>NC_089847.1:50940531-51267406 GCF_035609145.1 Eleutherodactylus coqui | reverse complement strand
TCTCAAGTCTGCTCCGTCACCCCCCTTGGAGGTGTACCAGTACATACAGATGCACGGACAAAAAAAAAAGTTTGACAAACATACATCATCAGCTGAAAAACACCGAGGTGAGTGCTATAATTTTATAAAGTACATGATTCTATTGAGATGAGATTGTGAATGAGCGCTATTTTTGACAAATTATGTGAAAAAGTTTGCTGAGTGACTGAAATATTCTATATTTCTTATTTACTGAAGCTATTATATGCTGTATTAAACGCTGAAGTATTTTAGAATCTCTGGGTATTTTTCAACCCCCCTGCCATTCTTTCTCTGTATTTCTCTGTATTTGACCCTGAACAAAAAGTGAAGTCTGAAAGCCCCCACCTTTTCAAAACAAATTGTTATCTCTCCGCGATTATGAAACACAGACTGAATTGTTTCAGCTTAAACTATTGCCTGCATTTTGAAATCATAATTAACACATATGCTGGGACCTTGCAACATTCATTTTCAACCCCTGTATAAGTAAGAATATATGTTTTAGAAATTGCTATATTTCCTGCCTACTAAGACAGTATAATTAATTAAATTCATTTCAATTCTTCATTCCTTTACAGCAAGCAGAGATATTAACCAAGGTTGTTATTGCATTTTCTCTCTCGCTGTTATCTTCCGACCTTGAAAACTAGACAGACTGAACACAAGCTCGCAGCTACATGTCAACAATCTTTCTCATCTAAAAGCAAGCTCAGTTAACTATTTGCACATACAGTATATACATATATACACATATATATCCATATCTATTATCTATCTTGTATTATACACATTTTCTTCTTTCTTTCTACCAACAAATCACATGCATTGTAACTTTCTTATCGACTTGCCTGCTTCTTCAGCACTTTCTCCCTACCTAACTGCCAATATAACCTTCAATAGACACTCTCCTGACGCCCTCTTGATCACTTACTGTACTTTTCAACATTTCACTTACGGATACTTTCTTAAACAAATAATGTGTACATACGTAACTTTCTCTGACTGTCTCTCTCTCTCTCCTAGCAAACCTTGGTCTTTCAAGGCGCCTCTCGGTCCTAAAGACCTCCTCCCAGACACCATTTTGTAATCTGCCGTGCGGGTCGGTGTCACACATTTTCATTAGAGTTTTCTTACATTCTACAAATTCATCCACACGGCGGCAGCCCTTGAGGGGCTCTGTCTTCTTTAATAAGATCTTACGCATATTACAACAACAACAACAATAATAATAACACGCTCCATAGAATGCATCCCTCTTAATTTTCAAATTGTCAGCCCCTTATATACCGGCAGAACAACCGAGGGTCCCTTCTCCTTATGGAACCAGCCCCATAAAATGCATCTCTCTGAAATCAGATCGTTAGCCCCATATATAAGGCAAAACGACCGAGAGTCCCTTCTCTTATGAAGCCTATCTCACAAAATGCATCCCTCTCTGCTAAACCATTAACAACTAACTAGAGATGAGCGAACACCAAAATGTTCGGGTGCTCGTTATTCGGAACGAACTTCCCGCGATGCTCGAGGGTTCGTTTCGAACAACGAACCCCATTGCAGTCAATGGGCGACCAGAGCATTTTTGTATTTCGCCGATGCTCGCTAAGGTTTTCATGTGTGAAAATCTGGGCAATTCAAGAAAGTGATGGGAATGACACAGAAACGGATAGGGCAGGCGAGGGGCTACATGTTGGGCTGCATCTCAAGTTCACAGGTCCCACTATTAAGCCACAATACCGGCAAGAGTGGGCCCCCCCCCCCCTCCCAACAACTTTTACTTCTGAAAAGCCCTCATTAGCATGGCATACCTTTGCTAAGCACCACACTAGCTACAACAAAGCACAATCACTGCCTGGATGACACTCCGCTGCCACTTCTCCTGGGTTACATGCTGACCAACCGCCCCCCCTCCCCCCCACAGCGCACACCAAAGTGTCCCTGCGCAGCCTTCAGCTGCCCTCATGCCACGCCACACTCATTTCTATTTAGAAGTGCGTCTGCCATGAGGAGGAACCGCAGGCACACACTGCAGAGGGTTGGCACGGCTAGGCAGCGACCCTCTTTAAAAGTGGCGGGGCGATAGCCCACAATGCTGTACAGAAGCAATGAGAAATAGAATCCTGTGCCACCGCCATCAGGAGCTGCACACGTAGGCATAGCAATGGGGAACCTATGTGCCACACACTATTCATTCTGTCAAGGTGTCTGCATGCCCCAGTTAGACCGGGCTTTTTAATTCATAGACACAGGCAGGTACAACTTCCTATTGTGAAGTCCCTGTGGACCGACAGCATGGGTGGGTGCCAGGAAGCCACCGGCGGTACATAGAAATATCCCATTGCATTGCCCAACACAGCTGAGGTAGTAATGTCGTGCGTAATACAGGTGGGCTTCGGCCCACACTGCATACCCCAGTCAGACTGGGGTTCTTTACAAGTGTACAGATGTATTAAAAACTCTGTGTGCACCTACAGCATGGGTAGCTCCCTGGAACCCACCGGCGGTACACAAAAATATCCCATTGCATTGCCCAACACAGCTGAGGTAGTAATGTCGTGCATAATGCAGGTGGGCTTCGGCCCACACTGCATGCCCCAGTCAGACTGGGGTTCTTTAGAAGTGGACACATGTAGGTTAAACTCCCTGTGGACCCACTGCCTGGGTGGGTGCCAGGAAGCCACCGGCGGTACATAGAAATATCCCATTGCATTGCCCAACACAGCTGAGGTAGTAATGTTGTGTGTAATACAGGTGGGCTTCGGCCCACACTGCATGCCCCAGTCAGACTGGGGTTCTTTAGAAGTGTACAGATGTATTAAAAACTCTGTGTGCACCTACAGCATGGGTGGCTCCCTGGAACCCACCGGCGGTACACAAAAATATCCCATTGCATTGCCCAACACAGCTGAGGTAGTAATGTCGTGCATAATGCAGGTGGGCTTCGGCCCACACTGCATGCCCCAGTCAGACTGGGGTTCTTTAGAAGTGGACACATGTAGGTTAAACTCCCTGTGGACCCACTGCCTGGGTGGGTGCCAGGAAGCCACCGGCGGTACATAGAAATATCCCATTGCATTGCCCAACACAGCTGAGGTAGTAATGTTGTGCGTAACACAGGTGGGCTTCGGCCCACACTGCATGCCCCAGTCAGACTGGGGTTCTTTAGAAGTGTACAGATGTATTAAAAACTCCGTGTGCACCTACAGCATGGGTGGCTCCCTGGAACCCACTGGCGGTACACAAAAATATCCCATTGCATTGCCCAACACAGCTGAGGTAACGTCAGCTGGAATGCAAGTGGGCTAAAAATTAATTTGATTACACTGTAGGAGAGGGCCCACAAAAATTGCTGTATCAACAGTACTAATGTACATCCCAAAAATTGGCCATGGCCAGCCAAGAGGGCAGGTGAAACCCATTAATCGCTTTGGTTAATGTGGCTTAAGTGGTAACTAGGCCTGGAGGCAGCCCAGTGTAACGAAAAATTAGTTCAAGTTACAGTTCCAACGCTTTTAAGCGCATTGAAACTTATAAAAATTGTTCAGAAAAATTATTTGAGTGAGCCTTGTGGCCCTAAGAAAAATTGCCCGTTCAGCGTGATTACGTGAGGTTTCAGGAGGAGGAGCAGGAGGAGGAGCAGGAGGAGGAGGAGGAATATTAGACACAGATTGATGAAGCAGAAATGTCCCCGTTTTGGATGGTGAGAGAGAACGTAGCTTCCATCCGCGGGTGCAGCCTACGTATTGCTTACGTATCGCTGCTGTCCGCTGGTGGAGAACAGAAGTCTGGGGAAATCCAGCCTTTGTTCATCTTGATGAGTGTTAGCCTGTCGGCACTGTCGGTTGACAAGCGGCTATGCTTATCTGTGATGATTCCCCCAGCCGCACTAAACACCCTCTCCGACAAGACGCTAGCCGCAGGACAAGCAAGCACCTCCAGGGCATACAGCACTAGTTCAGGCCACGTGTCCAGCTTCGACACCCAGTAGTTGTAAGGGGCAGAGGCGTCACCAAGGATGGTCGTGCGATCCGCTACGTACTCCCTCACCATCCTTTTACAGTGCTCCCGCCGACTCAGCCGTGACTGGGGAGCGGTGACACAGTCTTGGTGGGGAGCCATAAAGCTGGCCAGGCCCTTAAAGACTGTTGCACTGCCTGGGATGTACATGCTGCTCGATCTACGCACATCCCCTGCTACCTTGCCCTCGGTACTGCGCCTTCTGCCACTAGCGCTGTCGGCTGGGAATTTTACCATCAGCTTGTCCGCAAGGGTCCTGTGGTATAGCAACACTCTCGAACCCCTTTCCTCTTCGGGAATCAGAGTGGGCAGGTTCTCCTTATACCGTGGATCGAGCAGTGTGTACACCCAGTAATCCGTCGTGGCCAGAATGCGTGCAACGCGAGGGTCACGAGAAAGGCATCCTAACATGAAGTCAGCCATGTGTGCCAGGGTACCTGTACGCAACACATGGCTGTCTTCACTAGGAAGATCACTTTCAGGATCCTCCTCCTCCTCCTCCTCCTCCTCCTCCTCCTCCTCAGGCCATACACGCTGAAAGGATGACAGGCAATCAGCCGGTGTACCGTCAGCAGCGGCCCAAGCTGTCTCTTCCCCCTCCTCCTCATCCTCCTCATGCTCCTCCTCCTCCTCCTGTACGCGCTGAGAAATAGACAGGAGGGTGCCCTGACTATCCAGCGGCATACTGTCTTCCCCCACCCCCGTTTCCGAGCGCAAAGCAGCTGCTTTTATGGTTTGCAGGGAATTTCTCAAGATGCATAGCAGAGGAATGGTGACGCTAATGATTGTAGCATCGCCGCTCACCACCTGGGTAGACTCCTCAAAATTACCAAGGACATGGCAGATGTCTGCCAACCAGGCCCACTCTTCTGAAAGGAATTGAGGAGGCTGACTCCCACTGCGCCGCCCATGTTGGAGTTGGTATTCGACTATAGCTCTACGCTGTTCATAGAGCCTGGCCAACATGTGGAGCGTAGAGTTCCACCGTGTGGGCACGTCGCACAGCAGTCGGTGCACTGGCAGCTTAAAGTGATGTTGCAGGGTGCGCAGGGTGGCAGCGTCCGTGTGGGACTTGCGAAAATGTGCGCAGAGCCGGCGCGCCTTTACGAGCAGGTCTGACAAGCGTGGGTAGCTTTTCAGAAAGCGCTGAACCACCAAATTAAAGACGTGGGCCAGGCATGGCACGTGCGTGAGGCTGCCGAGCTGCAGAGCCGCCACCAGGTTACGGCCGTTGTCACACACGACCATGCCCGGTTGGAGGCTCAGCGGCGCAAGCCAGCGGTCGGTCTGCTGTGTCAGACCCTGCAGCAGTTCGTGGGCCGTGTGCCTCTTATCGCCTAAGCTGAGTAGTTTCAGCACGGCCTGCTGACGCTTGCCCACCGCTGTGCTGCCACACCGCGCGACACCGACTGCTGGCGACATGCTGCTGCTAACACATCTTGATTGCGAGACAGAGGAGGAGGAGGGTGCTTTAGTGGAGGAAGCATACACCTCCGCAGATACCACCACCGAGCTGGGGCCCGCAATTCTGAGGGTGGGTAGGACGTGAGCGGTCCCAGGCTCTGACTCTGTCCCAGCCTCCACTAAATTCACCCAATGTGCCGTCAGGGAGATGTAGTGGCCCTGCCCGCCTGTGCTTGTCCACGTGTCCGTAGTTAAGTGGACCGTGGCAGTAACCGCGTTGGTGAGGGCGCGTACAATGTTGCGGGAGACGTGGTCGTGCAGGGCTGGGACGGCACATCGGGAAAAGTAGTGGCGACTGGGAACTGAGTAGCGCGGGGCCGCCGCCTCCATGATACTTTTGAAGGACTCCGTTTCCACAACCCTATACGGCAGCATCTCAAGGCTGATGAATTTTGCTATGCGGACGGTTAACGTTTGAGCGTGCGGGTGCGTGGCGGCGTACTTGCGCTCCAACAGTTGCGCAAGCGACGGCTGGACGGTGCGCTGAACTACACTGCTGGATGGGGCCGAGGACAGCGGAGGTGAGGGTGTGGGTGCAGGCCAGGAGACGGTAGTGCCTGTGTCCTGAGAGGGGGGTTGCATCTCAGTGGCAGGTTGGGGCACAGGGGGAGAGGCAGGGGTGCAAACCGGAGGCGCTGAACGGCCTTCGTCCCACCTTGCGGGGTGCTTGGCCATCATATGTCTGCGCATGGTGGTGGTGGTGAGGCTGTTGGTGTTGGCTCCCCGGCTGAGCTTTGCGCGACAAAGGTTGCACACCACTGTTCGTCGGTCGTCAGGCGTCTCTGTGAAAAACTGCCAGACCTTAGAGCACCTCGGCCTCTGCAGGGTGGCATGGCGCGAGGGGGCGCTTTGGGAAACACTTGGTGGATTATTCGGTCTGGCCCTGCCTCTACCCCTGGCCACCGCACTGCCTCTTGCAACCTGCCCTGCTGATGCCCTTGACTCCCCCTCTGAAGACCTGTCCTCCTGAGTAAGCGTTGCACACCAGGTGGGGTCAGTCACCTCATCGTCCTGCTGCTCTTCCTCCGAATCCTCTGTGCGCTGCTCCCTCGGATTTACTGCCCTTACTACTACCTCACTGCAAGACAACTGTGTCTGATCGTCATCGTCCTCCTCACCCACAGAAAGTTGTTGAGACAGTTGGCGGAAGTCCCCAGCCTCTTCCCCCGGACCCCGGGAACTTTCGAATGGTTGGGCATCAGTGACGATAAACTCCTCTGGTGGGAGAGGAACCGCTGCTGCCCAATCTAAGCAGGGGCCCGAGAACAGTTCCTGGGAGTGTTCCCGCTCCTGAGCAGGTGTTATTGTAGTGGAGTGAGGAGGCTGGGAGGAAGGAGGAGCAGCAGACAGAGGATTCGGATTGGCAGCAGTGGACGGCGCAGAACTGCGGGTAGACGATAGGTTGCTCGAAGCACTTTCTGCCATCCAGGACAGGACCTGCTCACACTGCTCATTTTCTAATAACCGTCTCCCGCGTGGACCCATTAATTGGGTGATGAATGTGGGGACACCAGAAACGTGCCTCTCTCCTAATCGCGCAGCAGTCGGCTGCGACACACCTGGATCAGGAGCTTGGCCTGTGCCCACACCCTGACTTGGCCCTCCGCGTCCTCGGCCACGTCCACGTCCTCTAGGCCTACCCTTACCCCTCAGCATGCTGTATTACCAGTGATTTGATTTCACAGGCAGCTAATAAATTGGCGCAAGACTGCAGGCCAAATATAATTTTTTCCCTTTTTTGAAAACGAAAGGCCCCACTGCCTCTAGTGAATGAATAATCTAAGTTTAATAACTGTGCTGTTTTCCTGCTAATGTGTCACAGAACGTGAGGGTAGCAGAGTTATTAACTGTGGCAGAGCAGGTATTTTTTTTCCCAATTAAGGAAAGCAAATGGCGAAGCCAGGAGTAAAACGTAGCTGGGTGCGTCTGATTTTTACAGGTTGCACACGCAGCTGACACGTGTCCACTGCCCTTAGGACGGACAGAGGCAGGACAAATAGAATTATTTTCCGTTTTTTTGCACCAAAAGGCAGCACTGCGTATATTCTATGAACATGAGAAGTTTAATAACTGTGCTGTTTTCCTGCTAATGTGTCACAGAACGTGAGGGTAGCAGAGTTATTAACTGTGGCAGAGCAGGTATTTTTTTTCCCAATTAAGGAAAGCAAATGGCGAAGCCAGGAGTAAAACGTAGCTGGATGCGTCTGATTTTTACAGGTTGCACACGCAGCCGACACGTGTCCACCGCCCTTAGGACGGACAGAGGCAGGACAAATAGAATTATTTTCCGTTTTTTTGCACCAAAAGGCAGCACTGCGTATATTCTATGAACATGAGAAGTTTAATAACTGTGCTGTTTTCCTGCTAATGTGTCACAGAACGTGAGGGTAGCAGAGTTATTAACTGTGGCAGAGCAGGTATTTTTTTTCCCAATTAAGGAAAGCAAATGGCGAAGCCAGGAGTAAAACGTAGCTGGGTGCGTCTGATTTTTACAGGTTGCACACGCAGCCGACACGTGTCCACCGCCCTTAGGACGGACAGAGGCAGGACAAATAGAATTATTTTCACTTGTTTTACAAGCAAAAGGCAGCACTGCGTATATTCAATGAATAATAACTGTGTTGTGGCCCTGCCTATACAATTCTTTCCCTGCAGTATCAATGGAGGGTGCAATGCTCTGCAGAGGCGATTTTGAGAAGCAAAAAAAAAATGCAGCACAGCTAACAGCAGCCTGGACAGTACTGCACACGGATAAATATGGCCCTAGAAAGGACCGTTGAGGTTCTTGAAGGCTACACTCACTCCTAACACTCTCCCTGCCTATGCAGCACTTCTGTCCCTAATGCAGGGTGCAACGCTCTGCAGAGCCGATTTTGAGAAAAAAAAAATTGCCACTGCTAACAGCAGCCAACACACAGCTATCAGTGGCCCTAATAAGGACCTTTGGGGGGTCTTGAAGCCTACACTAACTACCAATTCTTTCCCTACAGCAGCTCCGGTACAAACAGCACTGTCCCTCATCTAACTCAAACGGCATCTGAGGCGAACCGCGGGAGAGGCCGACTTTTATGTTCGGGTGACACCTGATCTTCCCAGCCACTCACAGCAGGGGGGTGGTATAGGGCTTGAACGTCACAGGGGGAAGTTGTAATGCCTTCCCTGTCTTTCAATTGGCCAAAAAAAGCGCGCTAACGTCTCAGGGAAGGAAGTGAAAGTAACCAGAACACCGCATGGTGTTCGTTACGAATAACGAACATCCCGAACACCCTAATATTCGCACGAATATCAAGCTCGGAAGAACACGTTCGCTCATCTCTACAACTAACTAAACTAAACTGAGGGTCCCTTCTCTTGTGAGATTAAATGAAAATAAAGAGAAAAAAAAAACTTCTGCAGATAGAACAATCTCCACTATTATTAAAACGTTAAAAACTTCAAAGTACAAATAAACTACAGACTAGTTTCCGGGTGACCGATTGGTGCGCATATCACGGTCAGTGGTCCATGACGGCAAACCCGGAGCCCACACGAGTTACCGTGTAGAACTCTTAAACCAACCCGTCCGGTCACAAACCACAGATAGTCAGTCCTGCTGCAAGTCTTCGCAGTGTAAAACACAGCATAAGGCTCGGATTGCAGCAGGACGGCATCTCTGCGGCGTGGATCCGGGTGGAATGCGTTGTAAGCTCCAGCTTTGTCGCCCCACGTTGGGCGCCATTTTTCAGGGTAATAAAATATTCTAAGTACAGCACCAATCAGGCCCACCCCACTTGCCCGCTGCCGGCGGTAAGAAGAAAACACCACACACACAGAGGTCTGGTATAATTCCTCACACGGGACATGGCTCTCAGCTGTGCTTTATTACAGATTACATGAGATCTTATACCCTTTGTCCCCTCACCATCAGGGGGTGATGGGCTCATAACCATATATGGGCAGTCCAGATTTGCGGACTGAGACAGTGAAAATCATACAACAGTCATTATCTTGATACTGGCGCCTCTGGCTTATGTACAGAAAATCACGTATTCAATTAACTCCAGTGCAAAGAATCACCCACTCAATTCTAAGAAAACGGCCAAACATGCATTCTCCATATATGGGAAGTCTTGATTTCTGGCCTAAGACAGTGAAAGTTATGTACATTTGAACATCTTGATATCTTGTTCCAGCGCTTCTGGGAAAACAGCCAAGTACACGCGGCCTTGTGTCTGGTTCCGTATCTTCTCTGAATTTCTAGAACATCTCTCTCAGCCTTCTAAAGCCTTGAAATATCTGATGTAAGGCGACATATAAGTTTTTTCTCATTTGGAATTGAATAAAACTTGCATATAGGTATAAAAGTATGCCACTAGCGCTGTCGGATGGGAAGTTTACCATCAGTTTGTCCACCAGGGCCCTGTGGTATAGCATCATTCTCGAACCCCTTTCCTCTTCGGGAATGAGAGTGGAAAGGTTCTCCTTATACCGTGGGTCGAGCAGTGTGTACACCCAGTAATCCGTAGTGGCCAGAATGCGTGTAACGCGAGGGTCACGAGAAAGGCATCCTAACATGAAGTCAGCCATGTGTGCCAGGGTACCTGTATGCAACACATGGCTATCCTCACTAGGAAGATCATTTTCAGGATCCTCCTCCTCCTCCGGCCATACACGCTGAAAGGATGACAGGCAAGCAGCATGGGTACCCTCAGCAGTGGGACAAGCTGTCTCTTCCCCCTCCTCCTCATGCTCCTCCCCCTCCTCCTCCTCAACGCGCTGAGATATAGACATGAGGGTGCTCTGACTATCCAGCGACATACTGTCTTCCCCCGCCTCCGTTTCCGAGTGCAAAGCGTCTGCCTTTATGCTTTGCAGGGAACTTCTCAAGAGGCATAGCAGAGGAATGGTGACGCTAATGATTGCAGCATCCCCGCTCACCATCTGGGTAGACTCCTCAAAGTTTCCAAGGACCTGGCAGATGTCTGCCAACCAGGCCCACTCTTCTGTGGAGAATTGAGGAGGCTGACTCCCACTACGCCGCCCATGTTGGAGTTGGTATTCCACTATAGCTCTACGCTGCTCATAGAGTCTGGCCAACATGTGGGGCGTAGAGTTCCACCGTGTGGGCACGTCGCACAGCAGTCGGTGCACTGGCAGATTGAACCGATGTTGCAGGGTCCGCAGGGTGGCAGCATCCGTCTTGGAGTTGCGGAAATGTGCGCTGACCCGGCGCACCTTTCCGAGCAGGTATGACAAGTGTGGGTAGCTTTTCAGAAAGCGCTGAACCACCAAATTAAAGACATGGGCCAGGCATGGCACGTGCGTGAGGCTGCCGAGCTGCAGAGCCGCCACCAGGTTACGGCCGTTGTCACACACGACCATGCCCGGTTGGAGGCTCAGCGGCGAAAGCGTCGGTCTGCTCTGTCAGACCCTGCAGCAGTTCGTGGGCCGTGTGCCTCTTCTCTCCTAAGCTGAGTAGTTTCAGCACGGCCTGCTGACGCTTGCCCACCGCTGTGCTGCCACGCCGTGCGACACCGACTGCTGGCGACGTGCTGCTGCTGACACATCTTGATTGCGAGACAGAGGTTGCGTTGGAGGAGGAGGAGGAGGAGGGTGCTTTAGTGGAGGAAGCATACACCGCCGCAGATACCAGCACCGAGCTGGGGCCCGCAATTCTGGGGGTGGGAAGGACGTGAGCGGTCCCAGGCTCTGACTCGGTCCCAGCCTCCACTAAATTCACCCAATGTGCCGTCAGGGAGATATAGTGGCCCTGCCCGCCTGTGCTTGTCCACGTGTCTGTTGTTAGTGGACCTTGGCAGTAACCGCGTTGGTGAGGGCGCGTACAATGTTGCGGGAGACATGGTCGTGCAGGGCTGGGACGGCACATCGGGAAAAGTAGTGGCAACTGGGAACCGAGTAGTGCAGGGCCGCCGCCGCCATCATGCTTTTGAAAGCCTCCGTTTCCACAAGCCTATACGGCAGCATCTCCAGGCTGATCAATTTGGCAATGTGCACGTTTAACGCTTGAGCGTGCGGGTGCGTGGCGGCGTACTTGCGCTTGCGCTCAACAGTGGCGCTAGCGACGTCTGGACGCTGCGCTGAGAGACATTGCTGGATGGGGCCGAGGACAGCGGAGGTGAGGGTGTGGGTGCAGGCCAGGAGACGGTAGTGCCTGTGTCCTCAGAGGGGGGTTGGATCTCAGTGGCAGGTTGGGGCACAGGGGGAGAGGCAGTGGTGAAACCGGAGGCGGTGAACGGCCTTCGTCCCACCTTGTGGGGTGCTTGGCCATCATATGCCTGCGCATGCTGGTGGTGGTGGCTCCCCAGCTGATCTTGGCGCGACAAAGGTTGCACACCACTGTTCGTCGGTCGTCAGGCGTCTCTGTGAAAAACTGCCACACCGTAGAGCACCTTCACCTCTGCAGGGTGGCATGGCGCGAGGGGGCGCTTTGGGAAACAGTTGGTGGATTATTCGGTCTGGCCCTGCCTTTACCCCTGGCCACCGCACTGGCTCGGCCTGTGCCCACACCCTGACTTGGGCCTCCGCGTCCTCACCCGCGTCCACGTCCTCTAGGCCTACCCCTACCTCTCAGCATGCTGTATTACCAGTAGTGCAGAAACAGAACGCTGTAATTAAATGTGCCACTTATTGGCCTGTGGTTGGAGGCTGACTTCGCTTACGGAAAGCACAGCAGAGCCAGGAAAGAATTTTGCGCAAGCCTGCTGTAACACTTAGCTGGCTGCGTATGAATTAGGACAACTACCCCCAGCACAGACCCAGTACACTGAGGACGGTCACAGGCAGCCCAAATAGATTTTTTTTCCCAAATGTTTTTGGAAAGGCCCACTGCCTATATACACTGTATATGTCTTCTGTCTCTGCGTCACCACTACTGGCCCTGGAGTATGTAAAATAACTGCAGACTGTTGCACTGTGGACTGGAATACAGCGGTGATGTAACAGCCAACACAGAGCCAGGAAATAATTTTGCGCAAGCCTGCTATAACACTTAGCTGGCTGCGTATGAATTAGGACAACTACCCCCAGCACAGACCCAGTACACTGAGGACGGTCGCAGGAAGCCCAAATAGATTTTTTTTCCCAAATGTTTTTGGAAAGGCCCACTGCCTATATTCAATAAATATGTCTTCTGTTCCTGCCTCACCACTACTGGCCCTGGAGTATGTAAAATAACTGCAGACTGTTGCACTGTGGACTGGAATACAGCGGTGATGTAACAGCCAACACAGAGCCAGGAAATAATTTTGCGCAAGCCTGCTGTAACACTTAGCTGGCTGCGTATGAATTAGGACAACTGCCCCCAGCACAGACCCAGTACACTGAGGACGGTCACGGGCAGCCCAAATAGATTTTTTTTTCCCAAATGTTTTTGGAAAGGCCCACTGCCTATATTCAATAAATATATGTCTTCTGTCCCTGCCTCACCACCACTACTGGCCCTGGACTATGTATAATTACTGCAGGGCGCAATGCTCTGCACGGCCGATATACCAAAAAAAAAAAATGTGCAACACTGCAAAAAGCAGCCTCCACACTACTGCACACGGTTAGATGTGGCCCTAAGAAGGACCGTTTGATGTTCTTGAAGCCTAAAATACTCCTAACACTCTCCCTATAGCAACTCCAGCAAGACAGCACTTTTCCTGATCTCTGTCAGAACGCATCTGTGGCGAGCCGCGGGAGGGGCCGATTTATATACTCGGGTGACACCTGATCTCGCCAGCCACTCACTGCAGGGGGGTGGTATAGGGCTTGAACGTCGCAGGGGGAAGTTGTAATGCCTTACCTGTCTTTCAATTGGCCAGAAAAGCGCGCTAACGTCTCAGAGATGAAAGTGAAAGTAACTCGAACAACGCGTGGTGCTCGTTTCGAATAACGAGCATCACGAACACGCTAATACTCGAACGAGTATCAAGCTCGGACGAGTACGTTCGCTCATCTCTAGTCAGTACGACTGTTACAATACCAAAGTTCCATTTTTTTTTCCTGTGCTACTTGTATTTTTTTTCAAAGATATTTAATTTTTCTCAATTATTTTCTGCCACCATCTTCTGAGCACTATAGCTTTTTTACTTTTCCGTCTACATGGTTGTAAGAGGACTCATTTTTTGCGGGACGTCCTTTAGTTTGCGTTGGTACTGTTTTGAAATACATACGACTTTTTGATCGCTTTTTATTTCATTTGTTTCTTGGAGACAGGGTGACCAAAAAAGCGCCATTCACAAATGCAAGGGGTTCATCTAAAGCAGTGATCCTATTATGCCTTGCTTCCACCCTAGGTCTAGCCAGAATAATTACCCTGGAAAGGGCAACCCTGTGCTGGAACCTTACCCTAGAGGCCATAGATAGCCCTATTGGAAGCCAAATGCAGGAAGCAAGCAGGCTAATTCAACTGATTTGAGATTGTACAGTTCTAAGTCTAGTCATTAGTACTACCCAACAGTGTATCCAACACCGATGGAATAACCTACAGTAGTAAACCAATCAGTGAGAATTTTACATATGATGCTTCCACATAGATAAATAATGCTTCCGATAGAAGACTAAATTCCCACCATATCGGAAAGGCTTGATGATTGGTTTACTACTGTAGGTTATCTCATCTGTGTTGGTTGCATGGTCGGGTTGCAGTGACTAGACATAAAACTGTTCAATCTCAGATTAGTTGTTACATTCATTTGCCAGCTTGCTCCCTGTATTTGGCTTCCAATAGGGCTATCTAGGGTAAGGTTCCAGTACGAGTCCTTAGTTCTCAAGGGCCCCGTGGTTTTAGTTTCCACCATTCATACCTACTTTCTTTATACCAGTTTGATATTTAGCCCTCCTTCTATACATTCCAGCCAGCTGAGTGTGATACCATTACGAATGAGAGTTGGCCGGAGATCGTGGAGTCACACACTTGTCTCCCCTGCTGCTAAAAACAAGATTACTCAACTGTATATTATCTATCAGGCTTATTTGACTCCAGTGGCCTCTATAAAATGGGCAGAAGTCCAACCTCTTCATGCCCAAGGTTATGTGCGTGCCAATTTCTGGCATATGGTATAGGGCTGTCCGTCATTAAATTACTTCTGGGGATAGGTATTGATGCCTATTTCACACATTCTCTAACTATTGGTCCCATTAGACCGAATAACTAGTTTCTTTGGGGTCATTGATGTTGAGCAATGGCAACACTATCATTGCATATTCATAAGGGAAACGTCTTTCGCGTGCAAAGCCATTGCTCTACACTGGATTAATCCACAACCACCGCAACTGCGCTAATGGAAATCTTTGGTCAGTCAAGCTGTTTCATATGAAAAAATTGTTTATTAAAACTCCAAATGTTCTGATAAATGTATTTACATTTGGGGTGAAGTTCACTGCAGAATCTCAATTCCTAAGTAATAGATTCGGACTGTGTGCGCTCTGGGATCTCGGCCAGCTGTGTTGAAACTGTTCTAATGTGCATTTCTAGTAAACTCAGTTAATATATAGTGATAAACTCATGTACATTTTACTAGCAAATTATGGAAATGTTTTTCTTTCACGGTTGCTTATTTGCTATGTATGGTTATTAATTATAGTTGTTGCTACCTTGTTCAATTAAACAAATTAAAAGAAAATGGTTCCAGCATGGAAACACCATTAATAGAGTAATTATTCATGATGTCCATCATTCACGTGACTGCTGGAGCCAATCTGTGGCCTCAGAAGTCATGTGGCATTCATGCACACATGACCAATGAGATCAGTGATTGGCTGCAGTAGTCACATGAATGATGAATGGTATGAAACAACTGCAGGAGCTTCTGAGACCTAAGTGGCAGGGACCAGCATGGTGACACTGGAGCTGAAGGATATTTAAAAGGGGAGCAATAGTCTTTTATTTCTTATATACTATTATACAGTTATCCATTCTGTGTTAAATTTTGAAAAATTCCTTTAAGAGTATATTTAGTATTTATTTTAAAGAATTATAGAGAACCTGTTATCACCTGTAAGCACCACAAAGTTTATGGGCTTACAAGACAAGGGCTGGGGAGTCTTGCATTCCTTTGCACTAACATGTTCACTGTGAATGGAGGCGGGCGTCCAGAAGAGATCTCTGATGTGTTCCACCTCCATTCTTTGATCAACTACTGCTCTTCTGTGATAGCACAGGAGCGATTGTCATCCAGTGTAAAGCCACCCTAATAACGTTAGGTCTGACCTGGTGTTCTTTTAAGCCTGTAGCAAAATCATCATCAGGGTTCACATATCAGTATTAATAAATGTCCACCAGTAGCCCACCATACTCAAATACGTTGAAGGAGCCCTTCTGGAGATGCCTCATGAAAAATATTGTTTATAATTCACTGCAGCTCATAATAATAAATATTTTTGTATTCCAGGACTAGTGTTAGAATAGCGCCATCTGCTGTTTTTATTCTATGTCTAACTCAGTAATTGTTCCATCTACTCAGTCTTTGTTCTCTATGTTCCACTGGCTATGCCGAGAGATCCCTAGTGTGGTGAGCAGCTGGTTCTGAAAGGACTTATCTGATATCAGAAGAAATGCTGAGCAAGTGATAAGAAGAGTGAGACGGCATTAAAGGGGTTTTACAGGAAAATATTATTGATGGCCTATCATCAGAATAGGTCAATAATAGTTGATCGGCTGGGACCCCGACTGATCAGCTGAGCAGGTGCATGCTGTCAGCGCAATTTCCGCTCTCTGCGCCGACTCCTATGTAGGGGCCGGCGCTTGTAACTGCAGGCACGGCTCCCATTGATTTCACGTTGGCACGTCCTTAAGTTTTCTGCATGCAAAATCTGAAGAATAATTATCTCGTGGGCCATTACTGCAGAGAAGCAAGACTGAATAGGCGTGACCACCTCAGAAAATTAACTTCAGTGGACTGGACATGGAAAGGTTTTTCAATAGAAATATCAGGTGTCACTATTCTAACAATAGTCCTAAAATATCTGGGTATAGAAACATTTTTTAATAAGTGTAAATACAAAAACAATATTTATTATTAGGGATTTACCTATAGATGATATATTTTGTGTAATAATTCCTTTACAGAATGGTACCCATTATTGATCTTGAACTGACATGCTGTTGACCATCCTTTGGTCCAGGTTTGCACTCCAACTTCATATAGTACTGTGCAACATATATGTTCATAGCTGCGAGTTGTGGATAGTGGTTTGTAGCCCCCAGTTAGCTCTTGGAGAAGTCATTCACACTAAGGGCTCCCACACACTTGCGTTTCTTTAACACAAATGTCAATAGGACTTTCTAATGTTAACATTAGAAAGTCCCATTGATATTTGCGTTAAAAAAACGCAAGTGTGTGGGAGCCCTAAAGGGTTCACTTTTTCTCCCCGTGCAGTAGATGTTTTCTCAATGTGTTCCATAAAACACAGCTATTTGTGCGTTATTAGTTTGATTGTGTTTGTATATAATTTTGACTTAGATAACAATCAGATGACATTTTATTAATATGGAGATTTCTCAATGGAGAAATCCAGGTGGTTTCATATGCAACAGGCGAACGATGATACTCACTTTGGATGCAACCCCATTCTGGTCGACCTGTTGGAGTATATCACTGTGTGCGATTGAGGACTGCTTAGAAAATTGTCATTCTACTATTGTAAGAAAATGAAAGTTACTTGTTCAATCACAAACCTTCTGTGTGATTCCATAAGGGGACCAGACTTATAAGTAACTAGAGGATTCCTACCAGCAACAGTGCTAAGTCCATCCCTGCCCCTTGACCGTCCCGGCTCACATGCACTAGCATTAGAGTCGAGATAGGTAGGATAGTTTCCTAAGAGAAGAATACACTACTTTTTTTTTTTCTAGATTATAAATTGGCCGAAATAAAGGTAAGACTACATTCACACAGGCGAATGATAGCAGACCAAGAAACTCGCCTTTGAACCCAATCCTGCGGAATTTCTGCCCCTGGAAGCTGCCATAGGATTGCGTTAACAAACGCAATCCTATGCAGACGGCCTCGCAAAATCTCGCGTGGCAAACAAATTGCGGCATGCTCTATTTCTGTGTGGGGCTCACAGAGCCCCACAAATAAACGTCACTCACCGGCCGCCGGCTCCGCTCTGCGCATTCGCCGGCTGCCCGGCAGGCGGCACATGAAAGAGCCGGGGTCGCGGGAACCGGTGAGTGTCATGCTGCTCTCTGCAGTAGCTCGGGTCGGGTCCCGCTGCGACAATTCTCGTAGCCGGATCCGACCTGGCCGTCTGCAGGCGGCCTAAAGAGGAAGAACAACGTTCTTGTCATGCACCCCTATATGTCTTTTGATGCACCCCATAATGCTATTTGCCTGCCAATCAGAGGCTGCAGTATCACTGCTCATTCTCCTGGCATCAGTGCTAACATTCTGAGCCCCGTAATGCCAGGAGTTAGGGAACATGAAGCTGCAGCAGTAATTTGACTTCTGGTGACAGCAGCAGCAACAAAATCTCGGGACCATGGCGGGACTGCAGCACTGGATCATGGTGGCAGGGAACAGGTAAGTATTGCTCTTCTTATTTTAGCACAGGGGGGCACTGAAGTGGGCACGTTGGTTATTAACCAGACAACCCCTTTAACAGTGGACTTATTGAAGGATTTTTCCAAGCTAATGATTTTTATTTTTTCAAGCTGTGCATGCTGAAAAATAATAAGAGGCTATGCTCAACCATTCCATATCCCTGCAACTCCAGCGGCACACCTCTGTCCGGCCCTCTGTTTACAGGCTGCATTCAGGGGATGCTGCAGTCAAGCACAGACCTCAGTAGCCCATCACTGAAGAGCACACTTTTCTCATATTAAGGACTTAAAATGCAGCACAGAATTTCTAGTTATGTGAGGAGTTGCAGTGCAGGAAAGTCAGTGGCTGCCATATAGGAGCTCATTCCCCAATCTATATGGAGTCAGATATACTGTGGGTGCCAAATTCGGTGTGGTTGTTACTGTTACGAGTTCAGAGAAATCAACACACTTAACACATCATGATAGATGTTCCATAACCCGTCCCTGCCATTATTCTATTTTTCAGCAGTTTATATTTTGAGGAGAAACAACACCCTACAAAGGGCCACTCACAAGAATAGCAAGCTTTGTGATAACATACAACCAGTAGCAACTTGTATGCGTATTAATCTATTTAGAATGTAACCTTTTGGCATATAACCAATTAACATTAACCCATGCACATGCTGTTTGTTTGTCCTCAGCAAATATTTCAGCTCAAGGCTCCCATGTTATCTGACATCTGTTTATGGTGTCAGTGTTATGTTAATAGGCATGTGTATTACAGTGTTTTCCATCATCACTATAGAGCTGGTTTGAACTGATTCTTTTTCCAAGATGGTGTATTTCTTCTTTACATTAAAAATTGTTTCTGCTCTTCTTAGATAAGGAACCAAGACAAAACTATATTCTTAGTAACATGCCGTTGTCTTATGTCTGATGTGTATATTCTTTGCAGAGCATTCCAACTGTTTCTCATAAATGCGTTTCTATGTATCTGAACTAAACTTCTTTAAGGCATAAATAACAACAAATGAAGTAGTATACATTTTATTTTAAGCAACTTTATTATTATTTCCCTAACACGTTAACAGTATATTTTTGGAGGGTGTGAGAGAAACATGAAGTACCCAGTGGAAACCCACACAAGCAGCAGAACATACATACTCCATACAAATATAGTCCTTAATCAGTTTTCAACCAAAGACCCCAGCACTGCAGGGCAACAGTGCTAACCACTGATCCAGGGTGAGACATATTTTCTGCTCTTATACTTACAATAAAGATTTCTGTACATGGGTGCCTGTACTCCAATTTACATATCCTATATGTCACCAAATGGCGGGAGACAAACTAGAAGAAAATTGAGACCTTTGTCTAATATGTATCATCACTATGATTCTCAAGGACAAAGTACATGTTTTGTATCGTAATACATTAGAAATGGTGGCAGGGGGGCTTACATTTTATTAGTATTATTTTCTCATTCTTTAGGTAAAAATAAAAAGATACTGATTCCGCTTTGGTACTGCACTGAGTCTAATGACACTGACTGATAATGATGACTGCTGTTTAGAACAACACCAGTGACTACCAAGTGCTGAGGGAAACTAGGCAGTGGTCCCACCTTGGTGAGAGCTGTGATTGGATGGTCTACACAGATTGACTAATCACATCTTCAATGGTCATTTTAAAAATAACGTTTTTTGCACTGCGCAAATTACTCAAGTCAGGAGCGGTGAGCAGAGATGGTGTATTCTCCGTTATATTGTACCTGATCTGTAATTTTGTGGCGATATCCAGTGTTTTAGGCCAACGATTGTGTGGCAGGTTTACCACTTGTCATGCTCTCCATCTGTTCAGTGTGGCATCTCTTCACTCTCCCTTTGTGCAGCTTGCCACATATTCTGCATGGCCATCACCTGGACTCCCTTTGAAACGTTCTTAAAGTTTTTATGTGCTGATAGGAGTACTTGCAACAAGATGACCCCGTCTGTTCGGTCAGGCCAGTTTTTGATTATATTAGCACCAGGTTTGCTAAGACACATATGAGAAAGACTAGAATTATTTCTTACCGATAATTCCTTTTCCATGAGTCCATCATGACAGCACAGATCGAGGTTGTCCCGCCTGTGTTCGCTGGGACAGGAAGAAGGAGAGTTCTTTTTAAGGCCACCTCCCACCGACTATGTCAAGTGACTTCCAAATCATCACAACGGATACATGGCCCAAAACCTTTATTAATGCTGAAAAACATCAAAAAAAGGTTACATATATATGTATTATAAACTATACAAGGGTGGGAAACTATGTGCTGTCATGATGGACTTGTTGAAAAGGAATTATCGATAAAGAATAATTCTAGTCTTTCCATAGTGTCCCTACTGATTGCACACATGGAGGTATACCAAATCACCCATTCCTAGGGGGGGTCCTACTGCCTGGAGGGCTATCCGCCCGAAAGCCAGTTCCCTACTAAAATGAAGGTCTAGTCTGTAGTGTTTTGAAAAGGTATGAACATTCGCCCAAGTCGCTGCCCTGCAAATTTGTTCTACGGAGGCCCACTGCGTTCAGCCCAACAGGTGGCGAGGGCCCTGGTGGAGTGGGCCCTCTTCCCCTCAGGAGCCAACAGACCTCCGGCTCTGTAAGTTTCCTGGATCTCTAACTTGATTCATCTAGCTATTGTATCTTTAGAGGCTGATCGGCCTCTGCTGCAACCCTGGAACTGAAGAAAAAATTTCTCTGATTTACGAAAGGACTGAGAGGCTTGTATGTAGACCTTGACCGCTCTATGCACATCCAAATTATGCAGCCGCTGCTCTTTCTTATTTCTAAAATTTTGACAGAAAGAAGGTAACACTATTTCTTGACCCATGTGGAAAGAAGACACAACTTTTGGTAAGAAATCAGGAGTGGTTCTAAAGATCACATGGTCTTCTAAAATTCTTAGGTAAAGCTCTATGCAAGATAGCGACTGCAACTCACTGATTCTTCTTGCAGATGTAATGGCAATCAAAAAAGTGACTTTAATGGATAGATTTCTCAAGGAAATTTGTTAAATGGGTTCGAAAGGAGGATCACAAAGGCCCTCCAGTACCACATTAAGATCCCACATTGGTGCAAACCCCCTTACAAATGGTTTTATCCTATCCGCTCCTTTTAAAAAGCTTTTTATCCATCTATTTTCTATCAGCCTGACATCAAACAGGGCGCTGAGGGCTGCCATCTGCACCCTTAAAGTCCTAGGGCTAAGGCCCTTATCTAGCCCTGCCTGAAGAAAATCTAAGATCTTAACATAGTCCGGGTTATCTGTTTCCGAAATACCTGGCTTATACCATGCAATAAATTCCTCCATACTTTGGAATAGATCTTTAAGGTAACATCTTTCCGACTTTTAAATAGAGTATCAATCACCTTATGGGAGAGCCCTTGTTTTCTCAGTCTCTGGCTTTCAGCAGCCAGGCCATGAGTGTTAACCAGTGGATTTTCTGAAAAAACACTGGGTCCTGGGATAACAGATCTTCCCTGGAAGGTAGCTCTATAGGGGGTTGTATCGCCAAAGAGTTTAGCACTGGATACTAAGGTCTCTTTGGCAAAGCCGGAGCGATGAAGATCACCATAACACGACTGTTTTGTATTTTCTGCAGACACCTGGATATTAGCGGGAGTGGGGGGAAAGCGTACACCAGAGACATCTCCCATTCCTGGGATAGGGCATCTAGTCCTACCAAGTGGTCTGTAGGATCTAGCGAGAAGAAGTCCGGCACTTGGAGTTTCTTCTGGTCGTGAATAAGTCTATCTGAGGTTGGCCCGATTGGTCCATGAGATGGTAAAATACTTCCATGTTGAGAACCCATTTTTCGGGATCCAACCTCTCTCTGCTCAAGAAGTCCGCTACGCGGTTTAATGATCCTTTTAGGTGGACTGCCGATAATGATGCAGTGTTGCTTTCTGCCCATGACAGGATTCTTTGCACCATATGCTGTAAGTGGGGGTGCCGGGTGCCTCCCTGGTGGCGGAGAAAAGATACTGCTGTTACGTTATCCAATAACACTTTCACGTGTTTTCCTCGTAGCAAATCTCCAGACCTAATTAGGGCTTTCCAGACAGCCCTCAGCTCTCTAAATTTAGAGGAACGGGTACTGGCGAATTTTGACCAAGAACCTTGTAAGGCCTCGCCTGCTACCTGGGCTCCCCACCCGGAACTGCTGACATCTGTAGGAACCGTGACACAAGGAGATAAGGACCACTGAACCCCCTCCTAAGATTTGAGGGTAAGAGCCACCAGTTTAAAGATTTCTTTACCCACTGCGGTAACTTAAATTTCGTATCCAGGGAATTCTGAGTACGATCCCATGTCAATAAAAGTTTTTCCTGTAGGGGCCTAGAATGAAATTGAGCCCACGGTACTGTAGGTAAGCAAGCTGTCATCTGGCCTAAGATGCACATCACCTCCCTTACTGACACTTTTCTTTTTAAAATTCAGAATTACAAGAGTAGTATAGGAGATTTCAGATTCCGGAAGAAACAAATGACATTTTTCAGAGTCCAGAAGGACTCCCAAAAATATTTTCCTAGTCTCAGGAATAAGACTGGATTTATCCAAGTTGACAATCCAACCCAAATCCCTGAGGAGATTCAACGTCTGCTCTAAATGAGACTGCATAGTAATTGTATCATTCGCAATCAACAAAAGGTCATCCAAATATGAAATGATCCTGATGTTTCTTTCCCGTAAGAACCTAACCGGCTCTATCATTACTTTCGTAAATATTCTGGAGGCTGAGGAAACGCCAAAAGGTAAACAGGTGAACTGAAAATGAGAAATGACACCCCCTACTCGGACAGCAAATCTAAAAAACCTCTGAGATGCTGTATGAATAGGGATGTGATAATACGCGGCCCTCAAGTCTATTGTGCACATGACGTGAGTAGTTCACAGTGACAGACAGACTAAAATATAACTTTTATTCAAGACTAACATAAAATAATGACTTGGGCTAAGAACAAGACAAACATAAAGACAGAGAATATTACAGATAGGTGGGTAAATGGAGTTATTAGAATCACCCCACCTAGGCTATGGTAAAGACGAGACTGAAGAGTCGCTAGTGATGCATCAGATAGTCCGTAATTTAATGAGTAGAATTACGGGTATCAGATATAAGTCTAGGAACACTTTGGTACTGGAGCAAAATTGCTCAAAAAACCTATGGAGATCGCACTGGTTTAGTCGTCACTTGCGATTAATCAATCCAATGGTCACTAAAGTGGGGCCCCAGTACCTATAAACTATAAGAAAAGTGTCACGCATCAGTGTAGCGACCGTCTGTAACAAAGTGGTCACATTCGGATAGGTAGATGATCACAGGATTTGATAGTTACTTAGCCAATAATATGATTTGAGGAAACCATAAAAGTACCTCAAGTATTTGGCTCAGAGTAGTATCAGTCCATATCATTTGGAAAGAACGGTAAGCTCTCTTTAGTATAAGTATAGCTCAATATACAACTCATATAACTCAAGAGAGAAGAATGGATGACCTCTCTTTATGTGAAAGGGTGATTACTGCTCAAGAATAATTACTGCTCGTAGAAATATGATTACTTGCTCAGGAATAGTTACTGCTCAACGCGTTTCCCTACTAGGATTGTTGGTAGTTCATGAGGAGCAATTGCATTGCATAATGCCTGAGCTCACCATCAGAGCTCCAGGCTCTACCACTTTTGTTATTTTATCTGAATGTGTGTGTGTTGGATGTAGGTCTCATATCTAGGCAGCAAAGACACCGCTCTGCTTATGCTACTATGCGCTGCCTAGAGACCTTGATAGAATGAAAGGGATCTGAAAAAAGCTCTATGTAGCCTAGAACTCTATCTCTTTTTTGATAGACTAGTCCCAGGCTACTATATATCTATAGAGCTTATTATATGAACAAGTTGCAGACCGCTATTATTTCGCTATTTAGCGACCTTGTTCAAAGATTATTGGATGATGAACTAAGTATGGGTCTTGAATAATCCCTTACTTTCTAGTTCTGATCCCATTTCAATTCTTTGAGGTTAGTTGATGTGCAGTATTTCTCTATAAATCAGTATATCTCCTGCACATCTCCTAACTAGCCTGCATGACCACACCAACAAAAATCTGACAGAGATTATATAACCCTCTATGTCCCAATACACGATTGTGGTACTTTCTCAAAATCTGGCAGAAAGTAATTAACCCTTCGTGTCCCAAAACACGATTGTGGTACTTTCTCAAAATCTGACAAAGTATTTTACCCTTCGTGTCCCAAAACACGATTGTGGCACTTTCTCTTAACTCTTTGTGTCCCAAAACAAGATTGTGGCACTTTCTCAAAATTTGACAGAAAGTATTTAACCCTTCGTGTCTCAAAACACGATTGTGGTACTTTCTCTCTCTTTCTCTTGAGTTTTCAACTCAATGAACCTGTCATATCGTATGGCATAACTCATACAATTGCTCCTGATGAACTACCAACAATCCTAGTAGGGAAACGCGTTGAGCAGTAACTATTCCTGAGCAAGTAATCATATTTCTACGAGCAGTAATTATTCTTGAGCAGTAATCACCCTTTCACATAAAGAGAGGTCATCCATTCTTCTCTCTTGAGTTATATGAGTTGTATATTGAGCTATACTTATACTAAAGAGAGCTTACCGTTCTTTCCAAATGATATGGACTGATACTACTCTGAGCCAAATACTTGAGGTACTTTTATGGTTTCCTCAAATCATATTATTGGCTAAGTAACTATCAAATCCTGTGATCATTAACCTATCCGAATGTGACCACTTTGTTACAGACGGTCGCTACACTGATGCGTGACACTTTTCTTATAGTTTATAGGTACTGGGGCCCCACTTTAGTGACCATTGGATTGATTAATCGCAAGTGACGACTAAACCAGTGCGATCTCCATAGGTTTTTTGAGCAATTTTGCTCCAGTACCAAAGTGTTCCTAGACTTATATCTGATACCCGTAATTCTACTCATTAAATTACGGACTATCTGATGCATCACTAGCGACTCTTCAGTCTCGTCTTTACCATAGCCTAGGTGGGGTGATTCTAATAACTCCATTTACCCACCTATCTGTAATATTCTCTGTCTTTATGTTTGTCTTGTTCTTAGCCCAAGTCATTATTTTATGTTAGTCTTGAATAAAAGTTATATTTTAGTCTGTCTGTCACTGTGAAGGGCTCCAATTTGATTTAGTCAGACAAAGCTCTGCCCCTGTGATTCACATGACGTGAGTAGGACCTATCAATGGAACCGTGGAACGTATCGTATCCATCTTAAATGTAGAATTATTCACATTATTATTTAGTGATTTTAAGTTCAGTATAACTCTAAAGGATCCGTTTGATTTGGGGACTAAAATTAAAGATGTATAATAACCCTGGCCCTGTTCATACACAGGGACAGGTACAATAGCTTCTATTTTAATTAAACAAAGAACACCCTCCTTCAATCTCTCTTGGAGGCAGGGAGACTGCATAAGCGT
Source organism: Eleutherodactylus coqui (assembly GCF_035609145.1). NCBI lineage: Eukaryota > Metazoa > Chordata > Amphibia > Anura > Eleutherodactylidae > Eleutherodactylus > Eleutherodactylus coqui. The sequence goes on along the minus strand of NC_089847.1, from coordinate 51,241,864 downwards.
TACAGAAGATTTTTGGGGGGGCCAAGATGATAATTCTACTTTGTAACCTGACGAGACCACCCTCAATACCCAGGGATTTTCAGTAATCTGATTTCAATTCCCTGAAGAATACCGAAGAAGTCTACCCCCCACGATATACTCTTCTATCTGGGATCAAGTTTGGAAAGAAAGCCTGAGCTTTTCCCGCTGCCCCCTTTCAGGTAAGACCACCTACCTGACTTCCCTTTGTTACTCCCTCTTGGCTGATATGATTCTTTTCTGAAGGATGACGTTTTCCTCGGAAGAGAATCTGCTGCAAAACCCATTCTTTTGTCTGCAGCTTTCTCCAGAATTTTATCAAAAATTGGGCCAAAGTGATACTCGTCCTGGAAGGGGATTGTGCACAACTTGTTTTTGGACATTGAGTACCCCGCCCACGATCTGAGCCACAGGGCTCTCCTGGCGGAGTTCCCTAGTCCTGCGCTTCTTGCAGCCAATCCAACAGATTCTCCTGATGCGTCAGCCCAAAAAGCCGTAGCTTTTTTAATCAGTGGAAGACTTTCTTCTCTAGATGTTTTTAATTGCAAATGGGATTCTAACTGGTCAAGCCACTGGTACATAGATCTTGCCACTGATGTGGCGGCTATGTTGGCTTCAACATTTCGTCCGGCACTGATCTAGACTGCCGCACATCAATAACTTCCATAGTGTTCCACACAGCTGTAATTAGCTCGTCCAAGTCCCCATTTGAGAAATAATATTTCTTCTCGTCATTGCCAGGAACAGGAGCTGAGAAATCTGATGAATCATCCGATTCTTCTAACTCACAAAGTTCGGGTGATGAGACTTCATATTCCCGATTACGGCCCCTTTTCCTAGAGGGCCCTGGCTGGGAGTCCGAAGGCTGTTCCCTCAAAACCTGCACCTCCTCCCGCACCATATCCCGGATTCCTTGCAAGAGATTTTGTTGCTCGTCTTTCACAATCTTAGAAGTACACTCCGGGCAAATAGGTCTCTTTACATTATCATCAAATCTCTTGGAGCATAATACACACCTTTTAATCCTTTTTGTATCCGGTTGGTTTTTAATGCTTCCTCTAGAATGTGAGAAGCCATTCCCAACACCAGATAAAACATTTTTAGGCATGCTGAAAATTTTGTCCAAGTGGACAACTTACTATTGGCACAATCCCCTTATCCCCATTTGCGCTATCCATGGCACCTGCAGGGTAAAAATGGAATCTGTAGACCTAGAGGTGCTCCAAGGGTTTGAATCTGCCGCCTTTATGCAGAAAACGCCGCCGATGCGGCGCCGCTAAATCAGAGGAAGCCGGCTGCCGCTAGACGCCGGGACTGGAACGCAGAGCACAGTCTCACCTGCCGCTAGTCCCCCTCTATCGCTGGTGCCGCTCCCGGATGGTGCCGTAGCCCGACTGCACAGACTTGGCCGGCTCCCTGCACCCCGGTGAGTAGCATACTCCGGTCCTGCAGCAGCCTCCATCCACAGCACAGAGGACTCCCCTCTGTGTCCGTTTGGCCAGGAAGAACACTGGAGATAGTCGGTGGGAGGTGGCCTTAAAAAGAACTCTCCTCCTTCCTGTCCCAGCGAACAGAGGCGGGGCAACCTCCATGTGTGCTGTCAGGATGGACGTTATGGCATTACATTTTGATAGACAAGTTCTTGATCCATTTTAAAGGATGGCTTCAATGCCATAAATACAGTACCTGCCCAGTAAAAGGATATGGTGTTAAAATATATAGGTAGTACGAGAGTAACTCAGGATACATGGACAGGCTTCAGGTTTCCGAAGGAAAAATGGTGCTTGATTTGGTGCATTCACTGTTAGACCAGAGTTACCACCAATGTGTGGATAACTTCTGTGCCACCATCATCCGCTCTTTGGGTGTGTTTACGCATGGCAGATTTGTTGTGGAACCTTAATTGCTAAATGTGTATCTAAATTCTGCACCTGATCCGCAGTGAAATCCATAGAGCTTCCACTGATTCCACATAAACAGCAACTGTGGCTCTCTATGGGTGTCACTCTTAGTGAGCCGTCTATCCACGTGTGCCACTATTCTTTCTTGATGCCTGCACAGTATGTCTACCCGCCTGCTTATGTCCCTGAAGCTCGAGAGGATCAGCCAGATATGTCATATTTAAATTAGGTGGAGTAAATGCTGCAATCAATCTATTAGCGACCGAAAATATTCTAAGCAGACTAGAATAAAATTTTCCCAAAAGCAAAGTCAAACAAAAGAGAAAGAGGACTATCATGGGTGTAGTGGGTGGGGTTCAGCATTCATGCGGTGTAGGGGGATTCTCAACTGAATGATGTGCAGCTCACGGGGTTATGGGAAATCTAGTAGGAGCAGCATCAGATTTCTATGAACAGGAAGTACACAGTGGATTCGTCAACATGGAAAGGAGAGCTGAGGATAAAGAGGTAGTAGATGGATTTACTATAAAATTGTGGACTTATTCATGACATTTAACTTTGGTCTTAGACAACCCCTTTAAAATTGAATATCTGAAAAAAAATAAGATTTTTAAAATTCCTCTTAAGCATGTAAAGGGTTAAAAAAAATCCTGAATGTTGTTTTGAATACTTTTGATGAGGTGCAGTGTATAAAATGAGGTGGTTCACGGAGGGGGTTTTATTGAATAGACCATTCGGTTTCTAAAAAGATAATGGAAATGTCCTTGAGTATGTTAAAACTTTCTGCTGAACAGTCCAAAAAAAGAAATAAAAAGAAAGTTTACACAACCCTGCCAAAATAAAGTAGTCACATGGTAAATGTTATCAAACTACTTTGTGTAGTTAGATAGCATTTACTTGGACAACACAACATAAACTTGGACAACCCCTTGTGTTTTAAAGGGGTTGTCCAAGTTTATGGGACGTCACAGGGGCTGCAGCCAATCCCCTGCGGGAGGAGAGTATATAGCTATTTGTTATTTTACTGCAGGGGGAAGGGATTGTGCGGAGATGTTACACCTTGGATAACCCCTATAAAGCAGGAACCTTCAAAAACAGTCTCAGAATCAATTGGATAAGTAAGAACATTGAAGTTATTCCTACATAAAGTGACAAGTCAGATTTGAATAACTAGGGCATTGGCTCATTTAGTTAGGTCAGTCACATACAGGATGACATGTAGCAGGACAACATGCACAGAGCAAATGGTTATTTTCTAAATTTGTGTTAAAATGTAAAAACATTGATTTGAAGCATAATGCATGCTGGGAGTTTTTCACTATTCTTTTTATTGATTTCCAGGTATTCATTCATTTGCAATTTTCCTGCATAGCAATGTGAAGTACGGGCTGAAATATTCTAGTAGCTACATAAGTAAAAGAAGCAAAGAAAAGGCAAATATTAGATGTGCGGTACCAGAACAAGTCCAAGGCCTCTGGTGAGAACACTCATTCTTGATTACATTGTGGCCAATGTAGGCGGACTGGATTTACACCAAGCCCCATTGGGGAGAGAAGTGATGTCTGCTGGGTTACATACAGCTCCTCTCAGTTAAGCCTGGTTTAGACACAACGATTATCGCTCAAAAAATCTTTTGATCGATCACCTTGCGCTCCAAGCGGAGGATGCAGAAGACAAGCTGGGTGGCCCCACTTGTCTTTTGGATCCAGCTGTTCTCCACTTGGAGCGCCTAGCTGTTATACATCCGAGTACTCCAAGCAGGAGATGAAGAACACAGCTGGACCACGGTGTTCTTCATACCCCGCCTGTCATCAGGGTATCAGCAGTATCCCGCAGTGAATTCCTGATAACTGATCTTTCAGCATGCTATTAGTGCAGTTAGACACAACGATTATCGCTCAAAAGATCGCTTGATAAAGACCTTTTGGATAGGTCGAAACGTCGACAGTTATTTAATAGAGGAATAAAGAGGTTGTTTTTTTATACATCTGATGCTGCCTAGATCGTATATTTCTTTTCTGGACTTTTGGTGGGGTCGTGATCCAGACCCGAGATCGGGCTGTGCATTTCCCTCCTTGCCTTGGAATACGGTTGAAGAACACCAGGCGATCTTCTGTTCTGCGTATGCTGCTGTTTGCACAATAGCTACAGTATCGCTCAAAAGATGTCTGAGTGATTTTTGAGCGAAAATCATTGTGTCTAAATCAGCCTTTACTTTTCTGCTTGTGCTTTACATATGCAAATCGTCTTTGAGGGTCTGTTCAGACGTTGTGGAAATACGGTGAATTTTCCGCAGCGGAATTGGCTGTAGAAAATCGGCAGCATTTTACAGTACAAGCAATGTGGATGAGATTCCAAGAAATCCCAATCACAATCTGCCCAAAACAACCTGCAGTGTAAAGAGACCTGCTCTTCGGATTGTAAATCCATCGCATATTCATTTATGCTACAGAGTTTTACCCCTTCAAGTAATTGTTGAAATCCATGATGGTGCTGCTCCTCCGACCCATAGCAATCACGTGTTCTCATCTAGCCATACATTTGACTTACAGCGACACCCCAGAGAAAGTATATTCCTGCAGGCTGGGCCATGTAAATGATTGCTTTGCTCGGTGCCGTTCTCCCCTCCCCCATTGCTATACTTCCATCGCCTACAACCTTCCAATAGATAGGCCATGTTTGCACATCACAAAGCAATAAAATTTGGTGGCGGGAGCAACAGTGAAGGCCTAGACTCCGCCAGCAACAAGTGCGCACCATATGCCTTCCTGTATGGTGCAGAAGCCCGCAGTAGTGCAGGTGTTAAATCCCACGACTCTGATAACAGATGATTTAGCTAATCTCAGCCTTGTTTTCCTCCTGTTCTGGAGATCTCCTGTGTGTCAAACCTCCAGCTCCCGGAATGTTGTCAAACAGATGGGCTGTGTGGGTGACGAGTGTTGAATATTAAAATCCGTCCGTTCCCCTGCCTTGTTATTGATAGTGCGGGGTCCAGATGGCCGCTCGCAGGAGGAACTTATCCAAATATCTAAGTGACAAAATCTTTCTGCAGAATCCTGTGCAAAAACACAGAAATATAGAAAGGTTCACAGATTCTTCCAGAGATTACAGAACACCTACAGTATCGTTGTCTGGGCTTCCAGTAATATGGTGTACCACGTGTAACCTAAGCAATGAATCACACGGGCGCCATGAGACCATTACCTTTTTGAGACGACTTCTCCCATAAAGACCATATTTTTCCAGGACTGACTTGCAACAGTACAGTTGGCTTCTGTCAAAAGACCACCTCCAATTCTGACCAATGACCACCTATTTGGAACAGGAATTTTGCTGGGACCCCATTGTAGAAGCCACATATATCACTTATTTGACCCTTTTCTGCACGGCCGTGCCCCATGAAATATAAGGCAGTTAGGGACAGGGAAGACTTAGCAGAAGACAGGACAGAGCCAGAGGAGGAGAGGAAGCTTTGTATCCCTTTTCTTGCTTCCTTCTTCAGAGCAACCTCGGAATACAGCACAGGAGAACAATGTGCTACCTGCTTCACACGAGCGTAAGCATAATTATGTGCTCAGGGGGTTAAAATCCATAGGAGTATGTTTTTTTACTGCATTTCTTGCACGCACATGCCCTGCGTATTCGCGTGCACAAAAAAACCCACAAAACATACTCCTATGGATTTTAACCCCTTCCCGCTCCAGGACGTACATTTACGTCCTGGAGCGCCGGGGTATGTATGAAGAGAGGTACTACAGCTGACACCCACGGGCAAGAGCTGCTATCGGCCGTTCGCGGCTAGTAACCCTTTAAATGCCGCTGTCAATTCTGGCAGCGGCATTTAAATTCCCCGAATGATGTTCGGGGGTCCCGTACTGCCCCCCCGCGGTGAGATTGGGGGAGCCGTGCAGGTGTCATGGCAGCCAGGAGCCTTCTGAAAAGCCCCAGGGCTGCCTTGGGAGACTGCCTATCAAGCCATACCCGTGGGCTGGCTTGATAGGCTGCCTGTGAGAATGCAGTATGACGTAATGCTATAGCATTACGTCATACTGCAGGAGCAATCAAAGCATCGCATATTGTACTTGAAAATAAAGTTAAAAAAAGATCAATAAAGTTTTTTTAATTGTAAAAAAAAAAAAAAGGAAAAAAAGTTTAAATCACGCCCCTTTGCCATATCTGTAATTAAAAAATCTAAATCATAAAGTAAATATACATATTTGGTATCGCCGCGTCCGTAAAAGTCCAATCTATCAAAGTAGCACATTATTTAGCCCGCACGGTGACCGTTGTCCGAAAAAAAAAAAGAATGTAATTTTTCAGTTGCCCTGTCTGCCAGGAAAAAAAAAACGCAATAAAAAGTGATCAAAAAGTCGTATGTATCCCGAATTACTACAAACGGAAAATACAGGACATCCCGCAAAAATTAAAGAGTAGTACAGTAAAAAAAAACTATATAAGTTTAGTATCGTAGTAATCGTACTGACCCACAGAATAAAGTTATTATTAATCATGTCGTTTTTGTTGCAGTTTCTGCGCCGTAAAAACAAGACGCACTGAAAGATGGCGGAATGTCGTTTTTTCTTCATTTTACTCCACAAGCCCTCATACAGTGACGTCGATGGATAATTAAAGGAGTTATGATTTTTTTAAAGGGGGGAGGAAAAAATGAAAATGGAAAAAAAGGGCCGCGTCATGAAGGGGTTAATGGGCAATGAAGTTTAATATGTGCTATTTTTGTGCGCAATACACGCGAAAATAGAACATACTGCAGGGTAGGGTGTTAGCGCAACAGAGTTGCGTGCACAAAAAATGCATGTGACTGAACCCATGGAAATCAATAGGTTCTATTCACTGTGTATTGCACGAGCAAATTTTGCACACATAATACACAGCACAAAGGCATTCGTGTGAATAACCCCTTACTGAACAACAGGAGATGCTATGTTCCATGTGTAATAGATATGCTGTATGTGAGCAGAGCTCAGTCCACCCCATAAACTGCGGCACAGGCTGCCACTACCTGTTGAGCATGGAGGCATTATTTAGAGGAAAACAAGTTAGCCAGGCTGGGTAGAATAGACATGGGAGGCGCGTCTATGCTGGGGACCCGGGAGAATACAGTCCAGTGCTCTATGCTGTCCTCTAGTGTTCTTCAACCTGTGGCTCTCCTCCAGCTATTATGGAAACCAAAACTTAGATCATGAAGTTAGTGCTAATGTAGCAGGCATTTAATGTGATCAAATGCTGTCAGGGATGAGTAAAACCCATGTATGTGGTATGTATCTTGTGCGCCAAATGTGAGTAGCTAGCAAGCTTCCACATGACCGGGGAGAATGGAGCTGGATGAGGAATCCCAGTAGCTGCCAGGATAACTGAAAGTCTGGAAAGAATGGTGGGAATGCCGCATGTATGTGAATCAGAACCATTTGGTATTGAAATTCCAAATTTTGTATAGATCAGACATATTTGTTGAAGGCCTGCAGCCGCATGTGCCTATCTGCTGCCGATTTGGTGTACCCCTTGACATGATCTACGCCAGCTGATGTGTCGTGCCGTATGTTGTGAAGTACACTTTGGAACGATAAGTATTGCTGTGATGCAACGTTTCAGTGTACTGAATCTTTTTTATGCAGTGATTATGCAAATGCCATTTCTGTATAGTAAGGTTTATTTTTGAAAAAACAAATTGCCTCCACCTCCATCTGTCACCACCACTCCATCACATACCATCCACCTGTTTCACTAAAGGTAGACGGAGAAGTTACAGGCCATTCAAGGATACGGTCTGGATGCCAAGTTTACATTTTGTGCATAAGCTACTAGGGCAATGCGCTAGAGGGACGTCTTCTCCAGTAAGAAGCTGAATAGGAGCGCAGGGCAGGCTAGACAGGTCCTGGTAGTGAGAGACTCAATTAATAGGGGTGCAGACAGGGAACTCTGCCACAAAGACCAAGATCGGCAAACGGTGTGTTGTCTTCCTGCCACTCAAGTTCAATACCTCACGTATCAGGTTGACAGATTACTAGGAGGGACTGGGGAGGATCAAGTGGTCATAAAACACATTGGCACCAATGACAAAGTTAGAGGTAGGTGGAAGGTCCTTAAAAACTTTTACAGAGAGCTAGGATTTAAGCTTGGAGGAGTAAGGACCTCCAAATTAATATTTTCTGAAACACTACCTGTACCACACGCCACACCAGAAAGGTAGCAGGAGATTAGGGAGGTAAACAAGTGGTTCAAGAGTTGGTGTAGAAAGGATGGGTTTGGGTTCCTGAAGAACTGGACTGACTTTGCTGTTGGCTACAGGTTCTACTGTAGGGAAGGCCTGCATCTCAATGAGGAGGGTGCGGCTATGCTCAAGATAAAGATGGCTAGAATGGTGAGGAAACCTGGGAAATAGTGGCCATGTAGGGGAGCTACAAAGATACTAAACTGTAGGAAGGCAACGTTCAATCAGCTTAGTGATGCCCTTAAGTTTATTGACTGGGACAATGTCCTCAGAAATAAGAGTACAGACAATAAATGGGAAATGCCTAAAAACATCTTAAATATTTACTGTGAGAGGTTCATACCTTACAGGAATAAAGGAATGAGGAATAAGAGCAAATCAATGTGGCTCCAAAAATACGTAAAGGGGGCAATAAACAGCAAAAAGAAGAAGGATCTAAAAATCTATAAGGATAAAAATAAATTATGTAAAATATAGATAAAAGCAGCAAAGATGGAGACAGAGAAGCTCATTGCCAATGAGAGTAAAACTAACCCCAAACTGTTCTTCAACTATATAAATTGTAAAAAGATCAATACTGAGTGTTGACCCTTTAATAAATAATATAGGAAAAATTGTAAAGAGTGATGAGGAGGAAGCAAATCTAATAAATAGTTTTTTTTCTCCAATGTATTCACAGGGAAAATGAAATGTCAGATGAGAAGCAGAGTGATAATGTGAACTCTCCAGTCAATGCCACCATCATGACTCAGAAGGAATAGAATATTATTTTACTTTATAGTGACATTTGAAACATTGTACAAGTAGGCTAACCAACCAAAGCATGTATGTTACAAGTATGTAACCAAAAGCTAACACCCTGTATTAACAACCACAGAGGTCCATCTCAGGACAAATACAGAAATCCGTGTACAGCATGTCATTTTTACTGAGATCTTGAATGCTAAGATTTAGGGATGAAACTCATGCGTATGTCCCCCTGCTGGGGATTAAACATCAAATTGTAAGTGACCGAGCTGTGGCAGTCCGTTGGGGCCAGTCCCAAGTTCCAAAGATAGTTGAAGAAGTAAACTCCCTGTTTCCTGTGCGGATACCACTGACAGCTGCCCTGCAATACACACAGGAAGAAGATGAGCATTAATATTTAGTTTTAGAATAAGATTTACACATTAAAAGGGAGAGAACCAAAATAAAATAAAATACTTTTCTTAAACATCACAGTGACAGCTCAAACAATCAGTAGGAGTCAGGTTAACAGCTCCACGGCCAGTTCCACAACTGTATACCACTCTACAAAGTCAGTAATGTCCATGAATCATGGTGAAGGTATAACACAGAAATTGTGTTAGAGATTAACTCTCGCCAACCCCTAATCAGGAATGAATTTAGAGCCCACCCTGGATGCCCCTGATCAGTATCATTAGATAACATGCATAGATGCATCAGCCATTCGATTGATCACTAAGGGGGTCAACATAAAACCAGGGGATTCCTGCAACAAAGGGTTTTTTTCAAGCTAGATCTGCTGCACCACCCAACAAGAGGGCAAAGAACAGTGTGTACAATTGGATGCAAATTATTAAGTTAACCACTTAAAGGGATTTTCTGGGCAAAAATTATTAGTGATCCATCATCAAGATAGATCATTAATAGTTAATCACCAGTGACCCGTCACTTGAAAATCCCCAACGATGCGCCGATCACCCAGCCTGCTGTCAGTGAGGTAGGGCCAGACGTCCTCATAGGGGACAGCAGCAGAAGTGCCATAGCTGGCTTAACCCCTATAAAATCAATAGGAGCAAAAACGGCTATTACACTTCCAGCACTTTTGCCTCCGACACTGGGGTAGGACAGAAGTGTAAAAACTACTTCAACTTCCGTTGATTTCAACGGGAGTGAAGCCAAATACGGCACTTTCGCTGCCATTCCCTATGATAATGCCTAGCCCTAACGCACTGACAGCGGGCTGAGTGATTGGAGCATTACCAGAGATTTTGATTAGAGCGTCCCCAGCGATTTGAGTAACTGGACGATGGGAGTCTGGTTCGAGAGTTAAGCTCCTTGAAATCTGGTCACCATGGACAACATATCTAAATGACCAAATCATATAAATTAGTCCATTGAAATCCTCCTACAGTGACGCTTCAACTCGTCTAATGATGAAAATCTAAGTTGATGTTCTCCTCGTTGACCTAGTTCTGTGTTGTCTTAGTTCGTTTTGAGTTCCTTTAAGATTACTCTTCTCTGCCATCAGCTTTGTTTAGTTATTACACTGCTACGAAACACATGAGGGTTAATAAACTCAGTATTCCTTAAATATCTACACCTAGCTATTTACTGAGTGTCAACTAACAAACCCAGCTAGGTCAAAGATTTAACAGCTTAGTTTTCAGACTTCTAGTAATTAAGTAACTCTGAGAATACATAAACCCGAATGGCACACGTTTCTAGCAGCAGGTCCAGCTTTGCGAGAGCCTCATCCTTACGTGAGGCTCGGATGGGAACTATTAACAGTTTTTGCCCGTTAAACCCATTTAAGGACGTGGCCTATTTTGGCCTTCAGCACACAGCTTCCCTTTTCAAACCTGCCGTGTCACCTCATGTAGTAACAAGTTGTGAAGGCTTTTACTTATCTAAGTGATTCTGAGATGGTTTTTCATGACATACTGTACTTTACGTTAGTGGTTAATTTTGATCAATACCTTCTGTAAATTTTAGGATTTTTTTACCAGTAATAAACACAACATTTGGAAAAATAAGCAATTTTCAAACTTTTTTCAAGGACCAATTGAGTTCTGAAGTAGCTCTGGAGGGGCCCATATGTTAAAAACCCTCCGTAAATCATTCCATTTTTAAAAAATGCTTCAAAGTATTCAAAAACGGCATTTAGGAAGTTTATTAACTTTTCAGGGGTTTCACAAGAATTGATGTATTGTGGTGGTGAAATATAAAAACTTAACTTTGTTTCTTGCAGATTTTCAATTTTAAACCAAAAAAAAATTACACAGAGAGGTGGAAGGAGATGTTTTGGATACTGGGGTGTCAAATATGAAAAAGGTGCGTTTTTAAAAGGGAACCTGCCCCCACCATCTCACCCCTAAAACAGACTTCACTGGGTGGCAGGTTATGAAAATCAATCACTTGTAATGCCCTCTCTTTTCTTAATGAGTTATCTTGCACCATATGCAAATCAACGGAGAAGAGTCATCTTGCTGAGAAGAGTCACACTAATTCATGTGATACGAAGCTAACCACGCCCCCTCTTAATAGGGTTTTTCTGTGTAACGAGGGGTACAATGGCCATATGACTCTTCTCTGCTGATTTGCATATGTCACAGGATAACTTGGAACTTAGTTACAGAGGGACGTGGACTTCTCAGGAACAGAAACAGGGCACTAGATGTGACTGATTAATCATCCCCTGCCGGACAGCAAAGTCAGCTTTAGGGATGAGATGATGGTTACAGGTTCCCCTGTGAGAGAGGCCATAATATTCTCTTATACACCATCTTGTCTTAGTCTTGTTATGAGTTTTGTTTCCAGTACCTCTTTAAGCTTACATTCAGATGTGCTGGCTAACAAAGAGAGCAATCAGAGAAATTCATGGTCTCCAACAAGACCACAGATAGGAGCTGCAATTAACTGCCCACACAAGGCTGAACTGCAGCTGAACCAACCCCCATACCCCCAGGGACGGGTGGGGGGTGAAGAATGAGGGAGCAGAAACTGGACTTCATTTAAGGCGTGGAGGAGCTATCGACAGCCTGCAACAGGCCACAGGAAGTGAGTATTGATTTTTTTCTACAGCGTATTCCCGGCGTATAAAATGACTGACTTTGGAGAAGAATTTCCTGAGTTAAAAAATCCTCTTATATGTCGGAAAATACGGTATATACACATACCGTATATACCAGCGTATAAGACGACTTTTGAACCCCGAAAAATCTGCTCTGAAGTCGGGGGTCGTCTAATACGCCGGTAATACAAAAAAAAAAAGAAAGTGTAAAAAAAAAAATCATTACTCACCTCCCCCGGCGTTCTGCGGCACTGCTGCAGGCTGTCGCTCCCTCCTGGTCCCCGGCAGAGCATTGCTTTCTGGACGCAGGGCTTGAAATCCCCACCTCCAGAAAGCTAATACTGTGATTGGCTAACACACGCTGTCAGCCAATCACAGCCATTCAATGACATCATTGAATGACTGTGATTGGCTGAAGGCACGTGTGTTTTAGCCAATCACAGCCATTCAATGATGTCATTGAATGGCTGTGATTGGCTGACGGCTCTGCGTCCAGAAAGCAATGCTCTGTCAGGGACCAGGAGGGAGCGACAGCCTGCAGCAGCGCCGCAGAACGCCGGGGAAGGTGAGTAATGATTTTTTTTTTTTTGCTCCGCTGTATTCCCAGCGTATAAGGTGACAGTTGGGGGGTCGTCTTATACGCCCCGTCGCCTTATACGCCGGAATATACGGTATATATTATATATATATATATATATATATATACACATACACACACACACAAATGCCTCTATATAACACATAGGCGAATGTATCTTTATTTATATATGGAAAAAAAAACCACTTTATATCCTTCAAAAACATATTGGTCGTGTTTGGCCATCATTAGTCTGTTAAGACTTATATGAAGTGTTTGTGTGTATAAACATATATTTTAATCAATTCACGACCCTAGAGTAACCAGCTAACAGGGTATATGACCTGGGGGACATTCCTGCTTGTGCCGAGTTTTAATAACCAATTATAATAAGCCATGCATACCTGTAAGTAAAGGCATCTTCTAGCCTAGTTTCCAACGTCTGTCTAAAAACTTCTGCTTGTTAACAAATAAACTAGAAATTGTCTTGATTACACAAGTTCTGTGTGACGAGTCAATGAGTCTTCGAGCAGCTCGTATTTTAACCCTTAATTTGGAACACAAGAATATACCTGTAGCGCTCCATTGCACTAACACCCATAAACTGGTGGGCACACTGACAGGGCACACGGCTTCACAGCTCATTCACCTCACTCACTGGCCGGATCAGGAGATCAGAGCTGTGTTTCTGCTTTTGGATCATCCGCCAAGCCTTCTGTTGCTGTGATTAATCAGTGAGATTTGACTAATCATTCACAGCAATTGATTGGTCCCCAGACTGCTTGCTGTGGTGATCAGTTGTTGTTACAGTCCTGTCATTGTGTGTTTGCAAACAGCAACAACTAAAGTTCATGGCAGATACATTTGTCAGGGTGTGGGAAATAGCACCGGCTGGTAACAGATATATCTGCTGCTAAGAGCTTTTTCCTTAGATTTTCATGATATCCAGACCCTTTTGTAAACTAGGGGCAAATTCCGGGTTTATAAATGGGAAGGAGGGTGTTCCAAGTACTGTAAAACCTTCCTCCTTCACCTTTTATCCCTTATTATTGCTCACCATACCATCTTTCTACATGTACTACTTTGCATATTTTTAGATGGTTTAGCAGTGAATATTGATAACTATTATCCAGGTTGGTCTAGGATAGATACGCTTCAATATTTTATATCATTGGTGGTCTAGGTTGGTTTAGTGGTTGAAAGGCATTTCCTAATATACTCTTATTTAGCGGTGTAGGGCTAATGGTGTTGGTCTAGTGGAAGAAGGCTAAAAGGGGCACAGCGCTTGAGTTGAGCACTTCAGCCTCTTTATTTCAGCAATCAATGGAGATCTCGCTGATCATTACTTTTGACTTATTGTCTAACTTTTTTTTTTCTTTAAGTACAGTTACTCCTTAACCCCTTAGTGACGGAGCTTTTTTGCTTTTTTCCCATTTTAGTTTTTTTCCTTTTAAAAAAATCGTAGCTCCTTTATTTATCCATCGAAGTCGCTGTATGAGGGCTTGTTTTTTGCGGGATGAGTTGCATTTTTTAATGGCACTATTTATTGTACCATATAATTTACTGAAAAACTTTTTAAAAATTCTAAGCGCCGAGAAATGGAAAAAAAACGATATTCCACCATCTTTCGGTGCGTCCTGTTTCTACGGCGCACAAACTGCAACAAAAACGACCTGATATTTTTATTCTATGGGTCAGTACGATTACTACGATACCAAACTTGTATAGTATTGTTTTTGCTGTAGTACTTGTATTTTTTTTTAAGATATTTAATTTTTTTCAATTATTTTCTGTGGTCATTTTCTGCGCGCAATAACTTTTTTATTTTTTCGTCGACGTAGTTTAGCGAGGGCTCATTTTTTGCCGGATGTCCTGTAGTTTCCGATAGTATCAATTTGGAATACATACGACTTTTTGTTTGCTTTTTATTGCGTTTTTTCTAGGAGACAGGGTAACTAAAAGTGTCTTTCCGGCGTTCTTTACTTTTTTGTTTTGGACAACGCTCACCGTGCAGGAAAAATAATGCACTACTTTGATAGATCGGACTTTTACGGACGCGGCGATATCAAATACATATTTTTATTTTATGATTTAGATTTTTTAATAATAGATATGGCAAAAGGGGGGTGATTTAAACTTTTATAACATTTTTTTTTTAACAATTAAAAAAACTTTATTGATTTTTTTTTTTTACTTTACTTTGAAGTCCCCCTAGGGGACTTTAACATGCGATGCTTAGATCGCTCCTGCAGTATGACGTAATGCTATAGCATTATGTCATACTGCTTTTTCACAGGCAGTCTATCAAGCCACCCTGTGTGGATGGCTTGATAGGCAGTCTGTTAAGGCAGGACTGGGGCCATTCATTAGGCCCCCGGCTGCCATGATACTTGCACGGCTCCCCCAATCTCACCGCGATACCTGCACGGGACCCCCGAACAGCGTTCGGGGGATTTAAATGCCGCTGTCAGAATTGACAGCGGCATTTAAAGGGTTAATAGCCGCGATCGGCCGATCGCGGCTATTGCCCGCGGGTGTCAGCTGTAATGAACAGCTGACGCCCGCGCTGTATGGAGAGAGATAGCACGTAGTTTTACGATAGCCCCGTCACTAAGGGGTTAAGGGTCTGTTCACAAGTAGCAGATTTTGGTGCACATTCGCAAAAAAAGTTTCAGCATATCTGCGATGCGAATTCTGGTGCATATCCACATCAAAACCTTTTGTGTGTTTTGTGACACGGATCTGCAGTAGATTTCACCCTTTGAATTGATAGTGGCTGATGCCATAGCTACATTCGATGGACTACTGTAGAGTCTGACAATCCATGAAATTGTGTAATTAAATATGATGCTTAAAGAAGTAGTGAAATCTGCTAAGAGACTCCAGCAGGGAACACTTCCTAGTCACTTACCGTCTCATCAGACAGCTGTAGCAGTCCCGTGCTGATAGAAATATCTTCTGTGAGTTGGTACTCCATCCAGAGCACTACACCATGACACACACCCGACCTGTGAAATGGATGAATATTAGATGAACTATTTGGTGAAGACACACCGTAGAGGCAGCCATTCCTTCACTAAAAAGAAAACCTGGATAAACATCAAACGGGACATGCTGCATGACTTTATAGCTGCAGCCCTCCCTGACCCCATCCTCATCTTCTGCCCACCTCCACACTCACTTCCCTTTGCTCTGACCGGCTTTCTTTAGGTCCGTCACCTGGCACAGTCAATGTGTCAGTTGGGCTGTGCGTTAGACTGTCAAGCAACCTGAGGTGACCCATGAACAATGAGCGGTGGGGACCACCCACTTGACACACTGACAGCTGGATCTCAGAAGAGCCTACCTGGGCAAAGGGAGGAAAGTATGGGGGAAAAAAAGGGAGGATGGAACCAGGCGGTGATCCCAGTGTTTTTCACTATACTGTGTGATTCCGTCTGGGGGTTCTGTCACGGGTGTAGTACACAGTATTGTGACAGAACCCTTAAACAGAAATTAATGGAACCATTCACTGTCATTAGTGAAAAGACACCACTTTGATGCTCAATTAATAGGGTTTCCATTCTTTTTCATTGTTTTGGAGTATAGAGCATCGTAGCCGGCTACGCTACTCTATACTCCAAATATAATGTACATGAATGGAACCCATGTAGAATGCACCCAATGACAGTGAATGGTTCCGTTAGTTTCCCTTCAGGGGGTTCGTCACAATGCCGTTTTCCGCACCTGTGACAGAACCCCCTGATGAAATCCCAGTGTGTAGTGAAAAAGGTTGTGTGAACAGTGCCTCAGCAGAGCTATGCAGCCAGCCCCTCTGATTATCGCATGACAGGTTCTCTTTAATTAATATTAAAGGAAAAGTCCACCTAAATATGCTGGTGGATGATATAAATGTGGATATAAGAACTAGAGCCTCACACATCCCAAAATGAAGGGGCCGCTGTGCCCTCTACAGAACCATCTCCCTCGCTGTTTAGAGACTTTCATGCAATAGACTCCCCCTGAAATCCATGAACTAAAGGTAACGGTACTGATTTCCAGATTGTAAATGGCAGCAAATAGATTTGGGCAGCCTACTGAAACCCAAGTGAAACTGCAGAGAAAAGACACAACGATCATCAACTGTGTCTTATTTTATGGTAATGGAACTTGCCTCTTCTAAGGAAAAGTGTTTTATTAGAGGCAATTTGACTATGTTGCAAAATCCAGGCAATATGGTACTCGGAGGATTTCTCATCACTTCACTCTACTTTGAGGCAATATTCCAATTTGAAGAACATTTCACCATTACTCAATTTCTGCATATCTTCTAAAAAGTTGACAATAGGTAGAATTAAGAAAAAAACAAAAAAAACAGGACAGCGCTCCCAAAAAAAAAAAAAAAGTGATGATGCTCTCACCCAAAATGAACAGGCAGACAAGGAAATTGAACCGCTGTCCCCTGAAAAGCCAGGAAGGCACTCAAAATATATCCAAACGGAGGCCTCTGTACCACATTCCGATAAACCGGTTCAGACACGATTGCTCATGAATTAATAAGGACAAAAAATGGGTAGCGCTCAGCTAGTGGACCAAGAAAATAAGCCAAAACTTCAGATGTACATCAGTGTCAACACGTTTCTTCCTATACTTTTATTATCCTGCTTAGCAGTGAATGAACCTGGTGGATTATATCTCATACTGACTCGATTGGTCCTTCAATTAAGCGGTGTGAGAAGTAATCCAGGATTGAGGGAGTTGATAATTGCCAATTCCATCCCCCTCGTGAAGCGTTTCATCAATTTCTTGCATTTATTTCCTTGGTCCACAACCTATTTTTAGCTCGATTATAAAAAGTTGAAGAAATTCGTATATAGTTTGAACACACCCTTACAATAAATCACACAACTGAGTTTTCCGTGGCGAATTTCACCTCCGAAAACTGCATCAAAATCTGTAACATTCTGTCATGGTTTCAGGGGTGGATCTACATGCAGATTTTGCCCGGTCACGTCCTGACGTGGAAACAAGTATTTCCGCATCAGAATTCTGCATGTGCATTTTGCTTCCATTGACAGGGCAAAATCCATGTACAGATCTGCGCTGATGAGAATTCTGCTGCGAATTCCGCTGTATGAGCATATCCTAAATGGTACCAATTTTGAGTTATTTCATGTTTTTTTCAAGTTACATACCATATTTTTTAGCCTTACAAGACACGTTTTTTAGCAAGAAAATATCTTGCTAAAATGTCCCTGCATCTTGTAGTCTGGAGTTGGGGCGGCACTCTGGTTCTACCCCCTCCCTTTGCCCAAGTCAGTAAGAGAAGGAAGCAGTGCATCTCAAACACAGGGCACTTGCTTGCCATACAACCTCTCCACAGCATCCTCTTGCTGGAGTCAGAATAGCACTTAGGCTTAGTGGAGGGGGGGGGGGATTTGGTAGACCCTAGAGAGAAGCAGCAGTGGATGCCCAACTTGAGGCCTCTGCTTGCTGTAAAGCCGGCGTGGCATCCTTTAATGCACCAGCTCCTGCTATCCTGCCCGCACCCACTGAGATTTGAACATTGGATCCCCCTCTGTACCCTGTGTACATGTTTTGTCTGCTATATTGAGGAAGAGGGAAGGTAATATACTAGTTCCACCCAGAGCACTCCAACAGTCATAGTATATCTTTGACTCCTACATGGACTCCTGAAATCTGACACAAAAAGAAAGATTCAGAACTTCAACTGTGGAAAAGTCATGCAACTCAAGTCACATGACCATTTTGGGGCAGCGTTGCCATCCAGTATTTGTTCCTCAAGTGATTATTCCCCAAGGATGGACCATAGTTTGTAAGAAGGTGCAGCATCTGCCTCACACCAAAGTTAGTGACATCTCAGAAACTAAGGAAATTTAGTATAAAATAGTTTTTTTTACCATTTTCTATTGTCTTAACCTGGATGCATCTTATAGTGTGAAAAATACAGTACAGACAGGTAGTTGGGTCCAAAACGTCTGCTGGGTGTGCTTTGGAAATGGCACACAATGGTCCTATGCCCTTCCACCTCCATGACCGCTGCACCGAAAAAGGGCCGGGAAAGCTACATCCTATTCTGACTCTACCGTATAGGGCTTGGACCATCTAGCAGAGGACCCTTTACATCCTGATTAACCTTTAGTCCTGGTGAATCAAGCTTTACATTTGTGGCATACAGTGAAAGATTGAACAGAAGTGGCCAAATGTGGTTGATACCCAATGAATTCCACATCTTGTGACCCTCACCTCACGAGGCTCAGAGAACCCTCTGCTTTCATTTCTTCAGTAGGGATTTTCTTTCGGAAATCAAATGTTAGAAGTTTTGTTGGATCAGAAAGGGCTCTGCATGGGTATTCCCAAAGTGGATGGGGCTCCGCCTCCTGAGATTCACGAAAATCTAAAGATTTCTGGAGAATGGAGGAAAAAAAAAAAAAACACAACACCACAACAGTTAAATACTACAGAATGATATTCAGATATTTCAAAGGGGTTGTACCAGAAGACACTTTTCTCGCTTATCCATAGGATACATGATAAAAGTGTGATTGGTGTGGGTTCTCACCGCTGTTTCAATGGGGCTTACGGAAATAGCCAAGTACAAGCACTCAGCCATCTCCAGCAGTCCCACTGAAAATGAATGTGGTGGCACCACCTGTATGCGACTGCCACCCCATTCAATCTCCTCCTCATTGTGGGGCAGGCAGTAAGTCCACAGTGTAGATGAGGAGGACGTGAGATCCCTATTCTCTGTGTTGGTGGGGGTATCAGCAATGAGACCACCACTGATCACACTCTTATTACCTATCCTATGGATGGGAGATAAATGGGTTTTCTGGTACAACCCCTTTAATAGCTGCCCACTGATTTCACATATTACTTTAATCAGCAATGTTTGGATTAATGCTTTTAATACTTAAATCATGGCACAATTATTTTAAAAACTTACATTTAGAGCCCCATTCCCCTTTGCAGGTTTGGATTTTTTCTAGTGATTGGCAAATGAGTGCAGTTTAAAAGGTGCAAACGGCCCCTACAGGACCCATTTAACTTATTTCAACTTAAGCCCCCTGTACATGGCCCGACAATCAGGAGCAAACATTCATAGGAATGTTTGTTTGTCCAATCATTGGGCCATGTGAATATGTCCCCAATCAGCCAATGAGCCAGAAAATCCTTGGTCATTACCATTACATGGTCGACCACTCACTTGATGCAGTTACTGCTGGTGAGAACACCTGATCACTGGAGGTTTCAGAAACTACATATGTGCTGATCAGGTAGTCATATGTACAGCCAAAAACAAGTTTAAGAAGTCACCCCTAGTCTGTTACCCTCAGAAGTACAATTATAGAAAGACAACTTAGTGTTGTTGACCTTGAGGGGTTGTGCTTTAACCCCCCTCCATGCCCCAGAGCACACAGTTACATCCTGGGGGTGCAAGATTTATAAGGAGCAGGAGCAGGATCAGGAGCCGATCCTGCTCCATACATGGTAGGTCTCCGCTGTCAGCAACATTCAAATGCCCTGATTGGTGTTCGGGGGGTCCTGAACATCCCCCAGCGATGAAATCGTGAGGTACTGTTCAGTAGCCATGGCAATCCAGGGCCTTCTTAAAACCCCAACGCTGCCATGACTGACTGCCTATTAATTCATGCCACAGGCATTTCAAGGGTTAACAGCTGCTTGACAGAGTGCCTGTCAGAATGCAGTATAATGCAATACTATGGCATTGCCTTATACTATATGAACGAACAGATGATTGGAAAAAAACCCACTTTCCATATTTATAATAATGTATAAGCAAAGAAACCCAAAAACAAATTTGGTTTCACTGCGTCCGTAAAAGTCTGATCTATCCAGGTAATGTATTACTTATCATGCACGGTGAATGCAAAAAAAAAAAAGGATTTTTTACTCACCGTAAAATCTCTTTCTCGTCTCCTCATTAGGGGACACAGCAAAGACCGTGGGATATAGCTTCTGCCACTAGGAGGCGACACTAAGCACAAAAAGTTAGCTCCGCCCTCTGGCTATATCCCTCCTGCCGACAGCAGGCTAATTAGTTTGTCATGCCAGCAGTTGGAGTAGCCATGCGGGAACAGTGAGACAACAATAGTTAGTCATATGACACATCAACAAAATTTAACTGTAATGAAAAACACGCAGCACCATGTGCGACTTACAGAATCCGGAGTCCGACCAGGACCACCACCGTGTCATATACAGAAAGAGGGGTGGGTGCTGTGTCCCCCAATGACGAGACGAGAAAGAGATTTTACGGTGAGTAAAAAATCCTCTTTTCTCGCTCGTGTCATTGGGGTACACAGCAAAGACCGTGGGACGTCCCACAGCCATCCCCGAGGGTGGGTACAAATAAATCATAAACGCATGCGGTCAGTTTACAGCCGTCTGTAAAACCTTTCGACCCAACGAAGCGTCGGCTGATGCAAACGTATGCATCTGATAAAACTTAGAAAAAGGCGTGCAGGGATACCCAGGAAGCCGCCCTACACACTTGTGACACTGAGGCCCCGTGATTTACCGCCCATGAAGCCCCCACTGCCCTGGCGGAGTGTGCCGTCACCGGAAACGGCGGTGTCTAACCCCTAACCCGGTAGGCCTCCACCACTGCCGAACGAAACCAGTGAGCAACTGTCACCTTTGATGCTGCAAGACGTCTCGGACCATCCGGTATCACAAACAGGGAACCCGAGCGCCGGAAGGACGCGGTCTGGTCAAAATACGTCTTCAGGCGCGGACTAGGTGTAAGGTATGCAGAGCCCGTCCCCTAGGGTTAACAGCCTCTGGACGCAATGGTAGTACAATGTCTTCATTAATGTGGAAGGTTGACACCACCTTTGGGAGAAAAGACCGCACCGGTCGCAGCACCACCCTATCCTGGTGAAAAACTGTAAAAGGTGGTTTTGCCGACAGCGCCGCAATCTCCGACACCCTGCGAAAAGAGGTAACCGCCACCAGGAAAGCAACCTCCCAGGACATCAGCCGCCGTGGTATCTCCGCTAATGGTTCAAATGGATGGGCCTGTATGGCATCCAGAACCAGTTTTAGGTCCCAGGGTGGCAACGGAGACCGAAAAGGCCGGAACCTATCCCTTAAGGGAGCTGAGGCTCAGGCCCAAGTCCAACCCGTCCTGGAGAAAAGACAGGAGGCGAGTCAACGAGAAATGCCTCGGGTGTGCCCCCCTCTGCTCGCACCAGCGAAGGAATGTTTTCCACACCCGATGATATAGCAAAAAATTCCATGCAGGAAAAAGTGTAATCCACGCTTGCCTGCAGAGCAAAATTTGTAATCCTCTCCATTTAGTCATATTTAAAATTGCCAGGTGTACCCATCACTAACCAGACACGTATTGGCTGCCCTCGTCAGTGGTAGTGAAGTGAGCAAGCTGACAGCACAGCACACCATATTCTAGTGTTTGTTCTTTGGAATTACCCGGTGATATACTCTCAATGACGACGGCTTTCTAGCCCTAATCATTGTTTGAATAATTGGGTCTGAGAAACCCGTGGCCTCAACCGCCACGCCGTCCAATGCAGCGTAGCCAAATTCTGGTGGTAGAGGTAGAAGGGACCCTGACAGAGAAGATCTTTTTGCAGGAGTAACCACCAGGGCGCGACTGCTACCAGGTCCATGAGTTCCGCATACCATGTTCCTCACGGTCAATCTGGGACTAAGAGAATCACAGGTAGCCCTCCTTCCTGATTCTCCTGAGCATCCGGGAAATGAGGAGTTTGTGGGAAGACCTAGGGGTAATGACAACCGTCCGGGGAGCCATTAGCACAGCTGCTAGTGCTCTGGGATCCCTTGACCTGGCCAGCTAGGCTGGAAGCTTCTGTTTGAAGCGGGATGCCATCCAACCCAGTGACTCCTCTGCTGCAGGTCCAGCCCTGATGGCTTATGTAAGCCACCGCGGTCGCACTGGCATTCCCTCCAGCCGATGTGCAAAGAACTGCAAGGTCTGAAATACTGCTTGCAGCTCCAATACATTTATATGGAGACTGGATTCCTGCCTGGACCAGTTTCCTGTGCCACCGGATCCCCCAGCGCGCACCCCCAGCCTGACATGCTGGCGTCTGTAGCCAGCACCTGCCACTGCAGGCGCAGGAACGACCTGCCCTGCTGAATGCGTGGCAAATCCAACCATCACTGGAGTGACTGCTGAACCCCTGGCGGAATCCTTATCATCCGATCGAGGGATCATGCCAACCCAAACTGGGCAAATGAAACCGCCTCAGAAAACGAGACCATTAGGCCCAAGACCTTCATTGCATGGCGGATCGCCACCGGTCGCCGTGATAGAAGGGACAGTACTTGCTTCTGCAGCAGCTGGCGTTTTGCCTCCGGGTGAGCCACTCGACCCAGAATTGTGTCGAAGCACATCCCCAGGTACACCATGCATTGTGCTGGCACAAGAGATGACCTCTTATAATAGATCAGCCAGCCAAACCTGGAAGAGTGTCCAAGGCAATCTGCAGGCTCTCCAGGTTGTCCCGCTGGGTGGGGGCTTTACCAGGATGTCGTCCAGATATGGCATGGCAACGACCCCCCTGGAATGCACAAATGCCATTACTGCCGCTAAGACTCTTGTAAACACCCTGGGAGCTGTTGCCAGCCTGAAAAGCAACGCCGAGAACTGGAAATGCTCCCCCTGTACCCGAATCGGAGGAAGCGCTGGTGCGCCTGATGAATGGGAATTTGTAAATATGCAACCTGGATATCTATCGAGGAAAGGAACTCCCCTGCCTCCAAGGATGCGATGACCGGTCGTACAGATTCCATGCGGAAATGACGAACCGCCACCAACTTGTTCAACTTCTTTAGATCCACAATCGGACAGACAGCCACTGTTTTCGAGGACCACCAAAGGATTAGTGTAGAACCCCGCGAAGTGATGCTCGGGGAGAGCTTGCACCACCCCCTGCAAAATAGAGAGTGTGGACCGCCTTGAGGAAAGCTGCTGCTTTCCCTGGGTCCCCCGGGGTTCTGGACCGAAAAAAGGGGCGGACGTGTGATTGCGTCAGGAACTCTATCGCATAGCCCCTGGACACGACCTCCTGCACCCAGGTATCTGAGACATGAGTCGACCAGACCTGGCTGAACTGGAGAAGCCGACCCCCCACCCTATCTGAAAACAGGTGGGGGCAGTCGCTCATGCGGAGGGCTTTTGGAACTCTTCGTAGGCTGAGGCCCACGCCAAGAGACCTTGGTTTAAAGGGAGGCCTCTTCCTTTATTCCCGCTCCTGTGGACCTTTCCTCTCCATCCTGCGAGAACTCGTCCGGCGACAGGAGCGAACGTCTCTGCTGCGGGGATGACCGCTTTGGACGATTCTGAGGCAAAAGCGAGCTCTTTTCACCCGTAGAAGTCAACGGGACCTGGGCTTCCCAGGCGGACATGCTGGCTGGGGGCTGCCATCTGACGAGAGCAGGAACATTCACAGCTTAGAATGCCCGTTGACCCTCTGAGATGAGCCCGACTAGCTCGGCGCCAAAAAGGCGAGATCCTCCAAAGGGCATATTGATTAACGACCCCTTTGAAGAAGCATCTGCATCCCACGATTTTAACCATAGGCTCCGGCGAGTTGCCATTGATGCCGTAGAGGCCCGAGCCACCCGTTTGGCTGCATCTGCTGTGCTGTGCCTGGCAAATTCCCGGGAGAAGCCCCTTCAAGGACTCCCCCTCGTAACCGTTTTGCCCAGTCAGTAATAGCCTTACTGACCCGGGAAGAGGCAAACACAGGCTTAAGAGCCGACCTAGCCGCCTCGAAAACAGTCTTCGCCAACGCCTCGACCCCTCGATCCATGGAATCCGAGATAGGAGGACTCCGCCGTAGGCAGCATAATAGGCTTAGCCAGGCGTGAGATAGGCGGATCAACTAGCGGTGGGATCGACCACTTCTCCTAATTCTTGCGAGAAGAGGTATTTCCCGTCCAAGTAATCCAACTTGGAAAAAAAAGCTTATCCCGATGCCTTCCACTCCTTAGATAGGACCTTGTCAAAGGCCTCATGGGCAGGAAAGTTCTTCGGGAAGCGTCTGGGCTGCCTAAAAGAAAAAGATATCCCAGACGTCTGTGGCTCTTGCTCAGTGAGCTGAAACGTATCCCCTAAGCTCTCCACCATCGCCGAAAATCTAAGTCTGAGGAGGATTCAGACCAATCCTCGTCCGAACAGACCTTCTCTGCCGACGATCGACGCGACCTCGTACCTGAGGAGCACAAAAACGACGAGGAGGATGGAGACCGGGGGCCTTTCCCGTCTTCGCCGGCGGCCGCGCTGCGAGCCATCTCTGTTTCTCTCACGTGAACCGGAAGCGTCCTGTGCCAACTTCTCCAAAATCGCACCAGACGCCCGAGTGAGGATCGACCCTGCAAGGGACAAGGAGCGGGCCCACTCCAGCTCGGCCATAAATGGGGGCTGAACGGGGGAGGGGTGCTTTGCACTGTCACTTGTTTCGCTGGGGAACAGTCTCTACGAAATAGCTCAGCCTGTCCGCATGCGAACTCTAGGTTACAGCGTGAGCAACCAAAGTGCGTTACTGTTGCTGTCTCTGGTCCAGCCTCCAGAACTCTGGGGCCGGACATGGTGCTAGGATTTCGACCTGGCAAAAAGCTGCAAACTATCCTCCTCTATGCCAACCGCCGGCAGGAGGGATGAGCAGCAAGAGGAGGGAGATAGCCGCCAGGCAGCTTACCCTGGGTCCTTGTCGAGGTCCGAAGAGGTCCGGGGAGCCGCTGGGTCGAGAGCCTGCAGATGCTGAACAGGCCTCCTGGAGCTTTGACTTGTACTGCACACGAGCCTGAGCAAGCACAGCAGCAAGCACAGCAGCAGCAAGGAGTGGAGGCGCAGGGCGGTCTCAATCTTTGGCGTGCTGTCTCCCGATATGCTGCTTCACTACATCATCCCTCCTCACAATCCTAAGAGAGGGAGGGAGGGAGGAAGGGGCGCCGCAATGAGGCCACGCCCCTGCGCCGTGAGGCCACGCCCCCTGCTATGTGAGGCCACGCCCCCACGCTCGGTGCCGCAAAGCCACGTCCGTCACTAAGCCACGCCCCTTCCCCGAGTGTTGCTGCACAGAGGCCCCCTATTGTGCCCCATATGCTGCAAGAGTGCCCCCAATTGCAAGGGGCCCAAGACCCGGGCGGCACTATGTCAACGCGCTGTGCTAATAAGGTGCCTCGTCGGGACACCACCGCGTGTAGCCATGCCCACTCAGCGTGCTCGTACCCTGATAACAGCACCAGAACACCCCCGGGTAAGAGAGCTCAAAGGGAGCAGAGGGAGAGATTAACCTGCCAGCCGCTGCACTATAATATGGGCACGCTAGTGCTTACCCTACGCCATGCTGCCCGATGCCCAGGGCTGCACAGAGCGCGACATATGGGGAGAGCCAAGGAAGGGGGAAAGGGAAGGTCGCCAGCGCATACTCACCTCTTGCGTCCTTGCTGGTGGAAATAGCGGCTCCCCAGTTCCAGCAGCCTACCCCAGTAACATCGCCTGCCCAACGGGTAGGGGATGTGGACCTTTGCACCAAACGGGGGGCTCTCGCTGGCGGGCCACATGCAGATATATATGATCCGGATGTGCCACCTTTTCTTCTGAGGCGGGCCAGGCAAGAAGCAACCTGGACAAACTGGTTGTTCGCCCTCCTCTCCGTTCAAGTTTGATGGGGAGCGTCCTGCCTCTCCGTCTAACCCTGGCCCTTAAAACTAGCCCTAACAGGCACGACCGTCCTCCTACGAGACACTAAGCTAAAAACTAATTAGCCTGCTGTCGGCAGGAGGGATATAGCCAGAGGGCGGAGCTAACTTTTTGTGCTTAGTGTCGCCTCCTAGTGGCAGAAGCTATATCCCACGGTCTTTGCTGTGTACCCCAATGAGACAAGCGAGAAAAAAAAATGTAATAAAAAGAGATCAGAAAATCATATAAACTCCAAAATGGTACCTATAGAAACTACAGGATGTCTTGCCAAAAACCAGCCCTCACACAATTATATCAATGGAAAAATAAAAAAGTTATGGCTGTCAAAAGATGGCGGTAGAAAAGTATTACTTCGGAAAAAATAAAACTATCCTTTAAAAGTAATACAGCAGACCCTGGTGGTGGCGCTGGTGAGACCTGCAGCGTGATCCTGTAAGTAAGGGGAAGGGCACAGAAATCCCCCCAGAGGACTGGGAGACCCCCACCCACACTTCACCCCAAAAAGAGACCACAGGGAAAGCAGCACAGGGAAAGAAACAGGCACATCACACAAAAGCCCCCATAATTACACAAAGGAACAGTAAACAAACCCCAACTGGCCACAGCCTTGGGCGGGACCCCAACAAAACAACAAAAATACAAACAAGGCCTGGGGGGGAGGGGAAGGAGAGAGGAGCACAGAAGGATAACACAGCTAAAAACAAAGTACCCTAAGGAGGAAAAAGGGAAGAAAAGGGGAAGAAAACGAACTGGAGGAGAAAACACCCACAAAACATAAACCCCCAACCCCTCGGAATAGAGTGGAGGTGAGAAAGGGGCAGAAGCAAACATAACAGGAACAGCAATTACCAAAAAACCCGATAAAATCCCACAAGCAAAAATGCAAGAATAATAACTAAACGAGAAGCCACATCTGCACTAAAAAAAACAGCAACAAAGCAAAAGAGATCTTGGATACAGGGAAAAAGCAGTTCCTTGTACACATAGTCTGCATATCCATCAGAACTGAGAAAACTAAAATATGGACAAATACCTAAACGAACGTAACGCAAATACCTCAACACGAGCAACGCGCCAGATAGACACAGACAAAACAAATATAGGAGGAAGGCAGAAAAACAGGCCAATCAAAAGTACAAAAGAAAAAGAGAGCAAGAACATACAACAACCCATACCCTCCCCCAAAAATACCCCACCCCGAGCTACAATAACATCGGACCAAAACCCGGAAACCCCACCTCCGCAAACCACTGAATCATCGATGGACAACAGCGCAGAAATGACGCAGGCCACAATGGTGGCGCAAGAGGTCTCAAAAATACTACTACCACTATTTGATAACAGACTAGAGACACTGCACAAATCCATAAACTCAGCTCTGTCGCAAATCACGGACAACACCCAAAGACTGACAGAGCTAGAAGCAAAGACCCAAAATACAGATCACTCCATAGCCACCTTAGAAGCCTCGTTACAAAGAAGCCGACAAGAAACCGAAGCACTCCTGGAAAAAATAGACGACCTAGAGAGCAGACACAGACGTAATAATCTACGCTTTGTGGGAATTCCGGAATCAATATCCAACGCCCAACTCCTAACATATCTAACCACAGACCTGCCACAAGCCCTTCAACTCAACATGCCAAATGACCCCTTAATAATTGAAAGGGCCCACAGAGTTGGCCCGCCAGGAGACGGACGCAACAACAGAACCCGACCTCGCCCAGTGATAGCCAAGTACATGCATTGGGCAATGAAAGAAAGTATCCTACAGGCTTACAGACGACGAGAAGAACTAATAATCCAAGGAACAAAAATCCTTATATTTCAGGACTTCTCAGTTGCAGTTTCTCAAAAACGCAAACTATTCACTCCAATCTGTCAAGCCCTGCATGAACGAAACACACGTTTCCAATTGCTATATCCTGCTAAACTCCGGATCCAAGAAGGCAACAGATCCCTGATGTTTAACACTCCGGAAGACGCAAGAAGACACCTACGACTGGAAGAAGAAGATGGACAAGGATGAGACAGAAAGAAAGAGGGAACTAGATTCCTGATCCCCAACACGACCCTGGTCCAAATAATGCGGATGTGGCAGCACTAATGCAAAAGAAAAGACTATGTTCATGTTTTAGGTTTACATGTTTTTTTTTATGTTTTCCATTATGACCCATTTGATTTCTAGGAAAAAACCTAACAAGAGGACTGGAGGGCCCCGCCGACACGGCACGACCACCATTCAGTTGCACCCACGGCTCGCTGGGACCGGGGGACGCGACAACAACAAAAAGGCAAACATAGCGGTAAATATAACCTGAACACACACATCAACATGCCTACAGACTCAGAGACAATAGAATACCAAACACCCAAAATACTACAAATTCTATCCTGGAACGTAGATGGACTTAACACACCTATTAAACGAAAAAAAGTACTAACACACTTGAAACGACACAAGCCAGATATTGTGTTTCTGCAGGAAACACACTGGAAAAAAGAGGGGAGGGGCGAGCTGAGAGCACCGTGGATAGATGCATGCTACACAGCCTCGCATACATCAGCATCCCGAGGAGTAGCCATCCTAATCAGGAAAAACATACCATACACGACGAAGCAAATTATAGCAGACCCACAAGGGAGATACCTGGCGTTGAGGGTCGGTATAGACTCACAGATATACTGTTTGGTGAATATATACGCCCCTAACACAGACCAACCAAAATTCTATGCTACATTAACAGAACAACTACAACCCTACCTAAACGACCACATAATTTTGGGGGGAGACTTTAATGGCATACAAGACGACTCATTAGACAGAACAGGACCCTCCACTCAACCAACCTCAACCACACATGCGCTAATTACATTAACCAAATCCGCGTGTGCGATCCGTGGCGACTCTCAAACCCAACTAGCAGAGAATATACATGCTGCTCCAATGCCCATCACTCGTTCTCTCGAATAGACTTCTTTTTAATATCAAATAAAATATTTGATTGCCACCAGCAATCTATAATTCATCCGATATCCCTAAGCGATCACGTACCGATCGCAACAACACTACAAATGGTCCCTTCTCGGAAGCTGTCAAGGTTATGGCGTTTCCCCTCATATCTACGGGAATCGGAAGACTTCGGAGAGTACATAAAACTACACTGGAACAACTACGCAGATGATAACAGAGAACACATAGACAACATAACACTTTTCTGGCAAGCCTCAAAGGCAGTGATGAGAGGCCACATCATAAGCTACGTGTCCCACAAAAGGAAAAAATTTCAAACAGAATTTGAGGCCTTACATAACTCCCTTTTGGCAGCACAAAAAGAACACATAGACGCCCAAGATGATAACTCATATCAAATATTTCTCACAGCAAAACACCCGCTGAACGAATTCGTACACACACATGCACACTGGCAAACACAATTAACAAAAAACAAATTTTATAGGTGGGGCAATAAGACGGGGCGACTGTTAGCAAATTTAGCTAAACAAAGAAAGCCACACAAACCAATACTAACCCTAAGGCACACTAACAACAACACCTTCACGACGAAGCAGGGAGAGATAACCCAAATATTATACGAATACTTTGAAAATCTATACCGAGCAGAG
Source organism: Eleutherodactylus coqui (assembly GCF_035609145.1). Taxonomy (NCBI): domain Eukaryota; kingdom Metazoa; phylum Chordata; class Amphibia; order Anura; family Eleutherodactylidae; genus Eleutherodactylus; species Eleutherodactylus coqui. The sequence goes on along the minus strand of NC_089847.1, from coordinate 51,211,999 downwards.
CCAGCTAATATACAAGAGATTCACAATTTCTTAGAAACAATAAGTCTACCTAGACTCACAGAGGAACAAAAAACATTACTGAACGCCGACATACGAGAGGAGGAGGTCCGGGGAGTAATGGCGACAGCAGCGGGGGGGGGGGGTTACACCCTGGTTACACCCTGAATTTGGATAAAACAGAAGCACTGCTACTTAGAGGGCCAGCTAAACCCACATGGGCAAACCAATACCCATTCAAATGGGAAAAACATTCCATACAATACCTGGGAATTCAAATCACAAAAAACCCTTCCGCACTCTACAACACAAATATTGAACCACACATCAAAAAACTAGAAACGACCCCAGATGTATGGAAGAACTTCACGGTCTCCTTTTTGGGGAGAATCAACCTCTTAAAAATGGTAGAATTCCCACGATTACTATACATCCTGCACTCACTCCCCATATTCTTAAAACCAAAAGACATAAAGAAGATCCACTACCTATACAGAAACTTTATCTGGGGGGGGGGAGGGGGGCGGGACGACCACGCATTGCTCTTAAAACTTTACATAAACACAAAGACAACAGCGGCGCTAATCTACCAAATATACGGGACTATAATTTAGCAGCACAAGCGCGAATTATCCATGACTGGATTTACTCCAAGTCACACTTCACAAATACACCACTCGAGCAAATAATGGCTAAGCCAACACAACTACAAAACATACTTCACCAACCATACTCAGAATTGCCAAGAAAAATCAAACACAACCCTTTGATACTGTCAGCATGGAAAGCATGGAACAAACTACGCAAAGACAGTTAAAACGTCACCACACATCCCCATACTTGTCATTTATAAACAACCCTAACTTCCAGGACGGAAAACCCCACAAAACATCTTTTTTGAATGGAAGACACATGGGTTGGACTCAATAGGCAAATTACTGCACAAAAGGGAAAGAAGAATTTTAACCCACGCAGAAATAAAACAAAAACACCCCGAGCTCCCTATTCCACTATTCTCATACCTGCAGGCCAGACATTATATTACAGGACTTATACCACAGTTCCAAGAACATGACTGGACACAGACAGGAGACACTTGGATCACTAAGAAAACGGGAACACGGGGAATGATATCTAAACTATACAGAGCAATTAGGAACATGAGGGAGGAAGAGGACATTGACCCAGGGGTCGAGAAATGGTCTCTGGACAACCCAGACCTCACATCCACACTAATTAAGGAATCTCTAGTGTCAGCTCATAAATATCTGCCATCGGCCAGGTTTCTGGAGATGAGGCTACAGATAGTCCACAGATCATACCTCACCCCAATCAAGGGATTTTACATGGGAATCTATGATACCCCAAACTGCTTTAAATGCCAGGAACCAAACACTAACCTATACCACAGCTTGTGGACATGTCCTCTGATAAAAAAATTTCTGGTCCCAAATACGCGAATACATTATAACACACCTGACAAACTTTTGCCCACAAGAACCAGCCTGGGCAATATTTGGGTACCTAGACCCCAAGACATACCACTGTGCCAGAGGAGTAAGAAAGTTACTACACTTTATAGCAGCAGCGAGATTGAAAGCCATCCTACAGACTTGGGTGCAACCAACAGGTCCCCCTTTCAGATTGTTCTTGGAAAAACTTGCATTCTTATTCCAAATGGACTGGGCGGAAACATCATTATTCAAGGAGAAAATGGTACAAGCTTTCTTCGAAACATGGGGAAGTTTCATCCAACTAATGCCACAGAGAGTAAAAGAAAAACTTAAATATTGCTTTCACCACACCTATTGGTTTCAGGAGCGAGCCGCAGTAGGGGATATACCAATATAGGGTGAATCACTGGTCGTGCCGTGGCCGTGCGGGGCCTCCACATTTTCTGAAGATCTCCAGCAGGAAGTTCAACAGACTAAACATGCAAATATCAAAATGGGTCAAAAATTTGGTTTAATACAGTTGTCCCCCTCCCCGACCCCCTCCTGCCTATCTGACACCTCCCCCCCCCACAATGTGGGAGGGATCCCCCCCCCCCTCTTTTTTTTTTCCTTTCTTTCCCCCCCTGCCCTCGCCCCACTTCCCCTCCCCCCTCATTCCCCTCCCTAACTCTCCCAGTTATATAAAAATGTTATGCAAAATTGAATCAGGATGACTTACACACTCATGATGTTAAAACAGCAAACAACACTGCAATGTCAAAGCTTGTCCTGATTTAATCAATAAAAACAGTTTAAAAAAAAAAAGTAATACAGCAAAAACAAAAATAACTCTATAAAATTTGGCACTGCGGTAACCATACCAACCATAGAATAAAGTTATCATGTCATTTTTGCCGCAGTGCATATGCCGTAAAGACAGGACCCTTCACCTACCCCCAAAAGATGGCGGAATTGCTTTTTTCCCATTTGACTTCACTTATAAATTTTTTAAAGCTTTTCAGTATATTATATAGGGTTTTATATTGAACGATTGAAAAATACATATTATCCCACAAAAAAACAAGCCTTCAGACAGCTAAGTCGATACATAAATAAAAGTTATGATTTTTGGAATGTGGGGAGGAAAGGCCAAAAAAGGGCTGTGTCATTAATGGGTTAAAGTGACTGATCTGCTTTTTTCCTAATTTGTTTTTTAATGTTCTCATTCTGTAAATGACTAGTTTTACCGAGCTACCATTAACAGGATTTGAGATACTTTACGGCAGCCTTATGGGACATTCACACAATGGACAGGAGGGGACTAGGGATGAGCGAGCGTACTCGCTAAGGCAAACTACTCGAGCGAGTAGTGCCTTATGCGAGTACCTGCCTGCTCGTCTCAAAAGATTCGGCTGCCGGCGGGGGAGAGCGGAGAGTTGCGGGAGTGAGCAGGGGGGAGCGGGGGGAAAGATCTCCCCACCCCGTTCCTCCCTGCTCTCCCCCGCCGGCACCCAAATCTTTTGAGACGAGAGGGCAGGTACTCGCATAAGGCACTACTCGCTTGAGTAGTTTGCCTTAGCGAGTACGCTCGCTCATCTCTAGAGGAGACCCATTGAGCTCCATGTGAGAATGTTCCAGACAGTTCTGTAACCTGTGTAAAGGAAACTGTGGATCCTTTGTTATCTGCCGCCAGTTTTATAATAGAGGCCTCTACTTTTATTGCCATAATGAATGGATAGCTGAGAAGTGATCTTTACAGAACAGAAAGTGACAACCTATTATGTGGCTCAGAGGTCAGTGAGAAAACTGCAAGATTTCAGGATTGGAAATGTAGATACACGCTATAAATCCATAAGAAACTTAAAAATGATTGAGAATTAGTTTTGGTTCTTTTTGTTTAACATCAAAGCTTGATTTAAACAACAGCTCATTGTCTGATGACATGTTCCCTTTAAATCAGGCACAGCTCTGTTAAAGAAGTCGTCAAACTGGATTAAAGTTAAAAAATGGGTTGTCATGACGAGCCAACATCTTTTTTAGGTCTATATCTCGGAAGACACAGTACATTCTTCATGCTTTAAAAGGTTTCTCAGCCATTGAATACTGCAATGATAATATACATGTTAGGCAATGCCAAGATATGATCCAACGATTCCATTAAAGGGGTTGTCTCGCGAAAGCAAGTGGGGTTAAGCACTTCTGTATGGCCATATTAATGCACTTTGTAATATACATCGTGCATTAAATATGAGCCATACAGAAGTTATTCACTTACCTTCCCTGCGCTGGCGTCCCCGTCTCCATGGCTCCGTCTAACTTCAGCGTCTAATCACCCGATTAGACGCGCTTGCGCAGAAGGGTCTTCTGCCTTCGGGTCTGTCCGGCAGCAGCGGCGTTCTGGCTCCGCCCCCTTCTACGAGTCATTGCGTAGCTCCGCCCCATCACGTGTGCCGATTCCAGCCTCCTGATTGGCTGGAATCGGCACACGTGACGGGGCGGAGCTACGCGATGACGCACAGAAGGGGGCGGAGCCAGAACGCCACTCGTGCCAGACCGAGCCGAAGGCAGAAGGCCCTTCTGCGCAAGCGCGTCTAATCAGGCGATTAGACGCTGAAGTTAGACGGAGCCATGGAGACGGGGACGCCAGCGCAGGGAAGGTAAGTGAATAACTTCTGTATGGCTCATATTTAATGCACGATGTATATTACAAAGTGCATTAATATGGCCATACAGAAGTGCTTAACCCCACTTGCTTTCGAGAGACAACCCCTTTAATTTATGCCCAACGCCACATGAACACTATACACCAAGAATGCAGATATTGATACAATTCAACTAGAATAAGTCAGTAAAGAAAATGTCAAACCTTTATCATTTCATCCATAATACTGACATCAAACCCTTCACAATTTCCGCATGGACTTCTGGTCCTCCAAAGATCCTGAAGGAGAAGCAATTAGGGAAAAGAAACAAAATGTAAATCAATAACAGGAAAACAACATCTGCAAGACTTCTGTAACTAGACTGAATCTGAAAGGTGCTTGCAGTCAGATGCAATCTGTCCTTCTCAGTATGCAGCCATTGCAGGCTGGAGAGAGGCAGATGCAATGCACTTCAATGGGATTACTGATAAGAAATCCGGAAAATGTCAGCCCCCAGGATCACTGCTTTATCTCACATGCCTCCTCCAGGCGTCAGAACCCCAAGTGTGCAAAAGAAATTACAAACTCTTTTAAGCAGGATTTCTTTTCTAGGTTGTCCACTTTGGGTTTAGCGCCTTTTATCCGGTGCACTAAGCAATCTCTAAAGTTGGGGTGTTAAACAAGAAGTGCTAATGTTACAGTAGCTGCTAGTATGTAACGGAGTCTATAGAAGTAGATATATGAGGGATAAAGCAGTGATCATAGCTAGCGGGCAGAATATGGATTTTCTGGTCTATCAGTAATCCCATAGAAATAGACTACAATCCGCCCAAAATGGCCCATAACTGGGAATAATAGATTGTATTGCACTGCACATGAAAGTCAGGCTTTAGAACTTGTTTCTCTTGAAAAAGTTGAATACCTGATCTGGTTATGAAAGCCTTTAAGAGGTTATCTCAGCCGCATATATCCTTAGGACAGGTCACGAATATCAAATTCTGGGAGGTCCACTGCCGGGGACAACTGTCGATCACTTCTCTGCCCAGTGACGTCACAGTCATTCGTTATGTGGCCTAAGTGCAGCTCAGACCTATTCAAGTGAATGGGACTGAGCGGCTATCCAATACACATTCAATATTTGAATAAAAATTGCACGACTGTTCTTTATTCCAACCGCAAGAAGATGTAAAGTTCTTATGCATATTTTGATAAACCGTGGGCCCATATGCCACATCGAGACAAACTTTACTGGAAGAGCTCCTAACTCTGTATGAGTTCATTGGCTCTAAGGAACATATCTTTTAGAGTTAGGAACCCATCTAATAAGGTTCGGCTAGACGTAGCAGATGGGCACACGTTTTGATCAAAATGCGCGCCAAGAACCTTGCATTTTTATGTGGTTAGTATAAACAGTTGTGAGTCTCCTCACTCACTGTCTATGTGCTCTCCCTAAGGAAAAAAGATAGCGCTTCTGACCCCCATCCCAGGGCTCTTACTACAAAGCCAGACTCTCACTGTACACTGATGAAGGGCAAAAACCCTGAAACAGCTGTCTGTACATGGAGTCTGGTTTTGCTTTTAATTCCCAGTCATAGCTACAAGGCTTGTATAAAAAGTCTGACTTTGGCTTGAAGGAATGCTGCCTTCTAATAGGTGGCACTGTGGAGGTTTTATTCCATCTCCCTTATTTGTTACCCATGTCACAGGCCTCTCACTAGCTAAGCCAGGATCCTACTGAACCCTGATGAGGGGCAAAAACCCTGAAACAGCTGTATGTGTATGGATCCTGTCTTGGTTTTCAATTCCCAATCATTGTTATAAAGACCTGTATAAAGAGTCAAGCATTGATTTGAGGGAATGCTGCCATCCAATAGGTGGCGCTGCAGAGGTATTGTTCCATCTTCCTTATTGGTTTGTTACTATTTGTCTCAGTTATGGCTTACATGCACTTTTAATTTATTTGTTGGAAGTGCTGTCTTTGATTTTTGTTGCATGATCTGCTACACCACGCACAGCACAGCTACACAATGAACAGCACGGTGCCTGGGATGCAGCCTCTTCAAACAGCTGATTGGTGAGGGTCCTAAACAGGAAATCCCCACTGATGTGATATAATGACCTATACTAAAGAAAAGTCATCAATACCCTAGTGCCTTTAAATGGGACATCCAGGACTAGAACAACATGGCCACTTTCTTCCAGATACAGCTCCACACCTACCAATAGACTGTTTCTCATATTGCAGCTCTGCATTCCTACAGTGAATGAGCTGCAATACCATACACAACCCATGGACAAGTTCGACACTGGCTTTGGAAGAAAACAGCCATGTTTGACTACTCTTGGAAATCCCTTTAAAACAAGAAAAAAAACGTATAAGTGTTAATAGCTTATTTGCATGACAGATCAACTTGAGCTCTAGATCTAATTAGATTGATTGTAGAAACCTCTTATACTTACAGTTCCAGCAAACGATGGACTACATCTTCCCTCTTTTTACATATTTAATTTCTTAAGCCCCATTTACACACAAAAATATTCTTCCAAACAACTGAAAGATTTTGCGATCTATTTGCATAAAGGGTTAATGTCCATTAACACTTTATCATCTTGATTTGCATGCAAAAGGGCCTCCAAGAGCTGTTTGCAGAGCCCAGTGTGTGATTATTCACACACTCAGCTGTGCACACAGCTGCACTGCTCTGCTCCCATGGGGATAACAGCGTGGAGTCTATTGAGAGACACTTTATCTCTCGGTGTCTGAACCAAGGATTTCCAGTTCACCTTGAAATCATCGTTCAAATGAAGAGTGCACGATGCCCGCGTTTACATGTAACAATTATTGCTCATTTTCAGTCACCAGCAATCATCATTACGTGTAAATGGGCCTTTATTCTGCCTCCAAGGTGATTGCCATTGATAAATTGTATAGTGATCTTCCCCATGTCTTTAAACAGCTGAGCGATTGTCAGTGTACTGGAAAGATGTAGCGAGCACAACCCAATCTGAATATACACAACCTTGAGGTGAGCTGGTAATAAGCTGAGGATGGAGCAATTGGAGGTATATGATGCGTGACTCCAATGCGCTGGGACAGAATCATGAAGAAACAAGATAAACTGTGCATTTTATTAAACAACTCAAGATAACAGGAGCAGCCGCTCTATAGAGGACAAGTCACGTCTCTTCAGAACAAAGACACAATCCATTATCTGTCGTCTGCAGAATCTCACGACCCGACCCGGGTTGTACTATTCTGCTGGAGAAGCATTTACTACAGCCAGTTAATTATTCAACTCTTTACCTCTAGTAGAGCATAAGGAGAGGAACGTCTATAAAGAGGAGAGCGTGGTGATGACAATATGGGGTGACTGATATATATATGTATGGATGTATAGATTGGATGCCACAAGGTTAACTCCGTATTGGTAAGCTCTTCACACTGGCCAACATCTATTACAAGGAGTTGCTTAAAGGGGTTTGTCCAAGTTGTAAGAACTCTGGATAATCCCTTCCCCATGCATTAAAGATACAAATAGAGATATACTCGCCTCACTCTCCCCCTGCACCGGTGCTCCTTCCCCCACTTCAGTCACTGTTGACAGCTACAATCGCGTCCAGTTTACGGCACATCACAAAGGCAGCAGCCAATAACAGAGCTTGGTGATCACAGAGCTCCGCTATTGGCTGCAGCCCCTGTGATGTGCCATAGACTGGGCGGGGTATGCAGCTGTCAACAGAGACCTAAAAGCAGGGGACCGAGCACCGTTGCAGGACACAGAGGGAGAAAGGAGTAGATCACTATTTCCTATTTTAATGTATGCCGAAGGGGTTGTCAAAAGTTCTATAAAGTCTAAAAACATTGATAAGCGAGGTCTTTGTGGCTCTGACCCTAAGCCTTGGGTGGTGTTAACCCTTTGATTACTGGAGAGCAGTGTGGGTACCTTGGCCTTCTTCAACGTGGTCGCAGCTAGACTTTGGGGTGTATAGACTGTGTTAGGGTGTGATCTATGCTCCACTGGCAACCCGAGAGGAAGGTGTGCCTGAGATTGAGTGGCTGAGATAGACCGACCCCTGGTGGTTATACCCGAGTCATGTGTTGTGACAGTGTGTATGTTACAATCAGCATTAAAAATAAAGACCCAAATATATAAAAAGCCGGTTTATGTTAAAGAGATATTCCCATCTTCGCTGCAGGGAGCTCCTGATATTATCCAGTAGCTGTGGCCGTGTTCTAAGAGTGGCTTTATACTGAATAATTATGGTTTAAACAATAGCTCAAAGTAGTCGCTAAAGCGTGCGAATGAATGACTGCGGTTTGTGTGATTTTACAAAGAGCGATTTTTTTTCACTTGTTCAACTTTGTGATTGCTGAAAGAATTCTTGGGAGCATTTATGATGGCTGAGATATCGCTTGTCTACTAGTTAGGGGGAGTACGGCTCTTGTGCGGGTGTTTATTTGAAATTTTGACCCCTCCCCAGTAGTTGACACTTTGCTGTGTTGCAGAAAGTTTTGGTGTAACTCTCTGGACCTTCCCTGCCGACTGCGCAGCTCCTGGTTACACTTGCTGGGGATTCACACAAGCAGCTGCCATCTCTATCAGCTAGTAGTAATGTGGCCCTACTGGTGGATAACAAAGAGGGCAATAGTCTTTATTTAACTCTTTTTTACCGTGTTGTGCACAATATAATAGGACATGTGCGCGCTGCAACCTCCACCGGGATAACTTTAGATTCACACATAGTGAAAACAGTGCTTCAGAGTAACCGGCGCAGTCGGCATGATCTGAGGACATGTTCACACGTTGGATTTTGGTGCATATGCCATGCAAAAATCTGCATGAAAAAAACGTTGTATTCTGCCTTCTGTTGTGTTCAATGGGATTCGAAATCCACATCATGATAAATAGAGCAGCAGAAACCAATGTGGGTCGGCACATGCAGATGTGCTCCAAGAAGTTTTGGCAGTCATATACTGATTTGGATGGCTTTTTTCCTTTTACAAAGGGGAGAGGGATGGGCAGGCTGGGAGCTTTCAGGTGATTGTGCATGCCCAGGAACAGTCTTACCTCCTTACTGCCCAGGAGAAAAGTGGTCGAATGAGAAGCTACGGCGCATGCAAGACTCAACACACACAGTGTCGCCATCCTTCCAACACACAGTAGGAATTGCACCGCCAACCCCATTATTCTTGCATTGCCTTGTGCCACATAATGAGGTGGTTTAACTCTGAAGACTGATGACCTATTTTTTATTTGACTTGGAAGCTTCCACTTACCTTAAATTCAACAGCTAGCACATACAAAGAGGCAGACATGGGGAGCACAGTGCAGTCTTTAGCCAAATGTTCGGATAGAGCCATACGGGAGTACCAAAAGCACAAGTTGTGCCATGGTAAGAGGCTGGTAGTGAAGAAAGGCTCTCCAATCAGAGCAGTTACCTAAAAAGCAGAAGTCTGAAGGTTATACAACGTCTGCAGAGATCATGGATGCTCCGCTCGCATTGGCATCGCACTTCCAGTTTTAAAGGATCAGAAAAGAAAGCATAAGGGATGATAATGTACATTTGCTAAGTTAACGTCGAGAGTAAAAATAATAGAATGTCAGGTCTGTGTTATGTCACTACACAGATCAGCGTCGCCAGGCGAATGGAGGCATCTGCCAATTACACAGATCCCACAGATACGGACCTGCAAACCAAGACCCACACAGACTCCGAGAGAGTAAACCTTAGCATTACTAAAAAAATACTCATTATCGGAAATCTCCAAACAGAGTAACCTACAGTAGTATCACTGACTATACAAGGGAAGGCGTTTTTTGGTTTACCCCAATGGAGTCTTTTTTTTTTTTTTATAAATAGGTGCAGCCAACCCAAATCACATCTCAACGTTCAAGAAGGACGTTTATATGATTCTGTCGGTCAATATAGTAAAGCATTGGGTCTTAGACATTGACTCAACTTCTGTTTTATTTTCTGCTGGTCTAAGTTGAGCTAACCCCCTGATGTCTTGTGCTTCTACCAGCATGCAGTCTTGAGAAAAACTCTGTTTTTGTTAAATAATGGCCCGGTATGATTTGTCATGAGTTGCTGTCCATCTGGTTGTATCTAACCAATTGTAAGACTTTCTGAAGAACCAGATGAAAATTTTTACACTTAAATGATATCCTGATACATAAAACCATAGACTTTAAAGGGGGGGGGGGGTACTTAGTACTTCTCATGGTCCTGGGCAGGGGGACAATGTAGAACTTTCTACAACAGGCATAATACAGACCCTCACAACATTTCTAAAATGGACATGATAAATCAATTGTCTATACTGGGTTCTATCTCACAATACGTAGTAAGTAACATTACCTTCCTTTCCCCGAGGTCAGCAGCCGTAACTTTATCTGGAGATTTCTGTAAAATGTGAATTTTGTTCTTGAGGTTGTTGGTTTGCAAAATCTGTAAAAATAAAAGTGCCAGGATTAGAAAACGATCTTGTACTGCGAGAACCCCAAATTTAATTAGACTTTTAGAAAAATAACAGATTATAGATGGGAACCCTCAAATATTAGACAAAACAGTAGTCCACAGCACACGCTGTGTATGGAGCAGGCCTGGAAGCCGAACCCAGTCCATATGAGGTGGGTATCAACTGGTTTTGACAGCCAACAGCCGCCATCAGAGAGAGTTGACAGTGGCATTTAAATATACTGGATCAGGATTTAAAATACCCTGAATGCCCTCCCCTTTCCCCCGGAGGGGTGCCGTCCACATATCATGGCAGCCTGAGTCTTTTGAAAGTCCCCAGGACTGCCATGATAGTTTGCCCAACAGTCCTATGGCCGGTCTTTAATAGGCAGCCTGTTAAAATGCAGTATAATGCAATACCACAGTATTGCATTACAGTGTATAAGTGGTCGGATAGGGGGTAAATGTTTGATTGCTGAAGGTTCACTTCTATAGGATAGAGGAAGATTGTTGTGCGCATCGTTCTTCTCCTGTCTCACAGAAATGAATGGAGTGATGATCATGTATGTGCACCTCCACTCCATTCACATGAAGGATGCAGCACATGCAGACCTACAATCACTGAGGGCCTCAGCAGCCAGACCCCCAGCAATCAGACATTTATCAGCTATCCTATAAGAATATCATTAGTAGGAAAACGCCTTTAACTTATCTCCTAAGATGTACGGCAGACGTAAACCCCTCGAGGATCGGGGTCCTACAGGACCAGACACTTTAGGGATTTTACCATGTGGTGGTTTTACTCTTTTTTCTCCAGCTACCAAAATGTTTTTTGCAGAATGTTTCTCCCCATGACATATAGGGCTATTTTTTATATCTTTTTTCACTTTTTGTCCACCTACTGTATCTATTACACATATATAGTAGGAGTGCAGTACACAGAATGGCCTGCAGAGGGTGGTAGAAAGGCATTTAGGCTCTAGGAAGAAGAGGTAACACCTGTGGGTGTGGAAGAAAGCAATTATAAAATTTAGCGTACTACTTAGTATGCCGCTCAATGAACTGAGCAGCAGCTTTCAGCACTGACAATGGAGGAATGACAGGGGAGGTATATAGAACACTTACATCCCAGGACTTCACGGGTCACCTACTTTCACCCATAAGTTTAACTTACAGGGCTAAAAGGTGACAGTTTCCCTTTAAATACACGGAATACCCTTTAAGCATAACAAGGTGCCTACTGAAATCAATGGGTTCTCCGTGTAATACCCAGACATGCCTCCAGAGAGATGCTCTTTAACCCCTCAGAAGAGGTCATCAATAGTTAATGGGTGGGGGTCTGCCACTCAGGACCCCAGATGATCAGCTGATCTGAGCCCCCCTACTCACTGCAGCAGGCTGGGTGCTGACAGTTTTGTTCGCTTTGGGATCAGAGCTGGAAGTGCAATAGAAGGTATAGCTCTCATTCACTTTAATGGAAGCAAAGCCTCCTCTTACACTTTTAGCTCCGACCCCAATGCTGCCATCTAGCCCCTCTGCAGTGAGTGATGTACATCAACTATTGATGGCTTATCCTGAGGATACGTCATCAATACCGCAAGGTGGTAAATACCTGGAATACCCCTTTAACCCTTTCCAATCCAATTTGTATCCTGGTCTTCCTAGGGGGCTTACTCTTTTTCTGTCGTTATACAACGGCGCTATCTGCTGGCTAAAGCCAGTACTGTATGAGGTGACACGTTGGATAGACTCCGACAACAGAAAGGCTAGCAATATACAGTAAGAGAACCCCGACGGATGTCTTCTAACATCAGAGCTGTAAAGCCTTAAATCATAATGTCTTCAGACGTCAGACAGTGGATTGGAAAGGGTTAAATGTCCCTATGTTAGTACAGGGAAATTGAAAACTTGCCGTGGAACAACTCATTACGAACAACGTATTTTTGTGGTACTTCTTACTTTCCATGATTTTTAATGATTTTAAAGAATACAAAACATATAATGTTAGTAACAGAAATTTAAATGAGAAATAGCGAACAGCACATCAACACGGCAGATTCCAATATCACTGTGGTGAGAGGCATTATGCAAAGTCTACAACAAGTCTAAGGGTGACTACCCACTAAATTTTTTTTCACTGCAAAATTCGCAGCGTTTTTTTTCTGCAGGGGTCTAGGGGACTTGTAATGTTAAAAACGCGATCGCGCAAAATCGCAATTTTGCACGATCATGATTTTCACATTACAAGTCCCGCAGACCCCTGCAGAAAAAAAAACGCTGCGAATTTCGCAGTGAAAAAAACTGTAGTGGGTAGTCACCCTTAATGAGTCAATATTAGACACATAAGGGAGAGACGGGGCATACAGGGGGCGAGAGAAAAGACAATAGAGGGTGCAAAGGCTGCCGCCTTTTCAAGGAACCTTCCTCCCAATCAGCAGTTGTCTAAGGATTTCCTGGTGTAGGATACCCATGGGGATCAGACTGCCTCACACCCAGCTAAAGTGTTCTGCACCCTGCTGGTGAGCCGATCACTGACCATCATTATCCAACTCAGTTTATGCTTCCCCAGCTCTAAGGGGATGGAGCTAGTTTTCCAGGAAGATGTAATACATGAACTTTCTGGGGGTTTTCAGACTGTCAGGAATAGCAGCATTCAGCGAGACTTGTTGGATCCTTCTTAAGAGTAACATGCATGGCAGAGGAGATCATGTGATAAATACGTATCCAAAGCCAACAAGTGATTGGGCATTCTCGTCATACACGGTACATTGTGCCCTGTCTGAAGCATAACGGTGAGACCCCAGGATATATACCCAATAGTCTAGCTGGACCAAATAATGCAGAAGCCAAAAAAAAAAAAAAACTTTCCATCTGGCTTTTACCAGCGACAGACTGGTCCAAACCACAACTAAACTGTCCATCAAATGCCCCCAATGGTCCAGATCCATGAGCCTCCCTGTGTCACCCTCCAACTGCTGCATATAGGGTAACTTATCAGCCACAGGCGAGAGGATTCTATAAAGTAACGAGACAACTCTGATAGTTGTGGATGGGTTTATAAACCAATTCTAAATGGATTTTTGCAGTGACGTCTATATTATCAGCTTTGAGGCTTCCGTGTGTGATTTGATACAAAGACATGATAGAAAAGCCTAAAAGCCACCAATCTCAGAAGTCTCCTGTATGTAATAATAGGACTTGGATATAACAGGTTGATCTAAAGCATCCTTGAAGTGCAAAAAGCAAATTGTGACAAATTACAATGTCTCCCCCTAGTGTCCAAAAATAAGTAAGACACCTGTGGAGTTCAATCAGCTGAACAGAAAGCACACTGGGATTGATGTATGAACTGCAGAATCCTGTGTAATAACGTCCGTGGACAATGTGGTCTTGTGACCGCATGTATGTGATGTCAAAAGGACAGTCTGATCAGAATGTGAAGTATATATGATAAGAGAGCTGACAGGCAGGCTTACTGAATGGGAGGGGTATCATATCTCCTTAAGGAGAGCACCTAGAAGGTGAGGGAGACTTATTAGGCCGTGCATGCTCTTATGGGAGATATGCAAATAAGGAAGATGGAACAATACCTCTGCAGCGCCACCTATTGGAAGGCCGCATTTCTACAAGCCAATGTTAGACTCTATACAAGCCTTATAGCAATGGCTCGCAATTGAAACCCAAACACCAGAATCCATACAGTGTCAGCCGATTTTGATCTGATTTTGTATGACATGTTTTGGAGCTGAGGTGTACATAATCCACAGTTCTGACATTGCTTTATTCCATTTTTTTTCTGGGGATATCAAATTGATATGGTTTATTCTTAGATCTTACTACTTTGGGACAATAAATTGTTTTATTGCAAAACATGCGCTTTTCGGATTTATTATTTTGCGGGAGAGTTATTTTTTTTTACCACATCTGTTCGAACCACAGGGGCACTTGAAGATGTGATAGTTTGATCACATATAATACACTGCAGTACTTATGTAGCACAGTTTATTATCTCTTTCATCACCCACAGTGCAGCCTGATACTGTCAGTGCTGAATACTGACCCTCACAGGCCACCGTGCATGGCATAGCAGTATAATTTGGCCTCCAATTTCCATGGTAACCACCGGCACCCCGTGATCAGATCACGGAAGTGTGAATGGGGTGAAGGACTCTTAATGCCACTGTCTGCATAGGCAGTGGCATCTAAAGGATTAAATCATTGATACCAGAGTAAAGCTTCATCCAGTGGTTGCAGCAGGACCGCAGCTGTAACTTACTGCTATGATCCAGCTCTAAGTTCTGGGGACTCAGCTTTTGAGCCCCCTGGTAATCAGCGCCGTACATATAACTACTAGCCCACTGGGCCGTACGTACAGCGTGGTCAGCAAGGGGCTAAAGGAGCATTTCTCCAACGCCGATCACCTGACTCCATAAGTGCCGCTTCACACAGGTGTAAGCCAATTTCAATCATGTAAATACGCTGCGTATTTATGTGCTTAAAAACAGAAAGCACGAAATCGCTTTGGCTGTGTGCGTTAATACACAGTGCATACGCAGGTTCTCTGCACGGCCATTGATTTCAATGGGTTTCTATGGTGTGTAGTACACACCAAAATAAGTCATGGCACGTATATTTTCACATGACCGCACATCGCATGAAAAAAAAAAAAAAAACACTCGTGTGAACGAACGCATTGAAAACAAGGAGTTCTATTCACTGCTTATTAAACGCATCAAAACTACGCACATAATACGTGCCACAAATATGCTGAAATGAACAAGCCCTAAGGCTATATTCACCAGTCAGTGTGATTTTGGTCAGTGCAAAACTGACTATTTTCCGTGCAACTTTCATGCGTTTGTATTGCGTTTTTACGATTTTCACTTATTGCATCTGGTTTACACCCATTTTTCAAGCGAAGTGTTGACTGCTCTGCACGTCCTAGTTTTATGGGATCTCCATAGCAGCATGCATTAAGGACGCATGCAAATCACATGGCATGCAAATCACACGGCATGCACTTGTGATGCTTTTTTTTTTTTTTTTTTTTAAATGCTCCCACAAAAAATAATAGCAATTCTTGAAGAAGAATCGCACTAAAATAAGACTGGCAGTAATTTTTCTTAATCAAACTATCAAATAAATGTGCTCTTCTCTCGTGTGAATTTTTTCCATCTCAAAATCGGACAGAAAACGCAGGAAAATAAATAAAATCGCCTGTCTAATCTCCTTTAGGAGGTTAGACAAATGCTTACTTCCAGGAACAGCAGCTCTCTTCCCTATTGACTAGCCCATGCACTGTCTCTAGTATTCAAATACATGGAGCCAAATTACAAGAGAAGCCCCAGTTCATGGGCAAGAGTAGAGCTGTAACTCAGCTGCGGAGTACATCTTAACCCCTTAGTGACATAAGTAATTTTAGCCTCAAGGACCAGTAAAAGTCTTTTCACTTTCTGTATTTCAGTGGTTATATCTTTTTTTTTTTTAATTCAAAGTAGTTGTATGGAGGCCTTGTTTTTGATGAAGGAATTTTAGTTTTTATAGGAACCAGTTTGGGGTACATGAGGTGTTGGATATTTTTATAGATTTGTTTTGGGAGGGGGTGGACACAAAAAAAGACAGCAATTTTATCCTTGTTTTATGGGATTTATTTTTACAGTGTTCACACCTGATCCTATTGTTTCCCCAGCAATATGTCACTGCCAGTGTTCTCTGGCTGTAGCTTACCTCCTTAAATACATGAACATTCATGTATATGGGGGCACCTGGGGAAAACAGCTGCCAGGCAAACTATTGTTTGTTCAATAGTTGCTGAATGCGTATGAACAGTTTCAGTGACTATCAAAGAGCAAGTATGATCTCTGATTGATAAGGGGATGATAACATGGACAAAACAGATATTTTTGGTATAACTTACCGTAAAATCTCTTTCTCGTCACGTTCATTGGGGGCCACAGCCTAGACCATGGGATATAGCCACTGCCCTAGGAGGCGACACTAAGCAAAAAAGTGTTAGCTCCTCCCCCCTGGCTATATCCCCCCTGCAGGCACTCAGCTAATTAGTCTGTCTGCAAGCAGTAGGAAGCCAGTGGGAGTACGATTATACATATTATGTTTTATACATACCAAAATACCATGTTTTGGCATAATTTTCTACCAAACAGTGACCAAAGACCAGAAAGTTCCAGCAACCGCTTAAATAAACAAGGGGTGGGTGCTGTGGCCTCCAATGAACGTGACGAGAAAGAGATTTTACGGTAAGTTATACCAAAAATATCTGTTTCTCGTCCGTATCATTGGGGGCCACAGCCTAGACCATGGGACGTCCACAAGCAGTCCCGAAAATATATATATTGGGTGGGCATTTACAAGTTTGACCGTGTGGTCAATGGACCGCCGCCTGCAAAATCTTCCGGCCGAGAGCAGCGTCCGATGATGCAGATATGTGGACCTTATAAAACTTTGAAAACGTATGTAAGGAAGTCCAGGTGGCCGCCTTACATACCTGAAGCGCCGAGGCTCCGCGACGGACCGCCCAGGAGGCCCCTACCACCCGTTTGGAGTGGGCCGTAACCCGAAATGGTGGCGTGCATCCTGAGGTGCGATACGCCTCTGTTATCAAGGACCTTATCCACTTAGATATGGTGACTTTTGAGGCTGCCGAGCCCCTCCGGAATCACGAAGAGGGTGTCAGTTTTACGGAATTCTTTGGTTCTTTTTACATAAATTTTCAGTGCCCTCACCAAGTCCAGGCGGTGCAGTGTTTTTTCCCTCTTGTGTACTGGCGTTGGACAGAAGGAAGGCAAGACAATATCTTCATTGATGTGGAAATCCGAGACTACTTTTGATAGAAATTCTGGTGATGGTCTCAGTACCACTTTATCTTGGTGGAAAGTCATATAGGGGGTCTGTATAGACAAGGCCGCCAGTTTCGAGACCCTACGAATAGAGGTAATAGCGACCAGGAATATTACCTTCCAGGTCAGTCGCCGCATAGGAATCTCTTTCAGCGGTTCAAACGGTTGGTCTGTCATAGCCTCCAATACGAGATTAAGATCCCACGCTTGGACCGGTGGCTTCAACGGGGGTGTCGTATGGGCGACTCCCTGCAGGAATGTTCGCACAGCCATTCTGCTTGCGATTGGTCTCTGAAACAACACCGTCAGTGCTGATACCAGCCCCCTTAGCGAGCCTACCCTTAATCCTATTTCGAGACCCGATTGTAGAAATGCCAGTATTCTGGCCACCGAGAATTGCATCGGTTGCATTCGCCGCTCCTCACACCAGGTGAAGAAACGCTTCCAGACTCTGTAATAAATAGCCAACGAGGCCGGTTTCCTGGCCCGTATAATTGTTTGCATCACCTTCTCCGAGTAACCTTTCCTTCTTAACACCTCGGTCTCAACGGCCAGGCTGTCAAATGTAGAGACCTGGAATCTGGGTGTAGCAAAGGCCCTTGGGATAGCAGGTCTCTTCAATCCGGTAGGTGCCATGGTGCGTCGGTCAACATTTCTATGATACTCGCGTACCAGCTTCTTCTTGGCCAATCTGGCGCTATTAATATCGCTGGTCGCCCTTCCTGTTTGATCTTCCTAAGATTCTTGGAATGAGAGGGATTGGTGGAAACACGTACAGGAGTTTGTATCCCCCCCACGGGATGGTCAGTGCGTCTGTTGCCGATGCTTGCGGATCCCGTGCTCGGGCCACAAATGGAAGAATTTTGTAATTCAGTCTGGACGCCATGAGGTCCACATCTGGCGTGCCCCATTTTTGACATATCGTCCGGAATACCTCTGGGTGTAACGTCCATTCGCCGGGATCCACCGTTTCCCAACTTAGGTAATCTGCCATGCAGTTGTCTACTCCGGGAATGTAGACTGCTGATATTGAGTTCAGATGATTCTCCGCCCACGTCAGTATGCGAGCTACCTCGTCCATTACCGACGTGCTCCGTGTGCCCCCTTGATGGCTGACATAGGCCACAGCTGTGGTGTTGTCCGTCTGGATGCGCACATCCTTCTTCTTGAGACTGTACCCGAAGTGCCGAAGAGTCAGGTAAATGGCCCGTAATTCTAGGATGTTGATGTGTAACATTGTTTCTCTCTGAGACCAAACTCCCTGAACAGACTGGCCCCTCAGTGTTCCGCCCCAGCCTAAGCGGCTGGCATCCGTCGTTCATACTACCCATCGTTTTGGGCCCAAAGACCGTCCTACCTGAAGCCTCCCAGGTTTCAACCACCACTTCAACGCATCCTGAACTTGAGGGGTTATCCGGATTCGTTGCTCCAGGGTCAGTGTGGACCTGTTCCAGCGGGACAATATCAGATCTTGAAGCATCCTTGACCGGAACTGGGCAAAGGGGACCGCCTCGAAGGCTGCTACCATCTGGCCCAGAATACTCATACAGTGTCTGATGGTTAACGTTCTCTTCTGCATTAGAGACCGAACACCGTGAAGAAGCTTGTCTACTGTTGTTTGAGGTAGTAGAACTCGGTGCTGGCTGGTGTCGAATATCATGCCTAAGAACTCCAGCCGTTGTGCTGGTATTAGGCATGATTTGTCGCGGTTTATTATCCAGCCAAATTCTTCAAAAGTTTCCATCGTGACGCGTAAACTCCTGATGTTGCCGTCCCGTGACGGTGCTTTTACTAGCACATCGTCCAGGTATGGTATGGCCGCTATACCCTTTGCATGGAGTAGTGCCATCACTGCTGCTAGTACTTTCGTAAATACCCTTGGGGAAGTTGACAGGCCGAATGGCAGAGCCGTGAATTGAAAATGCCTTCCCTGCGTCTCGAAACGAAGGAATTTTTGGTGTGCTTCGCGAATCGGAATATGGAGGTATGCGTCCTTGATGTCTATGGAGGACAAAAATTCCCTCGGCTGCATGGAGGCTATCACAGATGTGATCGACTCCATCCGGAAATGCTTTGTTTTGATGAATTGATTTAGTCTCCTTAAATCCAGTACTGGCCTGACTCTGCCGTCTTTTTTGGGCACTAGAAAAAGATTTGAGTAGAACCCTTGCTTCTCTTGCGCCCCTCGCACTGGTTTTACAACCCCCTGTGCCAGAATATTTTCCACTGCCAATTGTAGATTGGCTACTCCTTCCGGGGTGGCAGGTACTCTGGACTTGCAAAACGAATCCTGCGGTAGTCGCGAATTCAATTGCGTACCCGGAGGCCACAATCTCCTGCACCCACTTGTCTTTAACGCGACTCCACCATGTCTCCCGAAATTGAGAGAGTCTGCCCCCCACCCTGGCTTTGCTTTTAATTCCTAGTCATTGTAACAAGACTTGTATAAAAAGTCTGACTTTGACTTGAAGGAATGCTGCCTTTCAATAGGTGGCACTGTGGAGGAGTTATTCCATCTCCCTTATTTGCATATTACCCAGAGGAGCGTGCGTGGCCATTTGAGTCTCCTCACTTAGTTTATAGTATATAGTTGCTCTCCCTAAGGAGAAAAGAGTGTTTCTGACGCACCACCCTGGTGACACTGGGTGGGGGCGGAGACTCATGCCGCGTTCTTTGATCTCGCCGCCTTAGATGTTCCAGGTCGAGACCGCCATGCTTGTCTCGTCTTGAAGGTTGGACCCTTCCTTGCGTCTGTCGGGGCCCTCCTAGATTGGGACCACTGCCCTGACCCAGGGCGGGACGAAAAACGCCGAAAGGACCTAAAAAACGGTTTACTCTTCAATGGAACCTTTTCCTTTCTTGTTGGTATTTGTGGCAATGACGTGCTTTTGCCGCCTGTGGCGTCCTTTATTAAGTCATCTAACTTGGGTCCAAAAAGTCTATTTCCCTCAAAGGGTAACTTTGTTAGGACCATTTTGGACGCTGAATCGGCTGACCAGCTCTTTAGCCAGAGGGTTCGCCTTGCCGCGACAGATGCGGCGGATGCTCGAGCCACGAATTTAGCTGCATCTAGCTCTGCTGCGCATACGAATTTGTTCGCTTGTATGATACTGTCTGTTGCTTCAAGTGGTTCACTAGGTGGAGCGCCTGCCAGAATGTCTTTCCGCAGCTGTTTGGCCCAGGCTATCGACGCTTTACTGACCCATGCGGCCGCGAAGATCGGCTGCAGGGCAGTGCCCGTAGCCTGAAACACTGATTTCGTCAATGTATCCAGTTTTCTGTCTTGAGGATTAGCCAGAGTTGCCACTTCGGCTGTTGGCAACGCTGTGCCTCTAGATAGCCGTGACACCGGCGGATCAACTACTGGGGGTACCGCCCAACCCTTTTTCAGACTCCCTGGGAATGGGTATGTAACTTCCCAAGTTTTCCCGGGTTGCCTAAATTTTTTGTCAGGGTTCTGCCATTCTTTATTAAGGACGTCCGCAAAGTCCTGATGGTCTGGAAAGACCTGTCGCGATCTTCTCTGCTGTCTAAACGACACCGTGGAAGGAATCGCCTCTGCTGGTTCCTCCGTTACCTGGAGGGTTTCTCTTACAGCTATTACTAGGCTGTCCATTAGGCTCGCCAACCGCGAAACCTGTTCGTCATCCAGATAAGACGCAGACGAGACTGAGGAGCGCTCGTCGTCTTCTGATCCACTGCTCTCGCCCGCTGTTTGGGCCGTATCCTGAGAAGCCCGTGAGCACGATGCCCGGGGGAAGTCATGGCGGGCCCGGGCTGGTCTTGCAGAGTACCAGGACCGCGAAGAATGCCTCGATCTGTGATAAGTATTGACGGACTCCCTGGACTCATGGGAGCCATGAGAGTCCCTGGACCGCCTGGACTTGGAAGGTCTAGACGACCTCCTGGTATGGCGAGATTTATAGGAGGCGTCCTCGCTGCTGCGAGACCTCCTTCTTTTGCGTGCCCTCCCGCGCGCATATTCCGAAGAGGAAGCTTCCGAGTTGGATTCTAACCGGCGTAAAATCGCCGCAGAAGATGTGGCCAAGCCGGAAACGGCAGCAGCCAAGGACCTCGCCCATTGGGGTTCGGGCCCTGGCTCCACAGGGGCGGCGGGGGCCACCGGGATCCCTGGAACCGCGCGTGCCGTGGTACACTTCGCGCAGCGGGGGTCGACTTGACCGCAGGCAAACTTAACGTTGCAAGATGTGCAAGCGTAATGCTTCACTCTCCCCTTGGCCGGGCTGGAACCCTCTGATCTAGGGTCAGACATGGCAAAACAGAAAACCTCAGGAGAGAGGGAATGCTATGTACTGCCACAGGAGTACCTGCAGGGGGGACAGGGGAGGGGAGACACCGCGAAGTGCTGCCTTGGCAGGGCTTACCCGGTCTAGCAGCTGTTTAAGCGGTTCCCCTGATCCAGCTGGAGCCTCTGGTCCTGAAGCTTGAAGACCGTCAGGTGTCGAGGTGGGTCCACCTCACGGAAATAGTAGCGTTGGTGAACTGGCAGGTGTGTGGCAGGAACTGCTGCGGTGCTGCTACAGCTGCTGGTGCCCGTTACAGAAGGTGCTGCTGCTGTCCAGGTGCTCACTCTGTAGCCAAAAGTCTGCAGGGCCGTGTAAGCGCTGGATGCAGCGTGCTGAGAGATGCGCACAGTGCTGGGCTCAGTAGCGCTAGACAAAGGGACTGTCTTGCTGCTGAGAGCGGCCATTCCTCTGCCTGGCTGCTTCTTTTAAGTCTGCCGTGGTCGGAGGGGGGCGTGGCTTGCCCCGGAAGTCCGCCCGCGACCCGGAAGTGACGTTTTCCGGCCCAGTGTCGGCGCCCTGCCTCCCGGAGCGCCGCGCCCGGAAGTGACCTGCCCAGCCAGCGCCCCGGCGTCCTGCTAGCATGCCGTGCCCCTACACCTGCTGCTGGGAGAGCTGCTGCTGCCGCTGCCATTGTGATGCTGCCCGTTCTGCTCGATTAAGGACGTCCGCTTCCTAAGGTACCTTGGTCCTGTCAGGGAAGCCACAGCCTGTCCACACGTCGGCCTGTTTCCAGCAGTGCTTTCCCCTATGCGTCACTGGTCAGAAAGTGCGCCACTCCAGGGAGGGGGAGCCCTATGGCTGGCGGGTAACCGACGCCTATGCGCATTGCAGGGTCAGGCCCCTTTTTCTTCTCTGGGTGAGACGCCGCAGAAGTGGTGGAGACACCCCCTGCCTACGTCTCCCCCGGGAGGCCGGTAGAGTCAGGGAAAAGCCCCGACTCCCCGGATTCCCGTGTATAGCGACGTCTGCCTCCTAGCAGACACTAAGCTAAAAGACTAATTAGCTGAGTGCCTGCTGGGGGGATATAGCCAGGGGGGAGGAGCTAACACTTTTTTGCTTAGTGTCGCCTCCTAGGGCAGTGGCTATATCCCATGGTCTAGGCTGTGGCCCCCAATGATACGGACGAGCAAGTCTGTTACCCATCCACTGGCACAGGAGAATCACACATCACTGTCCTTCTCGCCCTGCTGCCGCTTCTCCTCCTCACACAGGCTGAAGTGAAAGCTACAAATTCAGTACATGCAGCTCTCACTTCAGCTGGCTCTAGCTCCAGCTACAACAGGATTAGAGTGGAGGTTCTGGACTCATTTTAAAGCCAAGAATATTTAGAATTTGTTTCACGTTTACCAAACTTTACTTGGGCAAAACTATTAAATCCTATAGTCTTAATCTGTGGCACAAATAAATTGATGGTAACTTAGCAAACAATAACAGAAACAATGTATTTGGATGGAAATAGATTCCTGACACTTTAGATGTAGCACATAGAACACATTTATGGTTATGATGTTGCATTTCAATCTTCACCAACGCTGTAATCCCATTTAGGGTTAGGGCTTGGATTTGTAATGTGCGCCTAATCCCATCAGTTTAATTGTTTTCTTAATTGATTAATAGTGCAACTTTATCTTTCTGTTATA
Organism: Eleutherodactylus coqui; assembly: GCF_035609145.1. Classification (NCBI taxonomy): domain Eukaryota; kingdom Metazoa; phylum Chordata; class Amphibia; order Anura; family Eleutherodactylidae; genus Eleutherodactylus; species Eleutherodactylus coqui. The sequence continues at coordinate 51,188,664 of NC_089847.1, read as the reverse complement.
GGATTCCACAAATGAGCTCTGAGAAATGGATATAATCACCTACATACATTCAATATGTGATGCACTATGCCTGTAACTCACCTTGTCCATGAGCTGATGAGCCAAAGAAGAAGGTTCTAATGTGAATACCTGGAAAGAAAGATGTCAGTAATGTAAGATATGCAGCAATGCTACATTTTTTACATGTATAAAGTATTTATTGCTAGACTCCTAAACTTCAGATTTACTTTAACCCCTTAGTGACCACCCTATAGTGTTTTTACGTCCTGCTGTTGCAGGACGTGTATGGAGGGAGGTAGCGCCGCTATCTCCCTCCATACAGCGCGGGCGTCAGCTGTTTATTACAGCTGACACCCGCGGGCAATAGCCGTGCTCGGCCGTTCGGCCGATTGCGGCTATTAACCCTTTAAATGGCGCTGTCAGAATTAAATCCCCCAAACGCTGTTTGGGGGCCCCGCACGGCCCCCCCCGCAGTGAGATCGGGGGATCCATGCAGGTGTCATGGCAGCCGGGGCCTAATGAATGGCCCCAGGGCTGCCTTAGCAGACTGCCTATCAAGCTATCCATAACACAGGGTGGCTTGATAGACTGCATGTAAAAAAGCAGTATGACGTAATGCTATAGCATTACGTCATACTGCAGGAGCGATCAAAGCATCGCATGTTAAAGTCCCCCAGGGGGACTTCAAAGTAAAGTTAAAAAAAAAATCAATAAAGTTTTTTAAATTGTAAAAAAAAAAAAAAAGTTATAAAAGTTTAAATCACCCCCCTTTTGCCATATCAATTACTAAAAAATCTAAATCATAAAATAAAAATATGTATTTGGTATCGCCGCGTCCGTAAAAGTCCGATCTATCAAAGTAGTGCATTATTTTTCCTGCACGGTGAACGAAAAAAAAAAAAAGAATGCCAGAAATACACTTTTTTAGTTACCCTGTCTTCCAGAAAAAATGCAATAAAAAGCGATCAAAAAGTCGTATGTATTCCAAATTGATACTATCGGAAACTACAGGACATCCCGCAAAAATTGAGCCCTTGCACAACTACGTCGACAGAAAAATAAAAAAGTTATTGCGTGCACAAAATGACCGCAGAAAATAATAGAAAAAAAATAAATATCTTTAAAAAAAAAATACAACTACAACAACAACAAAAAAAAAATATATATAAGTTTGGTATCGTAGTAATCATACTGACCCATAGAATAAAAATATCAGGTCATTTTTGTTGCAGTTTGTGCGCCGTAGAAACAGGACGCACCGAAAGATGGTGGAATGTGGTTTTTTTTCCCATGTCTCTCCGCTAAGAATTTTTTAAAAGTTTTTCAGTACATTATATGGTACAATAAATAGTGCCATTGAAAAATACAACTTGTCCCGCAAAAAAACAAGCCCTCATACAGCGACGTCGATGGATAAATAAAGGAGCTACGATTTTTTAAATGGGAGTAGGAAAAAACAAAAATGGAAAAAAGCAAAAAAGCCTGGTCACTAAGGGGTTAAAACTATAGACTTTTGTTATAGGTAGCAAGACTGCACTTATAAGGGTTGCTGTTAAATGGAATGTATTACCTGTAAATGGTTTACTAATCAAAACCAGATAGCGAAAAATGCTCCATTTTTATAATCAGTTTATTTTCAGATTGTAAATTTCTTTATTACATTTTCCGTACATGCCTATGGGGGAGGCCATCTTGCCTGAGCTGCAGTTAACAAAAGATATGCTTTACAGCAGCCTCGAGGACAGCAGGTAACACATTGACTTCTACAGGCAGTGTTGTAGACATGTTCCATGACTTATGCAGAGGTCTTTGTGCAGGAATGGGGAGGAGGTGGCAAGCTGTGACCATCACCTATTGTGAATGGTGCATCCTGTGTTATATTTATAAAAGTGTTATCTCTCACTGCAATCCGGCCTGAGATGATAATGACATTACTGCTGAAAAGTTTTCTACAGAACAGGAAGTGGCAGACTATTACTAGGCTTAGTTGTCAGTATGAAAACTGCAAGATTTTAAAATATATATAGTGACTAGAGATGAGCGAGCGTACTCGGATAAGCACTACTCGCTCGAGTAATTTGCTTTATCCGAGTATCGCTGTGCTCGGGGCTAAAGATTCGGGTGCCGCTGCGGCTGACAGGTGAGTCGCAGCGGGGAGCAGGGGAGAGCGGGCGGGAGAGAAGGAGAGAAAGATCTTACCTCCGTTCCTCCCCGCTCTCCCCTGCAGCTCCCCGCTCCGTGCCGGCACCCGAATCTTTAGCCCCGAGCACAGCGATACTCGGATAATGCCAATTACTCGAGCGAGTAGTGCTTATCCGAGTACGCTCGCTCATCCCTAATAGTGACATTTAAAATGAAAAAAAAATTTGAATCACCAAAATTTCCTAAAGGACCGTGGGTATAGCTACTGCCACTAGGAGGTGGACATTCAGCCTAAATGGGTTAGCTCCTCCTACCAGCTCTATCCCTCCTGCAGGCACCAAGCTAATCAGTTTGTATGGAAACAGTAGGATATGAAAAGGCAAAACAGTCAGTGTAAAACATTAAACCATAACACAGAGTACAACCATGTGTGACTCCGAGGAGAATGCTCCAACAAGGAGGGAGCTATCAAAAAGTTCTTAGAATCGAACTGGGAATGAAGGTTAAAATTATGTCTTCATTGATGTGGAGGGCTGACATCACCTTAGGCAGGAAGGAGGGCACGGGACGCAGGATAACCCTATCTTGACGGAAGGCTGAGTGTAGGTTTCGCAGACAAGGCTGCTAGTTCATAAACCCAACTGATGGAGGTGATCGTCACTAGAAAGGCCCCTTCCGAAGAGAAAAGAAACTTGTGATGTTGCGCAGGGGTGAGATTGTAGTACATGCAGTACCAGATTTAGGTCCTAAAGGGCAATGGTATTTGGGGATGGGGTGCAGAATGAGAGACCCTCTGCCAAATGGTACAGACAGCTGACTTGGAATCCTGGGGGTGTTGGAAAAGTAAGGACAGAGTCGACATCTGAACTTTTTAGGGAGCTGATGCCCAAGCCCATGTTCAGACCCTCCTGGAGGAGGGATAGAGAGAAATACATATTGGGATTAAATTCGCATTCGTCGCACCAGAGAAAAAAGGTTTTCCAGATGCAATGGTAAACTCGCGAGGAGGATGGTTTTCTAGCCTTCATCATTATCCGAACAACAGATTCCGCAAATCCTCAGGCTCTCAGCTTCAATGACCATCTTTGACAAGGAGTTTGAAAGACATCCGGATGTAGCTCTCATTTTCCTGGGTCAAATGTTTCCCTGCTTAGAAAGTCTGGTATCCACTTGACCACCCATGGTATGTGGACTGCCAAAAGCGCTGGAAAATGAGCATTGGCTTATGTTAAGATCTTCGCTGTTTCTGCTATGATTGCTGTGCTTCAGGTCCCTAGGTCCCGCCCTGATGAGTTATGTACGTGATGGCCATCACATTTTCTGTTTGGACCCAAAAGCTTTTAGTTGTGCGAAGTGTTGAAGTGACAGGAAAATGGTCTGAAGTTCCAAGATGTTGATCAGGAGAGCAGAATCCCTTAAGGTCCAGGTGCCTTGTTCTTTTAATTTCTCCAGTGTACTTCACCTTCCCCCAGCCAAAGAGGCGACGTCAATGAGGAGCACCTGCCAGTGTATAGTATATTCAGAAAGGAATGCCCCAGATGGATCTGAGGAGATTCCAACCACCAAAGGAAAGAGCGTTGAGGCTAACGAGGTAGGTGGATTTCTTGATCTAGAGTCTGCAGTTTTGTCCGACAGAGAGAGGATTGCCCACCGGAGAGGCCACATGTAAAATTGGCCAAAAAGAATCGCCTCGAAGGGGGAGACCATCAGCCCCAGAACGCTCATGCAGTGACGAACGGTCATAGTTTTCCAAGTTTAAAGGGAGCACACCTGTGCTTGAAGAAGATATGGTGGGCCACTATGGCTGATAGGCCAAGGTCAAACTAATAATTGACCATGCCTCCTTGCCTTCTAAGGGTAGGTCCAACAACAGAGTGCGTGACCCCATTCTGTTCACCCTCCTCGCTGCGTTAATAGGTCTAGTGCAAGCCTGGTATTCCCAGAGACCGGAAGGTCACAGTTGAAGACTGAAGAATGAAGAGATCTGTCTCCTAAGGACACCAAGCTAAAACTGATTAGCTTAGTGCCTGCAGGAGGAATATAGATGGTAGGAGGAGCTAACACTTTTTGGCTTAGTGTCTGCCTCCGAGTGGCAGTAGCTTTACCCACAGTCTTCAGCTGTGTCCCCTAATGACATGGCGAAGAAATATACTTTATTTATACAATAGGTATTTCCTGATGGTACATTTTCTTTAAGGGGGCAACCAAGACCGCATATCAGTGAAACATTGTTTGATCTCTGCTAAAAAAATGTATTACCAAATATATTTTGTAGGTTTACTGTTAAAAACATGACAAACAAGAATGTATATCTAGATGGCAGACTGTTGATTATAAAATGATTAACAAATCAAATACATTCAGCTAATAAACAATAATATTACCTGAGCAGCCCCAACAGAATGTGCCAGGATGGGCAATAGGCTGCTATCGCTCACACACAAACACACCGAGCTCGGCATCAAGATCTGTAGAGGAATTTAATACACATATGTGAAAAACAAAAAAACCCTTCTTGCTCTTCAGTAAATTAAATGAAAAGAAAAACCTAATATAACATCAGAACTGCTGTACTTACGAAAGGAGATTTATTAGGACTGGTGGTTCATATGCCAGTCTTAAACAGAAATCCGTTAGCACAAAATTTATGAAGAGATATACACAAAATTCCTTAACACTTTCATGAACAATGGTCATTGATGCTCCTCTGTCCAGGTGTCATTCTGCCATTCCCATATTCAAAAAAATCATAAATTTTAAAAAAAATGTTCTATTGATGTAGCTGTATGAGGGCTTGTTTTTTGCTAGATGACCTGTAGTTTTCATTAGTACCTTTCTGAGGTATATAAGACATTTTGATTGTTTTTCATTGAATTAGGTCTTGGAGACAGTGTGACCAAAAAAGCTCAATTCTGGTATTGCGTTATTCTGTGTTCATCATGCAGGATTACCGTAATAATGTGATATTTTAATAAATTGGAACCTTAGATATCAATTTTTACATTTTTTTTATTTTTGGAATATGTTGACTGGGAGAGTGTGTTCTTTTTTTATTTTAATAATTAAAAAAATAATAGTAATAATTAAAGTCTTTATTTTACCGATTGTAGCTTTTTTCTCTTTCCCTTATGGGTCTTGAACTTGAGATTATTCGATCGCTTATATGGTATAATGCAACACTATGGTATTGCATTATACTGTATTTTAACATGTAGCCTGGGTGAGGGAGTAGGAAGAGGGCACTCAAGGTATTTAAATACTGCAGTCAAAATTAACAGCAGCATTTGAAGGGTTAACATCATCTGGTGCAGGTGAGTGTCGACTGTCAAAGTTAGCTGATACCTGTCATGTATGGAGCGGGCCTGGCTCTCAATCCTGCTGCATACACAGCACATACAGTGGACGTCTATATATGTTCTAACTGCAAGGGGCATATGCAGTAAAGACATATATAGCTGTATGTGTCAGGAAGGGGTTAATAGCTCACCGTCTTTAAGGCTTCTTTGTACTTGTCCATCCTTTTTTGATCATTTAATTCCCCAAATCGTGCTCGGTTCCAAGTGATGTGAGCGCCACAGCGACAGGCAGGACTGTCCGTTAAACTCCCATCTGCTGTCCTGTAATGTTATTAGAGACAGAATCCAGGTGATCATATGATTCCATTACTGCATCCAGAAGCAGCAGGTACAGGAAGGTGTTACACCAGGGGGATCAGGCACAAACAGTAGGGCTATTTTTGTACACAAATTTAATTGAAGATATGCATTTTAACTACCCATCAGCCTACCAGACCAAAAGAGCACAGAAAACATAAACCCACAAATAACAGAATAGTAATTAGGATGGACTGAATCCTAATTTCTAGACCAGAGAGGGGGAAGAAGCAGAGCCAAACATCACACACTTCCTGACAGAAATGAACAGTGTGCCATTAGACACTAATATTCCCCCAGTAGCTGTAACTGTTAAAAAAACCAAGACTGATCAGTACCCCTTGTCTGCCACCACGATCCACTGCTGCAGTCCCGCTGTGTTCCCAGTGTTTCTTGTGGCAGATATAGTCACTGGAAGTCAGGTGACCACTGCAGCCAATCAGAGGCTGTAGCATCGCTCCTGGTTCTCCTGGCATAAGTGCCCACATCCTGGTCACCATGATGCCAGTTCAGCTTGGGTGCAGCAAGCACCTGACTTCCAGTAACACAATCTGCCATAACAAATAATGAGACCACGGCAGGGCTGTAGTGCTGCATCATGGCGGCAGAGGAGGGGAAGGTACAGCACTTTTTCTTGAGTTAACGCAGGGGGTGGGGTGGGGGTGGTCATGTTGTCCTGTACCCGGACAGCCCCTTTAATGCACCTAACAATATAGTTAATGTGGAAGAATTTGCATTCAAGTTTAGTATTTGGAGCATGCGCTGTTACCTTGAGTTTGTCATGTTGTACCATACACAGTAGTCATCCTGGTTAGCAATGAGACAAATCTCCTCCCCTTGCGTCACCTTTTTTTCTTCTGGCAGGAAGTACACGCACTGCATCCAGTGGTCCCTCCACTAAAACACATTTAGATTTAAAAAAAAAAAAAAAAAAAAAAAAAAGGAGGGATGGCAAGATTACGGAATAGATTACACGGATATAACAAATCTAAAAGTCAGCGTAAAACTTAAAAGGAATCCGTCTCCATGCCTCTGCAGCCCTCTCGGAGAGCGCCATAGGGTGGTGCCTGTCCCACTGATTACACCAATACGTCTGCTGCATGGATGTGTGCAGCAGTTTGGGAGAAACTTGTATTTTATTAGTAGCAGCCAAACACTGCGGACCAGTCTTTGATACCTATGCGCTGCAGCTAGCCATGCCCACCAGCCAATGACAGCTGTTGGCCTATTCCTGTGCGTAGACAGAGCGGTTAATCAATGGCTGGAGGGTGGGCTGGGCAAGCTGCAGCTCATGAATATCCAGGACTACTTCAAGTAGTCCTTTAGTTATGTACTGCTACTGATAAATGCAAGTTTCTCCCAAACTACTGCACAGATCCATTCAGCAGACATATCATTGTAATCAGCGAGTCGGTCACTACCCAATGCTGTCCCCAGAGAAGGATGCAAATAGATGGCAATAGATTTTTCTTTAAAGCGACCCTTCAGTCAACCGCTCAAAATTTTACATATAAGGGGGTGATGAGCTATTTTTCCTCTTGCTCCTTTATAGCTCAGCTGCATGAGGACAGAGCTGTGATCTGTGACTACAGTGCCGAATGTGGCATAGTCAGTGGTTCTGGGCTCCTCCTCTGCACCCTGGACCAGTATTACTTTACTACTGTATGTAATGTCTGATTCTGTACATGTACCCTCTAATTTGTAAAGTGCTGCGGAGTATGCCGGACCTTTATACAGATAATTATCAAAGATTTTCTAATATATACCTCTGATATATGTCATTGCATAACCATAGTCATCCATTGGCCAGAATGTTAAAAAATACATATACTGAGCGGTATATAATTTTGCGCGGCCCGGTGTAAGTGCACTCTGCTGTACATTCCTATACAGTTACAATAGGGTATACAGATATAGATCACTTCAATGGAGGCCAAAAGGACAGGTGGAAGGAGCCCTATGAAATACTTGATGTGTACCAAATGTAGCGCTGAAAAGCAGTGTGCACAGACAGATCATCGGGAACCCTCCGCCCGGATTCCAGGGCCGCTGTCGCTGCGGTCCGCACTGGAAGCACTGACCATTGTGCATCAGCTCGGGTTGGTTTTGCAAGCGCAGCTCCTGTTGAGTTCTATGGTAGCTGTGTGCAGTATTTATTTTGGGAGGACTACATATAAATAAGTATGCCAACCATTGAAACATGCTTGCAATATTTTCTCCTCACCTTCTTGTTTGCAGTGAAACGTCTTCCAACAAGGTGTTGCATAAGGATATATTATTGTTAGATAAATGTATCCATCTTTACTGGCATCCTATTATGTATTTAGGTCCATGGTGGCAAATTTGTATCATTACTCTTTTCTTAAAAGGCATGTGTGTTTGTGGACTACTTCTTATCCTCTGCCCCTACATACAGTCGTGGACGATCATCTTATCTAGATACGAGCACTTTACTAGTAGAACAGATATACGCATTATGCTCATTGCTGCAAGATATACCAGCCCCAGCTTTTTGAAGGTTTTGTGCGCATGCGTGGCATGATGGGAGCAGATCTTTAGCTGATGGACACTGTTGCTAAACAATGCGATGGTTTCTAATGGGTGCGTATGCGTGAAACTGCCGCTATACTTAAGGATGACTGATATCCGCATGAACCAATTAAATTAGTTGCTCTGGACATGTGTAACGTGACATAAGTGCACATATGTGGTATTGCAGACCCACAGAGATACTTCTTGTTGATTGACACGCATGTAAAGCAATGGGATTAATCTCAACAGACAGACCTGTGGCATCCCGGCACCACCGCTGCCTCTCAGGATAATTAACACCATTATAGACCAATGATCCTAATTTCAACAAGTCAGGCTTACGATTTAAAGGGAACTAGCGCCCTGTTAACGGCAACATCCACCTTTCCTCTGGAGCTGGTCAAATCCGAATGATCCTGCATCATGATTAATGATCAGAAAACAAGTGTTTTGTCTGATACTCAGGAGAATTCTGGTAAGGTATGTTAGTCATATTTACCAGGGGAAGAGAAAACCCTCTACCCAACGTTTCATTGCCTCCCTCTTATCTAAGGAGAACCCAACCCCAATATAGTTCCTTACCGGCGCAGCATGCAGCGCAGGATATAACCAGCTTGGCTTCATGCTGCAGATGATTGTAGCTTCAGGGTCCATGTCAATGTCCCACCATGATAATACCACCTGCGCTGATCCATCGGCCAAAGATGTGAAGTTCACAATATGAGAAGCCGGAGAACTGCTGACTTGCTTGCTGAAGTCCACTCTTACAGAATAAAGAAACAATCAACTGGTGATTTACAAGGAAAATGCTGATATGTTTGTTCCATATAGGAGATGATCTATAGACGGAGCTCAACTAGCAAATCAAGACTGGGACCCCACCGACCCCCACTAATAGCTTCAAACAGCCTCTGTCTGAGGGACATGATGATGTAAGTGGGCCCCATGTAATTATTACTCGTTAGTTAAAAGCGGTTGTCCAGGCAGACTAAATCCTTACTCAGACCTGGGGTGTCAAAACCGCCACTTCCAGCCCTGTTCTGACACCAGATCACATGGCATGAACCCTCTCTATGCCCATCATGTCATGGCAGGGGGCTGGCTATTCCCCTCATCCTTACAACTAAGCCCCCTTCTTTGTCACGGACGATGGAGGCAGAAGGCGGCTGGCTTAGTTATTAAACTTAGCTGAACAGCCAGCTAGCCTCCTGCAATGACATGATGGGCACAAAGAGGGTTAATACCACATGACCCGGTGTCAGAAGCGGCATGAACTTGGAGGATCCAACACCACAGATCAAGGTAAGGAGTTCGGCCCCCCCGGACAACTCCTTTTAAGAAAAGTTACTGCTTCCTCGTTGGGCTGTGGCTCACATACTTATATGATTACTGACCTAGTCGCTAAGGTATATACAGCTGGAGCAAGGGAGGTCTCCACATAAGGACTATAGCAGTGGATTTTATAAGACTCTACCTGAAGACAACGAGGATGTCACTAAGTGGTCTGAAGTCACGTGGGTTTAGCTGGCTCAGTTGGACATCGCACACTGAGGGGGCTCCGGGGCAGCTTTGCATTTCATATGGTGGCTCGAGGTTTCCAGACTCCAGCTGCATGGGTAAGAGCTTGTTCCAACTCCACAGCTTATGGGATTCTACCACTTGGGCATAAATAGTGGCTCTGTGCGGGACAGCTTCCCAACGCTCCTGGTGAGAGAGGATTGTTGGCACTGATTATTTCATAACTGTACAGCAATGTGATAAAGTAGAAGGAAAGTAAGAAACTGTAGAACAGGACGAATGATCGGGTGTCTTAGAATCTGAATATTAATGGGCAATTCTTAAAAATAGGTACAGTATATATTCACATAACACAAATTTACATAGGAGGCTGATACAGTGTAGCAGATCTCAAGGTACATTCAACACAAGTAGGAAGACTTGAAATGCAAGCCAGAAATGTCATGCACAGGCCATGTAATCACTGCATAGATGTGAATTTACCATAGATTTACCCTGTAGACATCGTTTTTTGCCTTGCACATAGTAACATGCCCCATAATTTAATGGTTGGAACCAATGATTATAACCTTTAACCTGGTCTAGTATATACACGTAGCATTGGATGGGAGTCTTGGGTCTCACTATGACATCTTATTAGCTTTATTGTCACTGCAGGTCTTGATTCACAACGTCTGTCTTTCTCTGCATCACGCAGGACATACATGCCTTACGGGTCACTGATTATAAAGGGAATGTTGTAATACTTCTTTTGTCCTGTGGGGGAGCTGCAGGGAATCTAACCACTTGCTGATTGATTTCCCAATGTAGCTGGTCACTATGGCTCCCAACAGAATAGCACACAGTAATCAGCCCAACACTGGGGGATACTAATAACATAAAAGTATTGTTCAAAGAAAACCCCTTTAAAGTAAATGCCCATCTGTGAATAACTTTTTTGTAACCAGGTTAACAATTCTGTTCCAATGTATGTCTTAATCTTTATAGTGGTCAGAGGTCAGTTTTTTGATATGTGGCTCTGAATCCCCTGCATAGAAATGGTTTTAAAAGATTAACGATCCAGCTCCAGTATTTGCACTCACACTTCGAGGAGCTTAAGGCATAATGTGTTATTTGTTTTATCTTACTGTATCCCATAGTCTGCAAGCTCCTGAGCGCCCTCTAGTGACTGGCTGTAGACAGCCAGCCAGTTGATATTTTGAATCTATATGTAAGCAGAGAATTTTGAGTGGTATATTAGAAAGTCGAAGCTCTGACAATAATAAAGATATAGTAAAACTAATCCGAATTTTGGATGTAAAGCAGAATTGTCTGAAAGGCATAAAGTGTATTATTTTGTCCACTTACCTGCATAAGATTATGCTGCGCATGTTCATAACTTGGCAGAGCGCCCTCCCCGATGAGCTCCGTATCAAACAATTCTGTGATTAGTATATTGGCTCGCCGCGTCATGTCTCCATCTGCAGTACAAAATACATTTAAGGTCTGCTTCACACGGGCTACAAATTCGCACGATTTTGTAGCGATGCAACATCACTATAAAGCGCCTGTATGTGAAGCTCAGGGTTTCCAATGGGTTCTTTCACATGAGACGTTTTGTAGCCTAAAAGAACCCATTGGAAACCCTGGGCTTCACATACAGGCATTTTGTAGTGATGATTTTCTAGCCCACGAGAAAGAGACCTAAACATCATACAATAAAATAACTATTGGATATAGATGAATGCTGTCAATGCTAGCAGTGGTGAATGCTTAGATTCCAGGGCTAGTTAAAGTGGTTGTACTGAAACAAAGTTATTCCCTATAACTTTATGATTGTTTGGGGGGGCAACCCCTGAGAGTACTTAATAATCTCCAGCATGCCCATTGAAATGAATAGAGCGGCTGTACATAGCCTAGAGGGACAGCTCTCTTCCCGTTTGTGTATAGGGAGAGAGCTGCCAATTTAGATAATGTCAGCAGGCCAACACACCCCCACCTCCAAGTCTCTGAGCTCCGTTCGGACTGGATCTTATTCTGAAACACTACAAACGCGCCCGCACTATACATTCCCGAGCTGGGTCCATGCGGCCTCTGGTTTGGCAGCATGAACCTGGTGATGGGGTCCCTCTAAATATCAGAACTAATGGTCCATCATTCCTTAAGCACCTGGGGGTGTAGAACATCTGGACCTGGTGGCTGCTTAGTAAAGAGAACCTAAACAATAGATTCAATTTCATAAGCAGAAACAAGCGAGCCACATGTGGAAATATCTCATTGAGGTCAACACAAATTTACAACAACCTTTCCAAAAAAACATTTGTTTTAAAAAAAAACCATCCCGCTCTTACCGGCGCCCACCGTCACCTCTGTTGAATGCTTGTTGATGACTTTGATTTTGTCACCAAAGCCATTTACTTTCACTATTTGTGTCGCTGCATCTGCCATAGGCTTGAAGACCTGACAAAAGAGTAAGACACAGGTAAGGGCCAGCTGAGCACCGAGAGGTTGTCACACAGTCTCAGACAGACGGACAGGAGGCGACAGGAAGACATTTTTGACCATTTTTAAACAGGATCTGTCCTACGCTAAAGTCAAAAGGGCTCGGGCTGACTAACTCTAATTTTGCTTTTATTCTAACCTCCCCGGGCGAGCTCTTCTCAGGTCTGGGTCCTGGCACCAGCTATGTGTCTAGTGGGTGGTGCCCACCGCTCACTCTCAAAGGGTGTCGTCAGGCTGTATATCAAGTCTGACGTCACCAACTAACAGGAGGGCAATCCTGGTAATGCGATACGTTTTAAACAATACTCAATGAGGCCATTTTCATAAATCTTCTGCATATTGTGAGCATCGCGAGTCGCACAAATATGAACTCCATTCTTTTGAATGGAGTCGTATAGATGAGCGATGCTATAAGGGAAAAAAATGGTGCCATGTCCTATTTCGCGGCCGAAACGCGTTGTGTATTATATATTATTTTATTAAAATCGTGGAACCTGTTCATCATTGTTGATCGGTGCCATTTCTGATACGCCTATTTGGATTAGGAGGCGCCTACCCTAAAGGCGCCTCCTGGAAGTAAGTGACAACTTCAGTACATTCCATTTTCATTTATTCTACGGTGCGAGCGCTGAGGTTTTTTTCTCTTTTATTTCATTTATGTCCTATTTTATGGCGCTCCTCAGAACGCATCGCCCATTGATTTCAATGAAACATTAAATACATCCCACGGCACTCGCAATGTGAGGTTTTCCATTGAAATCAATAGGATACCCTTCCAATATTGCACTTGCTGTGTGAAACCAACCTAAAGGGGGTGCTGCACCAAAACTGCTGTGTATTGTAATCAAAATAAAAAAATTAAGAAAACACAACTGCCTAAAGGCAATGCTGGCCAAATATAGTGTGCCACTGAAATATAAGCTTTATTAGAGAGATTTACATTCCCACCACAGGAAGAATAAAAACACAGATCCCACGAACCACTAATAGCGTAAGAGACCAGGAAACAGTCACCCTGGTAATAGTAATAGTCACCAGGCACTGAAAATAATAGGAAGGTGCATTCCCCCCAAAACAGAAACCCCCCTAAAGCATGGAGGAGATATTAACTAGACATGAGTGAGCACACTCGGATAAGGCGGTTACTCGAGGGAGCCTCGCTCTTCTCGAGTAACTGCATTCTCGTCCGAGCAGGCTCGGGGGGGGGGGGGCGGAGCGGGTGGGAGAGTGAGAGAGATCTCTCTCTCTTTCCCCCCCGAGCCTGCTCAGACGAGAATGCAGTTACTCAAGAAGAGCGAGGCTCCCTCGAGTAACTGCCTTACCCAAGCAGGCTCGCTAATCTCTAATAACAACCCCTTTCTGTCACAGCCATATTTTGGGCAGTGGAGTTTCTTGCTTTATCATTCCTTTCCTTTCATGAGCCATACCGTCTTGTATTTGCGCATACACATGGCCATGTGAGGGCTTCTTCTTTGAGACAAGTTGTACTTTTTAAAAGCACCATTTAATGTACCATGTGATGTGTTGAAAAAAAATGTCAAAACTTTTTAACTTCTAAGTAACAAGACTATTTTTTTGCCTTAAAGGGGTTGTCCCGCGGCGAAATCCAAATTTTTTTTGTTACTTACCCCCGCATTCTGCCCTGTTAAAATCAATTCTGTTAGTTATTTTTTTTTAAAAATCACTTACCTGCATCCCCGTTCGCGCAGCATCTTCTTTTCTTCTTTTAAAGATGGCCGCCGGTCCTTTCCCAATGATGCACCGCGGTTTTCTCCCATGGTGCACTGCGGGTCTTCTCCCATGGTGCACCATGGATTGTCTTCCCCTTCCTTGCGGTCCACTGCCGATACAGCCACCTAATTGGCTGATTGGCACCACGTGACGGGGTGGAGCTACAATGAGGACGCCCAGACCAGCTCTCCAGCGCGAGCGGCCCCATTCACCAGGCAGAAGCACGGACTGCGCAAGCGTGTCTAAAAACGCCAGAAGACACCGAAATTAGACGGAGCCATGGCGACGGGGACGCTAGCAACGGAGCAGGTAAGTGAATAACTTCTGTATGGCTCATATTTAATGCACGATGTATATTACAAAGTGCATTAATATGGCCATACAGAAGTGCTGAACCCCACTTGATTTCGCGGGACAACCCCTTTAAGGACCAAGTGATTTTCACTGTCACATGAAAGCCGTACGGGGGCTTCTTGATTTTGGAGTGAGTTGTATTTTTTTAATGGCATCACTCTGGGGCACATATAATGTGTTGTAGAAGATTTCTTACATCTTTGTTTTTTTGATGTGTGTGAGGGGGGAGGTGTGTGGGGGGTGGGGGGAACCACTATAAATTCTGCCTTTTTTTGTTTTGTTTTTAACAGCAGTCACCATTTGGTAAAAATGACATAATAACTTGTATGGCTGCGCCCGATTATCACCATACCAGGTTTATAGAATTTTTTTTTCTACTTTTGCACAATAACGACCCGTTTTCTTTTTTAAAGTAAAACAAACTGTTGACTCTACATCTGCGCGCGCCGATACCCACAGCATTGTTATTTTTCTGACAACAGAGCTATGTGAGGGCTTGTTTTTTGCGAGACGATTTGGTAGTTTTCATTTTAAGAGATATATGATTTTTGGATTTCTTTTTATTGCATTATTTTGTAGGCGAATGGAAAGAAAAAAAATCAATTCTGCCATTACTTGTTGAAGTTATTTTTACAGCATTCACGGTGCGAAATAAACAAAATATTTTCATTATTTGGGTCGTAACGAACGCGGTGACACCCATCATTATGTGTGATTTTTAAACAAACTTTTGTATTTTATCTATTTAAATAAATAGAGGGCTTTTGTTGGGAAGCCTTTGTATTATTTTTCAATTCAACTTGATTGAACTTTTTTTGACACAATTTTCTTCTTCTTCAAGGGCACTTGAAGATGTGATCATTCAGTTGCTGGGATAGTACACTGCATTACTTCTGTAGTGCATTCTACTAAGCCTATGATGGCAACTTATCAGTCCCTGATAGAGTCGGGGTGGTACGCCGAGTTACATGGTAGACACAGAGACCTTTGTCAGGCACCCAGCTGCCATGGGAACCCTTTGGTACCTAGTAGAGATGAGCGAGCATACTCGCTAAGGACAATTACTTGAGTGAGTATTGTCCTTAGCGAGTACCTGCCCACTCAGAAGAAAATATTCGGGTGTCGGAGTGGGAGAGCGCTGTGTTGCGGGAGATTTCCCCTCCGTTCCTCCCCTGCTCTCCTCCACCGCTCCCCGCCGGCACCCGAATCTTTTCTTCCGAGCGGGCAGGTACTCGCTAAGGACAATACTCACTCAAGTAATTGTCCTTAGCGAGTATGCTCGCTCATCTCTAGTACCTAGTTATCGAAATGAGGAATGACGTTGGGTTAATTGGCACTACTTTGGGTGATTAAAAATTCACATATGACTTTTTGATCATTTTTTAATCTAGGCTAGTTGACCAAAAAACTGCAGTTCTGGTGTCCTCTATTTTTCCTACACTGTTCATGGTGTGAGATAAATAAAGTGATGCTTTAAATGTTCAGACTTCTACAGACTCGGTGCTGGCACATATCTTTTTATGTGATGAATTGGAATAAATGAGGATTGAAGCTTTAATATATATATTTTTTTTTAAATACTTCTAAACTTTTTTATGTTCCAGTAGAGGATGTACTACCTGATCACTTAAACAACACACTGAACCTCCGTACTGTGGCGCAGTCAGCGCTATTCCATTACACCCTGTCTCTATAATACTTCATGGAAATGAACTGCGGATTGGAAGGTCACCTCAACGGCATAGCAGTAGTCTGCCCCAGCTGTAAGAGCCATCATGGAGAGGAGTCCCGTCCCAGTCCCAATGTCTAAGACTACGGCTTCTTCTCCTCTGTCCTTCACCCTCTTCACCGCAGCGCGGATTCCCTGGTAATACTTCTTATTCTGCACAACACAAGCAAAAGGTCAGCAATCACATCCAATACAGCGACATTATAGTAAAGAGCTATGGAAAGCTAGAAGGATGCATTTCACTGTTGGGTTCTAGTAAAGAACAAGTTCTGTCCCCACTTACACGGTCCTTGTCATGTAACATGTCAGCATAGGACGACCTGCGGGAGTTAAAGGCAAATAACGTTAGAAATGGGAGAATTCAGGAAGGCTGTTTATCTGCTGCACACACTTATTGCTGAGACGACATTTGCTTTTCCTGGTTGTCCAGTCCGGCACAGGGATAGATCTGCAGACCCATGCTCATTTATTGCAAACACGCCCTGATGATTTCACACGGTCGAGAATGTCGCGGGAGTTTTGTGCGTTGTGAGACGCATACATGTGAATGGAGTCTTACACATGAGCCATGTTTTCCCTCACTGTGATGTGGCGAGCGAAAAAATCCTGGCATGTAGTATTTTTTTTGATGGGACCTTAAATACATTGCATGAGAGTGCGATGCAAGGTTTGCCCACTGAAAGCAATGGGAAACTCATCCGATCCTCAATCGCGCAAGATAATAAAAATTTCACCAAACGCATGTAAGGAGATTTTGCCTAAAAAATTGCATCGCACCCACGGGTAAAACGCAGGTTGATGAGCGCGATATCAGGCAGAGCTTCTCAGCCCGGTATTGCGCTCACCTGTGTGTAGTTAGCCTTATCCTTTTAAATGTATTCATTTGTATAGGAAATTTGTGTTAACAAACAGGTAGAGGTTCATCGGCAGTCCGAATAGGAACAATATTTAACCCATGGCATTCAGCGACAAATTCGGTGTGGATTTTTCCACTACGGAAATACACGCCGTGTGGATGCATCCTTGTACATCCATAAAAGGCGGGGCTCACACGACCGTATGGTAAAACGCTGCAGAAAAGGCACAGCAATTTAACCAGTGTGTGGAGCTGAGTATCACCTGCGTACCGCCACGGTCACGCCCCGGTTTCCTCTTTAAAAAAAAACAAAAAAAAACGACTATTCTTCTATTGTCTCTTAGCAGTGGTGTATAAAAACGCCACATATATGCCTATATACAGCATTTTCGTACGCACCCATAGAGAACAATAGGGCTGTACATGCGTAACAAGGGGTAAGATGCTGCGTGCTTTTCTACGGGCGTAATATATGCAATGTATATACGTTGGTGTGAGTGGATCAATGAAGATCAATGTACTTTCACTGACTCCATTCACCGCCTATTAGGCGCATGTAGTATGGAATTAAATTCCGCTCGTGTGAGCCAGGCAGCAACATATTTTCCGCAGTGGAAAATCTACAGCAAAATTTCCATTGCAAATATGGTCAACAGACACACACACACACACACAGCGAATGAACGCTTCACGTGTTCAGCACGTGATTTCCTGCCCGGTGTGCGCACAGCGCTGTGCATCCATTTGGCAGTCAACACCTGCACTAAAATCCACATGGTGGAATTAAAAACAAAATTGACCCAATGTTATAAATACAGTTTTTTGACAGCAAAACGGACGCAACATGTTTATCCCGCTGCCGGACTGTCAGGCGAAGCAGCAGAATCCGTCTGGGCTTCATTCTAAGCAGCGTGTAGTGTACTGCGTATAGGTGGATTCTGCTCCTGTACGTCATTATCTACAGCACTGACCGGGCGATCTCCTGGTGATAATCGTAGTTCTCATCCTCTTCTATCCAGTCCAACGCCCCAGTAATGGGGTTCACCCGACCGCAGAACACCATCCTCACAATCCGTGGGAACGCTGGGGGGCGCTGGAGACACAAAGCTGGAATGTAGGAAACGTTTTAGCACCATAGATTCTAATGTACTTTACATCTGTAGAGGGCCGCTTGCCTACATGACCAGTAATGACCGCGCCATTACCACTCACAGTACCATAGATAACAGCAACCCACATATCCAAGAAGCGGTGAGTGCAGTAGCCCAGTACGCAGGATCATGTGGCCATCAGAAACTACGCTGCGAAAAAAAATCTGCAACATGCATTACGTTTCAAACCTGCAGCGCGTCACGATTCAAGTTATACTGCAGATTTTCACCACAGATGTCACCCGCTCAAATCTATGGCGAATTCACACCAAAATCCACTCCATTTGGTGCAGATTTGCCTGCTGTGGACAACCTGCAGCGGATATGACAAGTGTGAACATAACCCAACCGTGCCGGGTAACAACAACTGACCCAGGACATAACCACGGGCAACAGGGCAAAACAAACCAATAGAATCGGTGACTTGGTTGATGTTTTCTGACACTTTCATTTCTGTTCATTAAATATTGCATATACAATTTAATGACTTTTAAACTTGGTACAATGGGGCGTGAGTTGTGGGAATATACTTCAGCCGCTTCCTGCCCCATGACATATATGTACGTAATGGGAGGGGAGGAGGTCTGTGCGAAATGCTGTACTTGCACAGCGTGTAGATGGTATGGGCTCAAGAGCTGAGCCTGCACCATTCGCAGCACGAGACAGCGGTCACTGACATCCAGCAGCCGGCTTCACACAGAACTCTGATCCCTGCCATTAACCCCTCACATCCTCCAATCAGTGCTTCCTGTGGCATGTAAGCAGTTAACATGAGGGAGTGAGCTCCTTCTGTGACGTTAGCAGCCCTTCGCCATTCAATCACAGAAAGCTGATGGATGCCAAACAATAGCCTAATTTCCTGAAAGAAAAGAGATAATACCCTGCAGTACAGAGGTTCTGCAGTGTATAATCTGAGAGCTCACATGATCACAGGTACAAGGTTCCTACAGGGACATAAAAAAGGTTAAAAACAGCTAAAAAATATCCACTTTTTTGCTCACTATACAGGGGTTTTCTGCCAAAAACAAACAAACATGACATGCTTGGTATTGTCACAATACTACTTTAAAATTACACACACTGTTCATCCCACATGGCAAGTAGTAGATCATTTCTTTTTTTCAAAAAAACCCAAATATACATTTTTTTACTTAGCATCCTAAATAAGTGATCAAAACAGTCGTGTGTACCCCAAAATTGGCTTCTACAAACCCATCTTCAACATTTTATTTCTACTCTAACCCCCAGGTGAAATCTCATGCGCCACCACACTCAGGTGTGTCTTTAATCCTCACCTCCTCCACACACAGCTCCTTGGGTTAATGCACTGCTACGGGCGGGTGCAGACGACCTTATCCATAAGGGACCTTTGTCTACAAATAGGAAGCTCATCTCGAAAGGAACTTCTCCGAAGAAAAATGTTAAATATCCCTTTTAACCCACAATATCTGGCAGATGACAAGAGAGGAACTGTAACATTTTGGCGTAGATGTTCTGTTGCCCTTCACAAGAGGTTCCCCACGGACCCGGATTCCTGCCGCTGCGGTCCCTGTAGACACATATGGTGGGATGGTGCAGTTCTGCAACCTTTCTGGAAGGCGGTCTTACAATCTAATGCTGTCTGTGGCAGGTCACCGAGATAGCGATACTATCCCTCTTACCAGGACAAGGGGCTTCTCCACCACTTTATGGGGGCGGCTCGTATCTTGTTCCCGAGATATTGGAAATTGATTTCTGTCCTTCTAGAGCAGAATGTGCAGACTGTCTTAATCATATCATGCGCATGGAGGAACTGCCGGCTGTGGATAAAGATGGCTATGACACCTTCATCCACACAGGGTCTACTGCAGCCGTGTATGATTGGTGGAGAACTGAAAAGAAGTCATGTCATTTATAGCGCATAGAGCTGAGTGATAAAATACTGGCTGCTTGCAGTCACCACTAGGGGGAGCACACTGTTCATGGATGTATACAGCTGCCGCAGAACCGGATCATTGTGTGCAGTGAGCTCTCACACTCCCCCTAGTGGCAGCTGGGTATTATGTTACACATTTAAAGGAAGCCTGCGCTATTTTTCAGTTATCTCCTGAATATCCTGCCTGCTGTCCGCCAATATGAAGTATTTGGTGCCTATACTTTGTGCCTCTGCTCCTTCAATCTCCAGAGATCAGTCCTGAATTGCGCTGCACACTATATGCAAATTAGCAGAAAGGCGTCCGAAAGGCGGTCACCTCTGCCCGCGGTCTGGTTCCTTCCTTGCCCATTGAAGAAAAAAACTTGCCCATTCTGTACCTCGCAGCGTCCCTAGCGCCACCTGCTGGAGACATCAGGCTGAGGTGCCTGCCCATTGGACGGTCATCAGTAATCTGCATACAGCGCACGGAGCAGTTCAGGTCCGATACCTGCACATTGGCGCAGACACAACGTAACGGTACCAATACGTACTTGATATTGGCGGCCGTCAGCCAGTATACTCAGTAGTGCCGGCTTCCTATAATCCCCTTTATCTCAGCTGTCATGTCCCTCAGGCCCAGAGAGCAGCTCCTCCACATCACTGGGGAGTGCTGATACTTGTAGTCCCACCATCTCTGGTTTAATCTACAATTTCTCGTCTACAAGCAAGAACAAGATGTCACATCACTAATTATTAGAGAGAACTGCTATAAACCGGGCAGCAGCGGCACTTACACTCACAAGGATGCTGCACTGGGGGCCGCCATCTTCCCACAATGCAACATACCGGAAACACATGTCATGTGCCAAGCCTGCCACACAAAACATGGCTGCCGTGGATGAAGAACCTGTGCTATAACAGTGACGTGCGAGCATGGAGGCTGCGGTGCTGCGTGTGAGGCGGAAGCGGGGAGCGGAGCCGGCGGAGGCGCTGATCATCAGCTGTAAGAAGCCGCGGGTGGAGAAGGAGGAGAGCGCGCCGGCCGCCGTCACCACCCAGGTGTTCAAGCTAGCGGCCACCGTCACCTCCCAGGTGAGAGAACTACAACTCCCAGCATTCTCAGAGGAGCGGCTGCCTGTTGTCCAATCGGAGCGCAGCTTTCATCGCTCCAAAGGAGAATATAGAATGAAAGCTGAGCTGTGATTGGTTGCTGGATGACAACCCTGACAGTTGTCCAGCCTCTGTTTGAACACTTCCATTGAAGGAGAACTCAGCACCTCCCGCGGTATCCTGTTCCACTCAGTGATCACCCTCACTGTATAATCTGTGTCTCTTCCCTTTCAGTTTCATCCCATTGCTTCTAGTCTTCCCTTGTGCAAATGACAATAGGGCTGATCCCTCTGCACTGTGACAGCCCTTCAGATATTTGTAGACAGCTATTAAAGGGGGTGTCCCGCGAAACAAAGTTGGGGTATACACTTCTGTATGGCCATATTAATGCACTTTGTAATGTACATTGTGCATTAATTATGAGCCATACAGAAGTTATTCACTTACCTGTTCCGTTGCTGGCGTCCCCGTCTCCATGGTGCCGTCTAATCTTCAGCGTCTAATCGCCCGATTAGACGTGCTTGCGCAGTCCGGTCTTCTCCCTTCTGAATGGGGCCGCTCGTGCTGGAGAGCTGCTCCTCGTAGCTCCGCCCCGTCACGTGTGCCGATTCCAGCCAATCAGGAGGCTGGAATCGGCAATGGACCGCACAGAAGACCTGCGGTCCACCGTGGGTGAAGATCCCGGCGTCCATCTTCGCAAGGTAAGTAAGAAGTCACCAGAGCGCGGGGATTCGGGTAAGTACTATCCGTTTTTTTTTTTTTTTAAACCCCTGCATCGGGTTTGTCCCGCGCCGAACGGGGGGGGGGGCTATTGAAAAAAAAAAAAAAAACCGTTTCGGCGCGGGACAACCCCTTTAAGTTTCTGATACAGGCCATATACTTTCTGATACAGGAGGGCAGGTAGAAGCACCACAACCCCCAGCATGCAGACTGCTGTATGGGGGAGCACTCCACAGGTGCTGATGGCAACCACTCGCACACCTTCCTCAGGCCGTCGGCATACAACGCTGCTCCCCGTGGCACTTTACCCATCTTGTAACCACACACCGCGCTGGCAGAGAGCTGGCGGACACTGTATATGGGCAGCGGTTGTACCGCACATGCCTATGTATCACATGGACAGTGTGACTTCTTTTAATTTCTGGCTCTGTTTCACAGCGGGAATGCACATGAGAGTGCTGCGCATACACAGTGTGTTGCATACGTACAGCCTTGCATACGCAGTCATACAAGTGTATCGGGTTCACGCTGCATGATACGTGCTGCAACTTCTTGTACAAATCTACACGGTGTTTACACACATGTGCACGGACCAGTGAAAGTCAGTTGCCGGAGAGAACGCGGTGAGAACACGGTCCTGTGCATGAGCCCTTATACTGATGGGGCAGCTGGTAGCACTATTCTTGGACCTTGAGACTTGAATTCCTGTAAGTTAGCTAAGTGTTCCCTCACCATCTCTCTGCTTACAGATAGCATGCATTCTTTTATTCCCTCAATAGCACAGGGAAGATCAGTTGATGTTGCATCTACTTTCTGAGAGAAAACAGATAGATACAAAATAGGAATTTAAAAGTTCAGCCTTCTCAACATCATCTTAACCAATTCACCATTTTCATCCTGTAAGCATCCAATAGCATCTTTGACTTTTCTTCTGACATAACCCCAAAATCCCTTTTTATTGCTTTTGGCCTCTGTTACAAGCCTCAATTCATTATCAGCTTTAGCTTTTCTGACATTTGCCCTACAGTTTCTGCAGACCGCATTATATTCTTCTTTAGATATTCCCCCTCTTTCCATCTGGTAAACACATTTTTCTTCCTTTTTACCATGTCTGCAAGTTCTGTGTTGATCCATCCTGGTCTCTTTAACCCCTTCAGTGGCAGGTTTATTATTACCATGTCAGCGCAGCAAGCCCCGGAGATTTTCCTGAGTTAATTCCAAGTGGCTGTGTGTCCTGGCTGGCAGGAAAACATAGAATAACTTTATTAGTTGACTGACAGCGCTAGTGCCCCACACATTTCAGCACTGCACTGTCTTTCAACTAATAAAGCTATTACACAGTTCTCCCGCGGCCAGGACACAGTCACTGTACTACTGTGACAGTTGGTATTCTGGCAGGGAAACCTCCGGGGCTTGCTGCACTGTGCAGCAGTAAAAACCCTGGAGGATTTCAGATGACAGCTCAGTGCTCTGCACATTTCAGCACTAGAGCTGTCCATGGAAATCTTCCAAGGTTTAACAGTATGGTCAGTGCAGCAAGCCCCAGAGATTTTCCAGGCGTGCCACTAAAGGGGTTAAATGCTTCCGTTCCTTCTTTTAGGGATTGTTAATGATTGTGCTTTGAGAATCTCCTTTCTCAATATTTCCCAGCCTTCTTGGGCATTTCTGTCCTTAAGAACATCCAGCCATTGGATTCTTCCCATGTTCCATATACACAGGAATAGGACGTGCCATGAGTTCTTTCATGCCGACCACGAGTCCTTGTGTATAGACTATGATGGGGCTGTATGCCTTCCAGGAAATAACACGGATAGCACACAAGTGTGCCGGAGGTCTAATGACCAGCATCTGCTGAGCATGGGGTGGGCTCGGCCATGAGGCCTGCTTCATACACCCCTTCCCTACAGGTACGTCATAGTTGGCTAAGGGTTTAATGGTAATTCTAACTTGCCCACGTTATTAAAAGGGCAAACCTTGCACCAGTGAATGTGCAAAAGAGCAGTCGGTGAGATCGGCGTGTATTACAAGGCTCACGTCTGTTGGAACGTCTTATTACGCCGGTGCGGCCGCACGTCTCAGGCGCTATTCTGTGTTGTTTGATCAGGCTGACTTTATCCAGCTGGTCTGTTAATTGGATTTTTTTACAGATCTTCCAGGTTTTCCTATCTCGGACATGAAAAGCCGGGATCGCGATACCCCTTTGATAGCAGGCGCCATCTTGTCACAGCTCCCTTAGTAAAGTTCTAGTAATCAGTATTTCTAGATCTTCATCCTCCACGATGCTACATTCAGTTCTCTTACTCTCATCCGTGTGTTGTGTCTCCTGTTAGCATGAGCCGGTGCAGCAGTACGTGCAGGACGCCATATCCCGGGACCGCACTTCCCAGGTGCACCGTCCCCCCATCGGGAGCGTACAGCAGATCCAGAAAGATCTGAGGGCCCTGAAAGATGCTGAACGCCAGGAGAGTCGCTACCGCTTAGTGTCGAGCCTGCGGCCAAAATGTGACGAGTCTGATAACAGCCAACCTGCCAGCCCTGTGGAAGAACAGCCAGACGTGCCAGAAACATCGGAAGCCTCCGCAAAGGACGAAATCGCTGCCAAAGGCGAGAAAGATGAGGCGATCCAAGTGTTTGATGTAGTGCAGGAGGAGACGGAGGAGGACACTGCTGATCCAAAGGTGTGTGTGAGCTAGAGACCCTTGTATGCGCAAAAGTGCTCCTCCAATCACTTAAAACTTTCAAGAGCAGAGAGGGTTGGTTTTTGAGGGACACGTTTTCTGTTTTTTTTTTTGTTTGTTTTTTTATGGAACTGAAAATGTACGGAAAAAGTTTTTAAGTGGAATGAAAAAAAAAACCCAACTTATTGTGACATGTTGGGGGTTTCATTTTCATAACATTCACGGTGTAGTAAAAACAGCGTGTTCATTTTGTTTTGCAGGTTAGTACGGTTATGGTGATACCAAATTTATATGGGTTTTTAAAATCTTTTGCTACTTTAAAAGTCTTCCTGTCACTATATTCTGCGAACCATAACTTTATTTTTCCGTCTATGCAGCTAAATGAGGGCTTTTTGCAGGTGAGCTGCAGTTTTTTTTTTTATTGGGTATATACAGCTTTTTTTTTTTTTTTTTTCCTCTCGTTAGTCCTAACTCGGGAATTTGAACTTGCTATCACTGTTTCTGCTTCTTCTGCAAGGCAGGGCTTAATAGGCATCTATTAGTGGTAGTCCTGGGAGCATTCACTAGGCCTCAGATTGCCATAGCACCCCATAATCTAGTTGTGGGGCCAAAGGGGTGACCAGGGTTGTCCTCCCACTCCCCCCTCATTAATGTCAGGATTGACCTTAGCATCTAAGTAGTTAAATGGCTGTGACTGGAGCTTGGCCTTAGTCATGGTTGTTGCTGGCGGCTATCAGCTGTTGACAGGTGATATCTGATGGGTGTGTATTGCCGAGCCCTCTGTATACACTCTCTACGACAGCATGCTGTATCTTTATTATGCGGTTGTGAAGAGGTTAAACTGGTTTGTCTGGAGTTAGGAAAAAAAGTTTGCAGTTTTTCCAGAAACCAAATCACGTCTGTCCGAGGGCTGTCTGGTGTTGCATCTCATTCCTGTTCAAGTCAACGGATCTGAAAGGCAGTACCAGCCATGGCCTGTGAACATATGTGGCGCTATTACTAGAAAAACAGACCTGGCCAAAACCCTTTAGGCCTCTTTCACACGGGCGACATAGATATCACCACAAGAAAATCGCAGCCATATCGCATCCGTGTTCTGTGCGATATCGCTGCATTTTCTTGCGGCGGTTTTGTGTCGCTGCAAAGTTGCGTGACTAAGTAGCACTCTTTGCCATGATTTTTGGGGGAGGGGGGTGTTGAAATATAAGCCCTACTCCAAAAATACGCCCTACTCCAAGTGTTAAAAAAAATAAAAAATAAAATAATCACCTATAAGCCTCTGACAGGTTCGCCAGACTTGCTTGTAGTTTTCCCTTGGCGCTTCCTGGCTTGGAGGTTCAAAATCCCCACCTCCAGGAAGTGCTGACTGTGATTCGTTCAGTGAGCGCTGGCTCTGATTAGCTGAGCCGCGGCGTTTTGAGAACCTCTTACAGGGGTTGTCTGTGACATTTTTTAGCACTCGGGATCCCTGCCGATCCCTTCCCGATGCTGCTGTCACTATGGTTGTCCTGGAAGCAGATGCTGCTGACAACATTGCAGTGACCCGGTTTGGTAATGCAGCCAGAGCTCCCATTGAATGAAGAGGGGGGGAGCACCACCAACACCTCGACGGCCCCCGCTCACTGAACATTAAGATAGAAAAGCTGGACAAGGGATGAATGTACATTCGGGGATCTTCTACACTTGGCATATTGCTGATTATCCCTGCACACAAGATTATTTTCTGTTTAACTTTGTAGCATAAAGGGTTTGAAATGTTCCTTTTTCTTTTTTTCGGAAGGCCTGTGACCCAGAAACCATCATGTGTAACTCTGTGACCATGATTCGGGAACGACTGACCGTGTCCCAGGAAGGACAAGGCTCCGAGCACAGAGAGAACCCGGAGGAGTTCGTATATGACATTTATTATGCAGAATCGTCTGCGCAGCACTGGATCCAGGACATTCTCTCCGTTCAGCCGTACTACTGCGAGCCGGAGCTGGTAGGACAACCAATAGGGCACTATTAGGGCTCCCGATGATCCTGCCTAGAATGCCTATGGGGACTGTAATGCCAGCCATATTGTGTGTCACCCAGGACATAAATATTGCTGCCCTATTTCTAGGTCCTCCAGTTCCGAGAGCTGCTCTGTGCTCACCCATGTCAACTCGACTTTAAAGGGGTTGTCCGACATAATCTAGAAAAATGGGTACCCATGATAGAAAATAATGAAGTGTGGCCTCCCACATCTCCTGTGCCACAGCTCCTTCTTCAGCACCGGGTCTGCGTCAACAGGCTGCTGCCGCCAGTCACAGACCGCGGGGGTACAAGCGTTGGGATCTGCCATCAGCTGCAGCAGCCAGTCACATCCTACACACCAGCTGCTGCAGCCAGTAAACATTGTCATTTTATTTTTTTTGCTGTACTATTTAAAAAAAAAATCTTTTTTAAAATCTTTAATATTAATCTTCTGACCGCCATAACCTTCTTATTTTCCCACCAATGGTGCTGTGTGAGTGCGGGCTGACCTGTGGTTTCTATTGGAAGCACTTTGGAATACATAACCCTTTTTGATCACTTTTTATTACGTCTTTTTCTTAGACAAATGTTCTTATGACGTTCACCCATTGGGACAAATAATGCATTCTTTTAATAGGCTGGACTTTTGTGGACTCGGCCATACCAAATTTTTTTCTTTTTTTTTTAATATGAGGAAAGGTGGTGTTTTTTCTTCTTTTACTATAATCAACTAAGGGAACTTGCGATTGTTTGATCACTCATACAGTATAATGCAATACCATAGTATTGATTCCCCATACTGACAGGCAGTCTGTCACACTTGTCAGCGGCATTTGAAAGGTTAACAGCTGCGACCAGTGGGAGACCTGGGTGCAGCTGTTTTGGGTGGGTGTTGGCTGTCTCGGACAAACCCGGCACCGGCCGTGTATGGAGCAAGATCGGCTCCCCTTCCCGCTCCACACAAATCCTTCCCCCGGGGGATGTAACTGTATATGCTTTTGGGGTAAAGGGGTTCAATAAAGGGATTCCACATTATAACTTTCTTTTATATCAATCGCTAGTTTTGTGAACTGATTTCTTTCCTCATACAGGTGGCTGCGGATGAGCCAGAAGAGGTGTACGAAGATGAGGATGATGAGAATGAAGAAAACAACTGGAGGAATGACTATCCTGATGAGGAGGAGGAGGGCGGCAGTGATCAGGAGGAGAGATATATGGGTAATTTCAATCTGTCCTAGTGTTTTCTAGAGTCCTTTGGACTAGTCACACTGCGATGCGGTAATGTTTGTGCACTGAATGGCCACTTTATCCGAGACCCCGGCCCTCTCATGATTGGAGCTTCCCTGTATGAATATTAGCCCACGTGAGTGCAGCATAAAATCAGGTGAACGAGCTTTCCGTGGATCAGTTTCAGTGTGAATCTACATTAGAATGGCAAAATCGAACAATCTGAGCAACTTCAAAAGAAACCTGGTCATTGGTCCTTGACTAGCTGGGGCCAGTATTGCCAACCTTGTGGGGTTTTCTGGTACAACCGTGTGGAGAATATACCAAGAACGGTGTGATCAAGGGAAGCATCTGGTGAAAGGGCATCCTGTGGACATGACTCATTAACGAAAGGGGTCAGAGGAGGATGCCAAGAATTGTGCTGATTTGCAGAGTCAAGCAACTTGCAGCTGAATACAATGTCTGACTGTGCGACTCATCGTTTAGCACGGATGGGCTATAACTGCAGGCGACCAGTTCCATTGTGTACCAGAAAGGCGAGACTTCAGTGTGCAAGAATTGGATCACTGAGCAGTGGAAAACCATCGTCTGGTCAGCTGAATGCAGATTTCTGTTTCACCGTGCTGATGGGAGGTCAGAATTTGGTGCAAGCAGAATAAATACATGAGCTTTTTCTGTCGGCTGTTTAGAACATATCAGCCCCTCCATTTATTCTCCCACTTACAAAAAACTTCCTGTCCGCAGGGGCCGATATTCCTGCAAAATGATTTCAGCATCTACTGTAAGTAGAATCTGCCACAAGAAATCGCTGCAGTTCTGAAGGCCAAAGGAGGTCCGACAGGCTACTCTATAGGGTTCTCTAGTAAAGTGACCATTCATTGTGCGGGAGGATGTTGTATCACTGGATGTGCTCTGCCTGTGTACTATATATATATATATATTACTATAGAACCCTTGAAGCTACATACTAGGGTACATACACACCCAGTATTTGTCTGATTTTTCGGAACATAAAATTGGACAGAAATAGCACCCATTTATTGAGGTGTATGCACATGGGCTTTGTTTTTTTTTGTTTTTTTTTTTAATCCAAAGTCCAAGTAAAAAAGAAATTGTAGCATGTCCGATACTTGGGTGAAAATAGCACATGTGCATGACATCGTACATCGAACAGCATACTGATGGGATGTAAGTTGCATCTGAGAATATCCCGTCCATGTGCATGTACCTCTAGGCCTAAAGCCCATGTGTAACTTGCCAATATGTATTGTTTGTATGCCACCAGAGGGATAACTAAAACAAATTAGACGAGCAAACCTTGTCCATACGAGGTGTGAGTAGTCATATGATATAATCATGTGCCCACATCCATAGCCTCTCTATTTGCTTGCACAGATTAACCCCTTTTTACACTCCTGTACGTGACGCCAAATATGTGTACTCTGATTAACTTATTACTCGAATACCTGGGAACAATGGTCCCCGTATTTATTTATGGGATCTCCTGTCATTAGCTGGTAACTCGTCTCTCTGTGATCGCTATGTCCATCACTTGTCATTGCTGAGAGCTGATTACAACTTCATGTCACTTCATTAGGGTAGAACCGAAGTGCAGAACGCTATACAATGAGACGTGAGGACGGATTTACACAGATGGTGGATGTGAAGGGGTTACAGCCTGCTAATAGAGCCTTTTTACATGCTATAAATGCTAACTAGTTGCTACCACCCTTCTCCAGTAGATGGCGATATGTCCTGACACGTAATAATGGTCTGTGCTACCTGAGGGCACATTACTACGTTTTTCATTAAACTGCATTCCTGGTAAACAGAACACCAAGTACATAAACTTTCTGTTGATTCACATGCCATATCATGTGATCCACCAGAGTGTTGCTGATTGGCTGTGTGCTAGCACAACAGATGACACACAGTAACTTATGTAGTGCCTTTTTTACTTTGTCCTGTCCCCCTTCCTTTTGTTTTTCTGTTTCACCCTTTAAGCTTCTTGAACTTGGAATGATTAATCGTTCAGGCAATTGTTGGAATGGATAGGACTGAAGATGATCGATCAGTGTAACCGCAGCGAACAACTGAATGATAATGCGTTCATTCATCTTTATTTTATGCAAAACAAAAAAAGTTTTAGTACTGTGTGTTATGCAGGCAGAAAAACCTGCCGATAATCATGTAAACAGGTAGTGGCTCATCTATGGACAGCTGCCTGTTTACTCTGCATGGAGGTGGGTGGCTAGAAGAGATCTCTGGCCCGCTCCGCCTCCATTCAGTGAGTGACTATCACTCTTGCGTGATAGTATAGCAGCGTTGGGACCACTAGCGAGCACTTAAGTGGCCCTACATGTGGTGGTCTCTACTGACCTGCCAGGTGATTGGATAAGGGAGCTCCCTCTCCCCGCATCAGTCCCCCAGTACCCGACGGAGTGCCAGTGGGTTACTGTGGCAGCTAGGATGCCCTCTGGAGTTATTATATAATGCTATGTACTCAAATCCGTTCTTGGAAATTCTGCTTCAGGCCAACATGGTGAAGTACGTAGTACAAATGTCTCCTTTCAAGCACATTCCTCTGGCATTAATCAATATATATTCAGTACAACTAGATAAAAAGTTACTTGTGTGCATTTGGCCGTGGAAGAAGGCTAAGTAATAGATTTCTGCTGTGCTAACTACATCTTGTATTTAAAGAGAAGACTCCAGCCTCTCCTGCAAATGTTTCTACTACACCCTTAAGTCAGATAGGACCTTGGAAGTTGGGTGCGCTAGCACCAGCAGAAGGGACCTGATTACGGAAATGACAGGGATGGCACCTCTGTGTTATGATTTAAGCCCAATGTCCACAAGCAAATTTGATTCGCAGGGCATCCGCAAATCAAGCCACCCATAGAGATGCATGGGCATTCGCAAATGGATTAAAACATGCCAATTTTTACTTTCGGACCTTTTGGTCCATTTTTATGCGGATCCCGCACTCACGGCTTCCATTGAAGTCAATGGAAGCCGTCTGATTCGTGGCACACCCGCAGATGACACTGCAAACTTGCTGTGCATCCATGGGAAAGCAAGAGATTTAAAAAAAAAAAAAATGGTACTGCGCATGTGCGATGGTGAGCTTATGCACAGTACAGTGAACCCGGAAGTGGAGGGATGCGCATGGACGCCACTGCTGGGGAGTGCAGGTAAGCAGGGCTCACTGGCCACGGGCAGTTCTGGCTTCCGTGCCGTGGACATGAGGCCTAAGACTAGGGCTACGTGATTACTTTTGGCTACAACAGGGTCCCACAACAAAGATTGCTGTGTAGCCCTGATTTACATGAGTGCCGCTGTCACTTCAGTTCATACCCGCCACAGCTTTGTACGTTTTATAGCGGCTATGCCTGGTACTGCAGCTTTATCCCATTAACTTGAATGTGATTTCATAGGCCTGTTTAGCAGGGACCCTAAGCGGCAGACCTCCACCATCTACTATTGATGATCTATCCTGAGGATAACAACAAACGCGTGCCTCAGCATATTTCATATCTGAATAAAGTTACAAAACTGTTTATACTAACTTCAGAAAATGAAAAAATATTCTTAAAGGGGTTGTCCGGCCACACAGGGTAAAAATTTTTATAATGCTGCTGCTTCCCTTTCAGTAAGGATAGTAACACACAGCATACAGGGGCTCAAACCGGCCGGCAGATCAGCTGCAATGTCAGTTTATTACCTTAGAATCTGATGTTCACTGCAGCTTTAAAAGATGGCGCCTCTGTGCTGTCTTCCCACAATGCTCTGCGCTCTCCCTCTTCTGTGTGCGCGCTCCCGATGGCAGTAAGGCCGCCTGCACACGAGCGGAAATCCCGCCGCGGGATTTCCCGTGGGATTTCCGCAGCTGAAAGTCTGCATAGGAGTGCATTAAAATACGCACTCCTATGCAGACGGCCGCGGTTTGGCCGCGCGAAATCTCGCGCGGCAAACAAACCGCGGCATGTCCTAATTTTCTGCGGGGCACGCACTCACCCGGCCGCCGGCTCCGGTCTGCGGATGCGCCGGCTGCGCGGCATCCGGCAGAAGAAAGAGCCGGGGCCGCCAGGCGCGGGTGAGTACGCGCTCGTCCCTGCAGGCGCTCGGGTCGGATCGCGCGGCGAGAATTCTCGCTGCCGGATCCGACCCGCTCGTCTGCAGGCGGCCTAAGAGGCATGAAAAAGCAGGATTTCATGGCCTCCCTCAGCTCACGTCCTAGCTCCGCCCACCTCTATTGAACTGCTCTACAGTCTCTCTCCGCCCAGGCCCCGCCCCCTGCTGCATACTATACTCAGAGGGGTTGTAGCCAGGGGACACTTATACACTCATGGTTCAGGATAAAATCCTGGCATGAGTGTATAGTGAATGGAGAGGGGCGGGGGAGAGCCGAGAGAGAACTCTCCTGCAGCCCCCCACTGCAAGGCTACCTACTGCCCCCCCCCCCCCCCACCCTGCTAAAGTAAAGTAAAACAAAACATTTCCCCACACACACGCCCTCATAGTGCCCCTCCCACAGCGACCCCCCCCCCCCCCCCCCCCCCCGACTTCTGTCAGCCGGGTCCCTGCACACACACACATCACTGCACCCCCCCCCCCCCCCTTGCACACATCCATCCATCCGTCTCTCCCTCTCCACCCCCCCCCCCCCCCCTTCCCCCGGGACTTCTGACAGCCGGGTCTCCAGACACCACGAACACACACACATCACTGCACACCCCCCCCCCCCCTTGCACACATCCATCCATCTCTCCCTCTCCCATCACCCATCTGTCCCATGTGCTTCAGTGAGCTTTTATAGCCACTTATCCTGCTTTCCCCCGGGTTCATTTGGAGCCTTTTAGGCCCAAAGAGAGGTGTCTTTTACAGTTAGGAACCCAACTACTGGCCCAAAGAGGGGTTTATGGAGTGTAAAAAAAACATCTGATTAGGGTTCATCTGGAAGTGGTGGATGGGTTCCATGCCTTTTAACCGTGCCTTTTAAGGTCGGTTTACATGTAGCAGAAGTGCAGCACATTTTCCACAGCAGAAAATCTGCATGGTCTCCACTTTAAAAACTGCACCAATGGTGTGGATTTTGCCGTGGATCCACAGCACACTTCACCTTTTCTATTGGTGCAGAAATTGTGAATTTTGGCGCGGGTTTATCGCTGTGGAACAATCCACAGCGTTTTTATTATGCCTAAACGTCCCCCTCATGTAGTTGGTGTAAACGCCTGTGCAGGTTTATTCAGGTAGGAAATGTGTATGAGTGCGGAGGCAGGTATTTGTCACTGCCGTGGCTTACGGCCCTTCTCCATGGGATGATCATTCACAATCGTTCCAATTACCGTGGGAATCAGTATGATCGTCCAGTGACTGCATGCATTTACACGGAACGAGAGTTGTTCTGTTTCTGCATGCAGTAAATCTGTGTTTACAGGAGTCAGTCCCTTCTGCCTGACTGGAGGCGGGTGGGGGAAGAACATTCCCAGGCCGCTCCGCCACCAGCTGGCAGCACAGTGAGTGATACCAGCGATGTGCATTCTGCGTAACAGCACAGGAGCGAGCACCACTAGGACACACGCCAGGCATCGTTTGGCCCACCGCTCATCCTGTGTAAATGGACCTTTTCCATAACCTTCACATTTAAATTAGTTGGAAGTGCTGACTACTTGTTCTAATATATCCTGAGGATAGGCCAGCAATAATTTACTCCTGGGAAACCCCTTTAAATGTCATTTCTAATCTGCACTATTCTCCATTCTTTGAAATCCATAAGGTTTGGCCATTGCTGCTTTATCCTTCCGCTCTAATCTTATTGGTCAGAGCTGAAATTGCCAAAATAATTGCATCTGCAAAATGGTCACCCCAAAATCCCAGGAGTAACCCCTCCCAAACATTCGAAGGGTTGTACGGGATTGGAAAAACCAGGCTGCTTCCTTCCAAAAAACTGTGACCTACCTTTCCATGGTTGGTGTTGGATATTGTAGTACAGTTCTATAGAAGTGAATTGGGCCGATGCAGTAAAAGCCACAACCTGTGGACAGGCGTGGTGCTGTTTTTGGAAGAAAGCCCCCAGAGTTTTTGAATTTTGTACAACTCCTTGGAGTCTATAAACCAGATTTGGCAGTCAGGGTTTTAAGGAAGCATATAATTTGACCCAATCGCTGCTGAGTGGTTGGGCGAATTCACCTAAAACCAGGGTACATGTGGAACGCTGGTTTCCTGCCTGTGACTGGCACGTTGGTAGCAGCTTAGCCCACTAGAATAAAAGTTATGGGGAACATTCTGATAGGGAAGTGCCAACTGTATGCAGCTGTTATGTAATGCAACACCCACTGTTATGTCCTTAGGTTATTACGAAGACAGCGATGACGGTCCGGAGCGCGGCAGAGGAGACGCATGGGATGCTTACTGGAAAAAAGCACAAAGAGAATATGATGAAGAGGAGGAAGATTCTGACTGACTTATGTGATACATTGGAGGGAATCTCTCTGCATTATAAGACCACTGTTCTGTTTTAAGGGCAAGATTACTAGATTGGACTTTTTAAAAAACTTTAAAAACTTTTTGTAAGAAGACTTTTCTTTCTTTCTGAAGTGCATCAGCCTCCTTCAGTATTAAGAGTGTTCACACTGGCATTGGGTTCAATTCCTTCACTCCTCCCCCCCCCCCCCCCCCCCCCCCACTAATGGGCAAAACCTGGCTGTTTTATTATGTTAAACTTAAAAATGGAAGCCATACGTTGTCCAGTTTTCTCCCCAGAAGACATCACACATTGGCATCATGGGCTCCAGAGGGTACAATGTGAAGAATCTTAATACAGATCTTCCTAGATTTAGTTTTTGTTCCTGTTTGTGTTTATTTCAGTGCATCTTCCGTCTCACATGTAAAAAGTGTCTGTAAGCAATGCTGATGTTAATAAACTTAAACTGTAATCGCAATCTTACTTGTCATTAGAGTGAACCTGTTACTGGCTTCATGCTGCAAGAACCAAGGAGGTACGGTGCCTCTCTGGTCTGGGAAGTCTTCTGAACACTACAGCGTTTCAGAATTAATGCACTTTGGAAGTTTGACTTGGGTGCCAAACTTGCAAGTCCAAGAGCTGGGCCTCAGCAGAATCTGTCAGCCTGCAGCTCGCTCCCTGTTTACTAGCAGACCCCGAGCTGTCAGTCTTCCTGCTGAAGGAGAGGCTGTCTCATCATTGTCCCTCACAGGTGTAATTGGCTCCCTCATTTGGTAGTCTGCTACCTGCATGTTGAGGGGATGCAGTTCTCTGCCCTCCTTAGTCAGTGAGTATATGGCCATTTTCTGTGATTGTTTTTGTTTTTATTTCCCCTTCTTTGACGTATTTATAGTAGTATAGGGACTCACTACAAGCAAGAAACCTTGACGTGGTTAGTGAGCTGATGTATCTTGGCAAAAGTCCAATTAATGCCTTGTATTTATTATCTATTATTCACATGCAGTGTGGCTTTAAAACTCCAGGTGGAGCCTAGGGTGGCAGTACCAATGTGGCTCACCTATTGAGGTGCAGGGCAACCCGGCAAACTATTATGGCGTCCTTAATAGGTTGCTGGTCTGCATGGTAGACTACATGTATCAGAAGGTCTGCCACTTTGTATCCACTCTGTGTGGGATTATACACCAAGCAGCTACCCCCCCCCCCCCCCCTATATCAAGAGGCTGTGTAAGTGGCTGTCTCATCGGTGTCCCTCACAGGTGCAATTAGCTCCCTCATTTGGTAGTCTGCTACCTGCATGATGAGAGGATGCAGCTATCTGCCCTCCTTATTCAGTAAGTAAATGGCCGTTTTCTGTGATTCTCTTGTTTTTTAATTTCCCCTTCTGTGATGAATTTATAGTAGAATAGGGACTCACTACATGCAAGGAACCTTGATGCGGTTAGTGGGCTGATGTATCTTAGCCAAAATCCAACTAATGCCTTGCATTTATTATCTATTATTCACATGCAGTGTGGCTTTAAAACTCCATGGGGAGCCCAGGGTGGCAGTACCAATGTGGCTCACCTATTGAGGTGCAGGACAACCCGCCAAACTATTATGGCGTCATTAATAGGTTGCTGGTCCGTATGGTGGACTACATGCATCAGAATGGTCTGCCACTTTGGTGTATACTCCCACATAGAGTGAATACAATCAGCTACCCCCTCTATATTAAGAGGCTGTTTCATCGGTGTCCCTCACCGGTGTAATTGGCTCCCTCATTTGGTAGTCTGCTACCTACATTCTGAGGGGGATGCAGCTCTCTGCCATGCTTAGTAAGTATATGGCCATTTTCTGCAGGAGACGAGAGCTGTCAGTCTTCCTACTGCAGGAGAAGAGAGGACATCGCCGCCCCTGACTCAAGAGCTCCATTCCTGAGGCAAACAAGTAAACTTCAAAGTGCAATAATTCTGATCCGCCGCAGCAATGCAGAACTCCAGTTATACGGGAGCAACGTGCATATCTGTCCCGTGTTCATTCTTCGCGTGGTTTGAGCAGCATAAACCTGGCGACAAGTTCCCTTTAAATAACTATTACTTATACTGACATGATCCCTTAGCGGAAATAAGAATACACATTGTTTTACACTGTTGAAGCAACTCTACGCTCCTGGACAAATGTAGATGGCCACCACGCTTCTCTGACCACCTCATAGACAAGCATAGTAACATAGTCTTCTTTCAGCCTGACATACTATGTTCAGCCTGTTTCCACTCCGCCCCCCCCCCCCCTCGTTTATCCAGAGGAAGGCCAAAAAAAAAACCAATGGGGCAGTCAGGATAATCCCTGGCTCAATGTTTGGAAGGTTCTCCCTGGCTCCAAGACCTGGATCAACAACCCCGCTGGTTATTTAATGTCTATATCCTGCAATGTTGTAGCGTTCCAAAAAGATGTCTAGGGCCCTCTAAAACTCCTCTAGTGATTTTGCTATCACCACGGCCTCTGGCTTTATTCCCACGAGTGCATATCGGCCGCAGTTTTCATGGCCGGCCGATATACGCTACGTTGGGAGAGGAAAATCTGGTGAACAGGTGCACAAATCAAACGCTTCTGCGGCTGTTCAGATGGCCTATAGAGCCCAGCGCAAATGTGCCGAGCTTGCCAGGCCATCACCCATTTCCCCTCCCTCTCCATTGCAGGCTCACCTCTTGTTCCTCCCCGCTTGTTCTGTACAATGGAGCGGAGCTAAGCACCCGTCCGCCCCGCCTCCTCACATTGATGGCTATAGACAAGGGGTGGGTGGGGAGAGGGTGGGTGCTTATCTCCGCCCACATCCCACCCCTTGTCCATAGCCATAAATGGGAGGAGGCAGACTGGCGCTTAGCTGTTCCCCCTCCTATTGCACATAATGAGCAGGGAGGAACGAGAGATGAGCCTGCACGCGGGTGGGGAGAACAGAGGGAGGGAGGGAGTTTAGCAGCCGTGCTGCTAAACTCCCTCTCACCTACAGCCACTGCCACGGGCTTGCATAGGAGCCCATGCAGCGGCCAACGTATTCTGACCTAAAAGATAGTTTCAGGACTATCTTTTGGGCCCAGCCCTATATTGGCTTGGCCGGGCGTTTTTACATTTCAGAAATTTGCCCATGTAATCTGACGTATTGGAATCCAATGCATCAGATCACAGCGCATAACGGCTGGCCGTGGGAAAGAGCCTTCAGGCAGAGTTCCACAATCTCACTGCTCTTACAGTAAATAACCCTCTTCTATGTTGGTGATAAAACCTTCGTTCCTCTAGACGTAGAGGATGTCCTCTTGTTACCTTCACAGTCCTGGGTATAAGCAGATCATGGGAGAGATCCTTGTATTGTCCCCTCATGTACTTATACATGGTTATTTGGTCGCCCTTAAGCGTCTTTTTTTTTTTCTAGGGTGAATAATCTCAATTTTTATAGCCTCTGTAGCGAACGATATTAATGCAGTGTGTAAGACACTATTGCTCTGACTGGCCAGTATGGCTCATGTGGGCAGCACTGGTTAATCAAAGCAGGTGTAGCATCTTAGACTAGGGATCTCTACCAATACACATTGTGCAGCAAATAGTCAGAGAAGAAATGCTGCCTTCTTTTTTTGTCCAGCAACAGAGGGTAACTCCTTTTGCTTTCCTCCAGAAACAGCGCCACATCTGTTCAGCACGTGCTTCTTTCATTCATTTCCCAAATTGAAACTGCCCATTGAAGTCGATGGAGACTTTTCAAAATAGATGCTTCTATATATTCCACATTGTACCAGTTTAGGGCGGTTTTATTTAATTCCATTTACTCTTTATAAGACAGCCCTTCACACTTGTATATACACACAATTGTAAGAAACTGGCTTTACACATTAGAGGTTGTTTACACAACTATTAACGGCAGTTGCTAACGGTCTAAACCGTCCAGGGAGTCCTTTTACGATGCATTGGGTTTAGCCTGTCACTGGAGTCCAGTGCAGGAAAGAACCTCTGCTTCTGCTCTAGAACACCCAAGATTGGAGCTAGCACTGACCTTGGCTGTTTAACTCTTTGAATGCTGCAGGTCACTTATACCACGACATCTAAGTAGTTAACAGAGGTACAAGGCTCCCTTTGTCACTCATTGACTCCCTGCAACATGATCATAAAAGGTTGTCTTGTCTGCAATATAGTGAATTGTATTAGATCATGTGGAGGCAAGATCTAATGTGAGTCCAGTTAGTGTACTGCAGGCATAGTGTACTGCACTACATAAATACAGTGTATTGTGCAAGCGACTTTTCTATAAGTTATGTCTTTGTACATTATTTTTTAATTAGCTATTCGTGAGATCGTGCATACGTCAAAACTTGCGCTATGGCCTTCCTGCGACCCGTCAGCTTACGTGTTTTGGCCAAAATGCAAACTAACACCCATATTTATCTGTGTTTTTGCATGCTGTTTGCTATAGATGTTGGGGGAGCCCAGGATGTCATGCCAGTGTGGCGCTCTGTGGATATACAGGGCAATCTACTGCTTTGCCAGTAGGGGTTGAATACCTGTATGGTGTGGCACACTTATCTATGGTTGGTATCAGTTCATATGTGTAGACTGTTTGCAGTCATCCCTCCCTTAATCTTGGGTTGAGTTGAGTGGCTGCACTTGAGTCTGCACTGAACATTTAGCTCCCTCATATTACAATCTGGCTGTCTGCATGCTACTAGGGTATAGGGTGATGTGACCTGCCATATCGGGTGATGCATGTTAGGCTTCTTTCTCTGTGAGTTATTTCAATATTGACCACATAAAAGTACCAAGAAAGACTGCAAAGCACAAGCTTTCCATCCGTCATTGGACAGAAGGGGAGGGCACTACTGGAAGAAGTCTTGCCCACATGTACACCAGCTACACCAGGGCTAAAAATTGAAATTTTCACTGATGTGGTTACTGACTGCTTTAATCAAAGTATGATCACTGCCTGCTCTCCGATCCTTAGGCAGATCCTTCAGTTGTTTTGCACGGGTAAGTTTGCTGCCAGCGATCCTTTTACTGCTACCACTGAAGTGTTGGGACGCAGCATCGGCTGGCAATTGTTTCTTAGCACCATGTGGCTCTACACATGCACAACCTTATGGATAGGTAGGGATCACTGCTCCAGGATTTTATTATGATGCAGTAGGCATGGTCCAATTATCACCTCTTCACTACCCAATATACCACTTGCCATACCCTGAGGGCTGGTTGCCAAGTAGGGGAGTTTGGAAACTCAGTATGTTTAAAGTTGTTGAGTGCACTTTCACTTTTTGAGAAGACATTCCCAGTAAGCTATACTATTAGGGGTTGTCCATAAGAGAAGTCATCAACAGGAGATTGCTGGGGTTCCCGCACCCAGGACCCTTGCTGGGCTGCTCTTTTTATGCATTGAATGGATTTCTGCAGGAAGCAGATGGCGGTGTTTCCCCTGCAGTGACCAGGGTTGGCATCAGGCCACATTCACACGAGAGAGTGAGAGCGATATTAGGGTGACTACCCACTAGCAGTTGCGAATTTGCTGCGGCAAAGTCGCAATTTACCGCAAAATTGTGGTTTTGTGCGATGCGATTTTAACATTAACAAGTCCCATAGACCCCTGGAGAAAAAGAAACGCTGCGAATTTTGCAGTGAAAAAGAACTGTAGTGGGTAGTCACCCTAAGGTCGAGAAACTCTGCCTGATATAACGCTCGCCCTCATGTGATTTGCGCAGTGATCCAAGTGGTTTTGATTGCAATTTCACAGAAGCAATGGCATTTTTAATCTTCATGTACAAAAAAAGATCTCAAGTTTTTCCCATTGCCTTCAATGGGAATCATAGCAGTGCACAGTGTGTGAGTGCCATGCGATGTCTTTCAAAGCCCCCATTTTGAGGAAACATCCAAAGATACAACAGGCTGCGATTTTCTTTCCGCAAAGTGATGCGGAGAGGAAAAAAAACGCTCACGTGAATTAATCCATTTTTAAAAAATGCATTTCGAATTCATGTGAGTTTTGTACGCATCGCATAAAACTCACATAAAGATATTATTTGTGGGAAAGGGCCAGGGGCGTAACTATAGATGATGCAGGGGATGCGGTTGCACCCGGGCCCAGGAGCCTTAGGGGGCCCATAAGGCCTCTCTTTTCCATATAGGGAACCCAGTACTATGAGTAAAGCATTATAGTTGGGGGCCCTGTTACAAGTTTTGCATCGGGGCCCGGGAGCTTCAAGTTACGCCTCTGGAAAGCGCCATTACAGGCACTTCCATGGCAACTTAACCTGCAATGCCAAACCTGGCCACTGCAGTGGAAACAGAGCTGTCTGCTACCTGCAAACATCAGCTCAGTGGATGAGGACTCTGGCCTGGAAACCAGATGACTGGTAGGATTTGGAGGTGGACCCTCACTCATCTACTATTGATGGTTTATCCTGCAGAGGATATTAAGAGCTGCTCCAAATAACAGCTTTAGGTCTCATTCACACAAGTGTTTT
The DNA here is from genome assembly GCF_035609145.1 of Eleutherodactylus coqui. Taxonomy (NCBI): domain Eukaryota; kingdom Metazoa; phylum Chordata; class Amphibia; order Anura; family Eleutherodactylidae; genus Eleutherodactylus; species Eleutherodactylus coqui. The sequence goes on along the minus strand of NC_089847.1, from coordinate 51,147,948 downwards.
TACTCAGCTATTTAGCCATATAAATACATCAGGAGAAAATCGCGACCGTGTGAAGCATTGAATTCCAATGCATTCATTCACATGAGCGATTTTCAGTTGCATTTTTAAAAAAAATCATGCCATCAAAGCGAGAAAATGACCGTTTTCGGTCGCTGACTTTTCTCGCTGCGTGAAAAGATCGGTCTTGACCTATTGTTTGCCGAAAAACGCTGGAAGCTCCTATGGGAGCTGATTAAAAAAAAGGAGGGGAGTGAGTTTACCTGCGTCCAACGCTCGGAAAAGAAGATAGCTGTCGTTATTTAAGCTATTGGAAGTCATTCCGAGGATTTCTGCTAACTGAAGAATTTCCGCGCTGCTGCGTAATTTCCCCACGACAAGCCTATGTGAATGGAGGAGAAACCGCTAATTAAGCTAGTCTTCATTTATGCGATTCAGGTATCGTGAAAACACATACACTCATGTGAACAAGGCCTTAGGTTGGTAACACACCAGTGGATGATGGCTGCACTGATGCTTCTATAACACAGGTGAGGGTCCTGGCCTGATCACAGGTGTCCTGACCCAAATCTGAAGCATTGTAGTTGCATCAAAGCTGAGAACAAGTGACAGCCCTTTCCTCAGTACCTCCATGTTTGTACTTCTTAATTCCCTAAATCAGAGGTTAACTATTTGAGTTTCTCTGCTGGCTTGAGCTTTGCCCTTGTTCCTCTGGAGCTATGACTGATCTTTAAAGGGCTATTTGGTGCTGATTGTCTTCCAGTCCTGTCCTCCTCCTCCTCCCACGATCTGTCACACCCATGTTGTCTTTTACAACACGACTCCCTGTCTGATTGCGCACTCGCCATGCTGGAAAGTCCCAGATCACAATCCCAAGCACAGCATTGTTCCTTGGCGTTACCATTCTTCTCTCTTCAAATTTTACAAAAGTACATCCCCTTCCCTGCAGATCTTCAGCAATAAAGTGCTGGCAGTAACAGGGACCCCTCCGTGTCACCATGTTATCCCTATGGGGCCTGCATTCTGCACCTGTTAAAATCCGTACGTATTTACTTTAAAACCACAGTGGAAAAGCTTTCTGCTATGGAGTGAAGGACGTCTTGTGGAATTGTTATGGATTTCTAACAAATGTAATTCTGCTATTAAAGTCTGCGGAAAAAACGCAACAAATTCCACAAGAAGTTGCGCAGTTAAAGACACAATAGTATCCGAATTGACAAAATCTGCATCTGGGCTGTGGACAATTTTCTCCTGTGTGAAAGGTCCAAAAATAATCATGGAAAGCCCTTGATTTTTAATGTTGCCATTTACTCATAAACATACAGGGGGTGGGCAAAAATAGCAAGAAAGTTCCATTGGTCAGGGGTTTGAGCCACTCAGCTGCGGTTACCAGCTGGCTCCCAAAAACACCCAGAGCAGGGCAAGAGGTGAAGTAAACACAAATTTGGCAGGAAAGCTCTCCACCAAGCAAAAGGGGGGTCAAGAGGGCTCATGGCTAATGGGTAAATTCAATGCATGGTGTTTCCATAATTTTGTCCACCTCCTGTATATCCATAAGTAAGGTGCGATGTTTTGGAAAAGAAAGACGCTTTAAAAAGGTGGTCTTCTCTGCCGAAAAGTCGCACTTTACTATGGATGTATGATATTAATAGACTGATGGAATGTGTATATTTATTAAAAGCTCCAAAATTTTTAATTTTTTTTTTCTTTTTTCACACATTTAACTGCAATGTGTCAAATATGTGCAAACAGACTAGAAATTTTTGATTATATATATATATATATATTTCCATCAGTTTACTATATTCTGGAGTCAGAAACGCTCTTTTCTCCTTAGGGAGAGCAACTATATACTATAAACTAAGTGAGGAGACTCAAATGGCCACGCACGCTCCTCTGGGTAATATGCAAATAAGGGAGATGGAATAAATCCTCCACAGTGCCACCTATTGAAAGGCAGCATTCCTTCGAGTCAAAGTGGGACTTTTTATACAAGTCTTGCTACAATGACTGGGAATCAAAAGCAAAGCCAGACTCCATGTACATACAGCTGTTTCCGGGTTATTGCCCATCATCAGTGTACAGTAGGAGTCTGGCTTTTGCTAGTGAGAGGCCTGGGACAGGGGTCAGAAACGCTCTTTTCTCCTTAGGGAGAGCAACTATATACTATAAACTAAGTGAGGAGACTCAAATGGCCACGCACGCTCCTCTGGGTAATATGCAAATAAGGGAGATGGAATAAATCCTCCACAGTGCCACCTATTGAATATTACCCAGAGGAGCGTGCGTGGCCATTTGAGTCTCCTCACTTAGTTTATAGTATATAGTTGCTCTCCCTAAGGAGAAAAGAGCGTTTCTGACCCCTGTCCCAGGCCTCTCACTAGCAAAAGCCAGACTCCTACTGTACACTGATGATGGGCAATAACCCGGAAACAGCTGTATGTACATGGAGTCTGGCTTTGCTTTTGATTCCCAGTCATTGTAGCAAGACTTGTATAAAAAGTCCCACTTTGACTCGAAGGAATGCTGCCTTTCAATAGGTGGCACTGTGGAGGATTTATTCAATATTCTGGAAGCACATTAGAAAAAAACAAAACAAAAAATAAAGTTTTTCCAACCATTTAGCAGACGTACAACTTTAACATTGGAGTACACCCAAGGGTTCTAAGGAAACTAAGTGACGTGATAGCTAAACCGCTATTTCTTATATTTATGGACACTATCGAAACCAACTATCTATTGTACCACTAGATTGGCGCATTGTCAATGTGGTTCCAATATACAAAAAGGGATCCAGAAGAGAGCCTGGTAACTACAGACCGATAAGTCTCACTTTACTGAGCCTCATGTGGCGCAGAGTGTAAGCTCTCGCCTACGACCTGAAGGCTGCAAGTTCGATCCCCGCATGATTCAGGTAGCCGGCTCAAGGTTGACTCAGCCATCCTTCCGAGGTCGGTAAAATGAGAACCCAGCTGCGGAATAAGTTGGCGCTATACAAATACCAAGATTTATTTATTTAATAATTAGAGACGCCATCCTAGTATACCTCAAAGAAAACAACAGTATAACCCCACATCAGCACGGGTTCATGAGGCTGTCGATCATGTCAGGGCAATCAGATCAGCTTCTACGATGAAGTAATCTCTTGGCTGGACCTGGGAGAGTCTATTGATCTCATATATCTTGATTTCTCTAAAGCATTTGACACCGTGCCGCATAATAGGCTGATATATAAAATGAGACAGCTCGGACTGGGTGAAAACGTGTGTAATTGGGTAAAGAATTGGCTCAGAGATAGAAAGCATAGGGTGGTAATAAATGGTTCATACTCTGATTGGGCCACCGTTACTAGCGGGGTGCCACAGGGTTCAGTATTAGGCACCACTCTGTTCAATATATTTATCAACGACCTGATAGAGGGGCTGCACAGTAAAATATCAATATTTACAGATGACACAAAATTATACAATATTATCAATGCAACAGAGGACAATGTACGGCTACAAATGGACCTGGATAAGCCTGGGGCTTGGGCAGAAAAATGGCAAATGAAGTTCAATGTTGATAAATGTAAGGTTCTGCACATGGGCAGGAGAAACGGATGTCACCAATATACACTAAATGGGGTACAGCTAGGGAAAAGTGATATGGAAAAAGATCTGGGGGTACTAGTGGATTATAGACTAAACTGGAGTAACCAATGCCCATCAGCTGCTGCAAAGGCAAATAAAGTCTTGTTGTGCGTTAAAAGAGGTATCGGGGCGAAGGACGGGAACATTATTCCATGTGGGGCCTGACAAGTGTCTTATATATTGGGAGAATATTATGTACAGTTCTGGTCTGCGGTGCTCAGGAAAGATGTTGCAGCGCTTGTGGGGGTTCAAAGAAGGGCAGCTAAGTTAATAAACGGAATGGGAGGATTGGAATATACAGAGCAGCTATCAAAATTGGGATTATTTACCCTGGAAAAAAAGACGGCTAAGGGGCGACCCAATAACTATGTATAAATACATGAGGGGAAAATACAGAGATCTCTCCCATGATCTGTTTATACCCAAAACTGCGTCGGTAATAAGAGGGCATCCTCTACGTCTAGTAGAAAGCAGGTTTCTACACCAACATAGAAGGAGGTTCTTTACTGTAAGAGCAGTGAGACTGTGGAACTCTCTGCCTGAGGACGTGGTGATGGCAAAATACATAGAGGAGTTTAAAAGGGGACTAGCTGTCTTTCTAGAATGCTATGATATTACAGGATATAGACATTTGGTGACCTGCGGGGTTGTTGATCTCAAATGTTGAACCAGGGATTACTCTGGCTGCCATTATGGAGTCAGGAAGGAATTTTCTTTTATTTGCCTTCCTCTGGACCCACAGGAGGGATTGAAACAGGCTGAACTAGATGGACATTGTCTTCATTCAGCCTAACATACTAAGTTACTATGTATTAATTATTAACATTTTGAGGAACATTTTGTTTTCCTGCACGAAGCTAAGATTGCAAAGGCTCGTAGGTATCAGAATGATAGACATCCCCACAAATTAACCGATTAAAAAATATATACATACCCCTCAAGGCTCCTACCCACTTCCATTTAAAGCTGGGTTTTTTTTTAACACGAATGTCAATAGGAATTTATAATGTCAAAAACGCATCACAAGTTTGTGCTTTGCGATTTTTGTGCAATGCATTTTAACATTAGAAAGTCCCATTGACATTTGCGTTAAAAAATGCAGCGTTAAAAACACGCAAGTGGGTAGGAGCCCTGAATGTATTCACTGAGGGGCGTCATGGTATTTTTACCCCACAGTTTTTTTAGGAGTTAATGCAATTTAGAGGAGAAACAAAAAACAATTATTTTTTCGCAAATGTCATTTTAAAGACAGGATTTTTTTCTATAGTACACATGAAAATGAGGATTTGCACCCCGAAATGGATACCCGTTTGTCCCGTGTTCAGAAACATACACATTGTGGCTTTAATATTATGTTCATATGCACAACGGGGCCCAAAACAAAAAGCAGCAGCCGGTGGCTTTCAGAACAGAAATTTAGCATGAAGGCGTTTTAGGCCCCATTGCCCACTTGTAGAGCCCTTGAGCAGCCAAAACGACAGAAAACCCCAACAAATGATCCCATTTTGAAAACTAGACCCCTTAATGAATTCATCTAGGGGTGTACTGTGTATTTTGACCCAACCGCTTTTGAATGCATCTAAGTAAAGCAGGGGGAAATAATTCCGATTTTCATTTTTTTGGCAATTGTGTAATTTTAAACAGTTTTTTTTGGTACAGCAAACATGAGAATGAAGACTTACACCCCACAATGGATACCCGTTTGTCCCGTGTTCAGAAATATACCCATTGTGGCCCCAATCTACTTATAGGACACATGGCTAGGTCTATAATGGAGGGAACACCCATTGGATTTGAGGTCACAACTGAATGAATTCCAGGCCCCATTGCTCACTTGTAGAGCCAAACTGCCAAAACGATAGAACGCCCCCCCCCCACAAGTGACCCTGTTTTGAAATATAGACTCCTTATCCCATTTATCTAGGCATGTACGCAGCATTCTGATCACACAGTTTTTTGCAAAATACACGCAAAATCAAACGCATGCAGAATCTGCAATTTCTATCCAGTAGTGTGAGATTGGCCTAAGGTAGATCGCTACCTTTTTATCACGTGCCCGGGTACCGCTCATCAAGGCTACCGGTCACTGCCACCATTGGTAGCCAGGAGATTTTAAATTTCTCGGGCCCTCCCCAGCTTCTTAGTTTGCGTCCGCCATTTTGCCGATGGGCACATGTGCTGAAGCTGAGACAAGGTCCCCGGATAAAGATCCCATGGGGGAACATCACCAGAGGCCTTAGGTAAGTAATTTCACCTCCTCTTATGGATCGGATCCTTGACGGGAGGTGAAACTTATTTTTTTACACTTTTACATGATCGCCGTTATCCGTTGGATAACGACTATCACATGACCAGTGACCACATAATGCAACCCCTTAATGGTATCTCCCTGCTCTCGGCTATGTTTGGCAGCCTTGAGCAAGCAGATTTTAAATTTCCCAGGCCCGCCAGCCTTCTGCACATGCGCCCGACATTCTACGTCTGGCATGCATGTGCAGAAGATGGCGTCAGGTCCTTGCAGAACCAGAACGCTGTAAGACATAATGGAGGTGAGTAGTTTCAGCTCTCCTCAATGATAAAACTTTAACTCTTTACCTTTATGCGATCGCGTGATTGGGGAATGCACACAGCAGCCCCTGTGACAGCTCCCGGCTACCTCCGGTAGCTGGTAGCAGTTGTCACGCACACACAAACACTGTAGCTTTTCTCTACAGGGCGAGCGTGTTTTCACGGCCCCAGGGATTAAAGCCAAGACACCCAGGATGTGTAAACACGTATGGGTGGTCACTAAGGGGTTAAATCGCTTGCTTACATTCTGGTGGATCAGCAGCAGCCTGGGATCACCTGCTGTGGACTTTTACTTGGTCTCCACAATCATGTGTGGTGCGCAAGTTAATTTAATGTAGCCCAAAGTTACACAAATCGCTGCTTATTATACGGGCAAGAGAACAAAAATACAGCATGCAGGTTATTGTAAAATGAGGACAGACCATCAGTCATTAGTCACGGGGTGTTTAATTGTACGTTGGAAAAGACACGAGCACCAAAACATTTCTGTAGAAAGTCTGAGGAACAAGAATAGGATTACACGGAAGAGACCTGCTCCCTCGGGCTTGTACAAATGGCGCTGAAAAACGAAGATTCCTTCAGTCTGCATGGTGCACAACAATCACTCAGATCCACTTGGTCATTTCAAGTCTACAGGATTCCTCCTTCCACTATTAGGCCACTGTCACTCCTGCAGGTTTTGGTCAGGTTTGCTGATTTTTTTTTTTTTTTTTTAAAGCCAAAACCAAGCGAGGGACATAAAAGGAGAGAAAGAATAAAGCACGGACACAACTTCTCTTTATCTTTTTTGGATCACTTCTGGTTTTGTTTCAAAAACTACATAAAAAAAACCTGAACAGAACCTGCACATGTGAACGCACCCCTAGGCCTCCCTCACACCGCAGTATTTGTCAGTATTTGTAACATCTTTGTAGAAGGCTAGTTTCACATGGGCAAGGGCGATATTGGGCTATAAATCACGGCCCGATATCACACTTTCTACCACATGAAAGCCCCGTGGATGTGAGGCGTTTTCATGTGAAAACAGCCACGCATCACTCCAGGGGTTTCCTTCATCCCACTGCTTTCAATGGAGTGCCAGCATCACCGGCCCCATTGAAAGCAATGGGAGTACGCCCTGATCCCCTGACAGCAACGGCAGGGAATCCCTTCACCCTGCCGCCTCTTAAGGGATTCCCCGCGGCTATGAAGGAATCCCCTATTGCTGCTGTTGCAGAGGATTGCGGAGCTCTCCCATTGCTTTCAATGGGGTCAGCGCTGCTGCCTCCAACCCCCTTGAAAACAAATGGCGATATCGCAGGAATATAGAGCATGCTGTGGTGCTATGCAGGAAAACATCGCTCGTGCATGACCCCATTCAAATGAATGGGGTTCATATTTGAGCGAGATTTGTGCATGGCAAGATGCACAAATCTCACACGATTTTATCGCCCCTGTGAAACCGGCCTTATACACTACTGTAGGCTTGATTTTGGCCCGTAGATACTGAAGTAACATACTGCCGTGTGAAAGTGGCCAGAGTTCACACATTGAGCAATGTAAAGAAAGAAAAAAAGAAGAAAAAAAAAATCACAGATCACACGCGTTACGACAAATTAATTTCTGCCTCAGATAGGACATACTGCAGCTTTGCAGAAAATTGATAATATGGCTGGAATCTGCAGCAGATCTGTCTATGCTGGGAGTAAATAGCACTTGTTAAACATCACCATCATGAAATTCCACAAGCACCCGATGTCACACAACCTTACAGGACGGACAGCAGTCCCAGAGCCAACATTGATGGTATTTTAAAAGGTATTATCGTGGCTTTGGGTTTCTTTATAATTAGACTAGTCAGAATGCTTTAGACATAAACAGCTTCTTGCATTAATCTCCCCTATGTGGGAATATATTAGTGTATGCAATCACCTAATGGCCATGCAGAGGATTCAGTGCATCTGAAAGAGGTAGAATATTTAGCATTCCTGCTATGAATGAGACCTGCTGCCGCAGAAGAAAGGGTGATTATAAAAGGGTATCTAAAGAGCGTTAATACTGTGTATGCCTGCAGCCTGCGCCCCCAGGACTCACCGATTGTAGTGTATGCACAACACCTAGTATGCTCGGGGCAGCTCCAAACGCATCAGCAGTTGGTCTCTATGCATAAAGGTGGTGTTGGACATCTTCACAGAGCTTTATACCCCAGCATTTATTAATCACACTTTTGATCCCAACAACTACTATCCGAGGTGGAGTAGCAGGAGCTGCTTGCTGGCATTTGCCACATGTGGGCTGCCCCTCATGATGCGCTCGGTTATGCCTGGTCCTCATAGAGACCCAGTAATAATAAGAACAGAGAGGAGAGTATCAGTCCGTGCCGGCACCGGGCATAACACTGGACAGTTTTTCCTGGGTTACAGACAGAAGTGACGGCATCTGCAGACGGACACCTAGGTCATCAGGGTCCAGTACAATGAAGCAGTACTTATACTGGATCTTGTTAGATAAAGCAGTTTGATGGAATCCCTAGATGTCTGCCTGGTGATGTTGTGACTTCTGTCTGTATGTTGGATGTCCTGGAGGTGGTGCTCTGTAGTGTTATGCACAGCGGGGAGTTGACCCGGTGCGGTCCTTTACACTTCTACTTTTAAGTTTCTTCGATTGCAACTCTTACTGGGCTATATTTCCCCCGCCCATAAGAGTACCAGCAGCGCAAGGACCTAGGCCATGTTCACATCTGCGTTGGGGACTCTGTCTTCCTGCTCCATTATAAGAGAAGAAAAATGGATTGCCCTGGCCAAACCCTTTCATTCTATGATGGAACCGAATGGTGCCGAACTGATAGACAACTATAATGGGGTCTATTTTGACTCCTGTTATTCTGTCTGGCATAGAGGGGAGTAAGACTTATAAGGCATGTGTATGGTTTTCTGGCTTTTGGTCAATTTCCAATCATTGTTATTAAGACTTGTAGAAAAGGGTCTGACATTGATTTGTAGGAACGCTGCCATCCAATAGGTGGCGTTGTGGAGGTATTGTTCCATCTTCCTTAACCACTTAAGTCATGTATGGAGGGCTTCTGCATCTTGCACTTTGTGCCCGATCCACGCTGAAGGTTTCGAATGGAGCCCCCAGCGCAGCTGTGAACACAGTTTTACTTGTCTCTGCTCCCGCATGATGTCCTAATTCTTGTTAAACCACTCCTCTCTGACATGGACATTAGAGTGGAGCAGTGCTTGGAGAACAGTTACACCTATCATAACCATAAGCAGCATGAACCCCGGACAGGGATGTCTACTGCCTCAAAGGATGCTGCAGACTTTCAGAATAAGCACACTTTGAAGTTTGACTCCGAACTCAGCCCCAAATTACATAGGCAGGCAGCGCAGCCTTCTCCTGGCCGGCATCATGCAGACTGGCAGCTCTCTCCCTACACACAAAATGGAAGACAGCGCCAGTCAACATGTAGTGGGCAGGAAGGCGGCCATGTGACCCGCCTCACCTCTGTGACTCGGAGCCAAGTTGAACTTCAAAAGGTGTGTTTATTGTGAAACGTTGCAGCGTGTCGGAATAAAACATTCACCGGGCAATGTGCATACCTGTCCCGGGTTCAGCAACATGAACCTGCGCTAACAGAATGCCTTTGACTCGCACGAATGGCGCAGTGCAGCCTATGCATCCCTATTCTATATGCAGTGCCTACATGCAGTTGTCTTCCCTTCTCAAGGAGGTTAGCTGCAGGAACCTGTAAGAACTCTGCAAACCTGCTGAGCCACAATAGCGGAATTCTAGCTTCCAAAAGTGGCTCTGCAAGCAAAGCAAGAATTACCAGCCACCACGAGGCAGCAGCGCTCCATAGCCATTGTTCCCTGGACTGGTAAAAACCTCTAACAGCATGAACCAGATAAGGATCAGGTCCCTACGGGCAGCAGCAGGCGGGTTGCTTTATCTCTTTTTCTTACAGTTTGTAACAACTTTTATTTTCTAAATAATACATTAAAAGGGAACCCATCACATTGAAAATAGTCTGAGGCCGGGCGCAGAAAGCCGTAATTGGCTGTGTGCTGCCCGCGGGAGACACGCGTGTGGCATGCAGCAAGTACACAATGACAATGGACGGACTACACCGATTATAACAGGGTCTTTTCTGCTTCTAGCATGTTCCCAGAATTTTCCCTGACAAAATAGCGCAGCATGCGGAGCCAGGCTCAGACTGGTCCACAGGGGAACGGGTGAATCCCATTGCCCTAAGCCAAGAGTGCGCCCCCAACATGAATGTCGCACAGCGCTCTACACCTATTGAAGTACATACTAATAGGCAAGAGTCCAGCATCTTAGGCATGTAAGTAGTTAATGTGTCCCCATATCATCATTTACTGGTGGGCCCTAGCCATCCAAATCCAATACTGGGCGGAGCCTCTGATGCAGACAGAAGTAGCTTTTTCTGAACAAGCGCTTTTAGTGTATTTTAGATAAATCATAGGTTTCATTGTTGGGATCAGGGCTCTAAGGCCCTTTTACATGAAACCATTATCATTCAGACTCTGGCTGCATCATGCAAATTCCAACGTTATAATCGTTCAGTGTAAGCGCTGCAAATAATTTGTTCGCCGTTCAGTTTGAGCCGGCATAGAAATCAAATGGCGATTGGGTTGTGTAAAGAGGCAGCTGTTCATCTGGCTGTTTACTGTGAATGGGGGCAGGCGAGCGGGCAGAAGAGATCTCCGGCCCGCTCCACCTCCATTCACTGAACGACAACCTTCCATAAGAAAAGGACTCAAACTCTAGGCACATGCTAGAGAGACGTTGCTACGACTGCTGCCAGGTTTTTCCAGGATTAGGCTACACGAGCGAAAATCTCATGCAAGTATTGTTCGCTGCAAGATGCCCAAAACCCGCACAAATATGAACTCCATTCTTACAGCGATGCTGTAAGGTAAAAATAAAAAATGGCCACATGTCCTACCTTTTGGCATTCCCTCGGAACACCTCGCCCATGGTATTCAATGGACCTTTAATGACAATGCATGTCGTGCGATGTGAGGCTTCCCATTGAAATCAATAGGAAACACTTACAATCCTCTGATGCGCATTAAACTCACGCAATTTGACAGAAGTGATGCAAGGAGTTTTTGAATTAAAACCGATTCACATCCGCGTATAAAACCCACATTGGCATGTGCGATATCAGGCAGAGCTTCCTGTGTGCACGTAGCCTTACTGACCGAGAGCTGAGGACAGGCCACAGACTACACTGCAGGTCAATCAGCCATCGCCAGCTCTAACACACATGCCCGGGAGGGGATAAAGCTGCTCAGCACCAAACGGAGAGTTCTATTACCTTTCATCCAGGGAGGTTCTCCTAAACCGGTAGTACATGTTTTATGTTACTAATTGTACTTTTACCCCTGTATATCAAACTGCAGTCTTTGTGGATCCCATCCTATAAGGCACTCCATGACAAGCAGCGCAAAATATGGTTGCAGCAAGTGACTCCGTTTTTTCCAAACTGCACTGCAGCTCTAGAAGTAAAATCTTCTAAACTTTTCTAGAGTGTTACTTTTTTGGCCCTTGAAATCCAACTACTCAAGAAGGAAGTAGTGGATAATGAGCAAGACGAGGCTGTGAAATTATATCATTAGCCTGTGAGTGGGTGAAAGAACTAGACGTGATGGGAGATAAAGTTATGGCATCCAAGGCACTAGCATTTCACACATACTTAAAGTAAAGGCCACAGATGCCTCATTGGTGGGGGTTTGCCACCAAGAACCTTACGAACTAGGACAATAGGGATCCTATGATTGCCATTCAACATCTTAAGGCCCCCATACAGAGTTTAATCAATCGAATCCGCTGACGATGACAGAACCGGACGACTTTCTAATGTCTAAAGGGACAGCTTAAAAGGGCTTTGTCATTAGAGAAAAATGCTATGCTTACCTATTCCTTCCCCGGCAGTCTTCTTACCAGATCTTCTCCTGGCTCTTCCAGTCCCCCAGGTCACCTCACCTCCAGTCAGCCGGATCCCCCTCTTCCTGTGACGTTACCTACATTGCTGGCATTCTCCTTCCTGCAGGTCAGTGCATGCTACATCACTAGTGACGCAGTGTTCACGGCCAAGCAGTGAATGCCGAATCCTATGCCGGGGCTGCGAATGCATGCTGTCTGGGAACAATAGTATATGAATACTTGCGGCAAGACAGCATGCATTGGCAGTCGTGGCAGTAGCCCTGCATAGGATTTGGCATTCCCTGCTAGGCCATGATCACTGTGTCACTAGTGATGTAGCATGCACTGACCTGCAGGAAGGCGAATGCCGGCAATGTGTGCAACATCACAGGAGGAAGAGGATCCGGCCGGCTGAAGGTGAGATGACCCGGGGGACTGGAGCAGCCAGGAGAAGATAGGTGAGGTGAAGATGGGGTAAGAAGACTGACGGGGGAGGAATAGGAAAGTATAGAATTTTTTTTTTCTAATGACAGAACCCCTTTAACTTTCCTCAGCAGATGATTAGGTGGGAAAAAACGATTGAGGATGTGGAATTTCAACACCCAATCCTTTTCTTCCCCAAAAGATTAGCAGGTGCCGGCGGTGCCTCGCTGTCGATTCAGGGCCCTTTTACACAGGACAGCCTATCAGGCGCTGATGTCCACCAGGTTGTCCTGTCCTCTGCTTTTACAAAGGAACGAGCATTGCTCAGTGAATGGAGGCGAAGCAGAGATAGTCCAAGCCCATCCACCTCCAATAAACAGGCCGCTGTTCAGAAGTGAAGGACTGCCTGTTTGAACGACAGATGAGCCCGTGCAGTTTTATAAATGCAGAAGCTTAACGAGAGGCGAATGAATTCTCGTTAGTCGGTGCAGCATTTACGCTGATGATAATCGTTAGATGCAGGAATCACAATGATACATCAGCCCATGTAAAAGGGCCCTTACCCTGTAAAGAAACAAATATCTGGGCTAGCTGTATAGGAAAGCCGGGAAAAAGCGTTGTCAGATGATCAATCGCTCCTCTGACAGTTGTTGAAGGCGTATGATCACCTAAAGCAGTGGACAAGAGGTGGCAAACTGTGGGCACAGCGGCATCCCGTTCCCAGATACCAGCATGTACAGCAGTCACTCGACACCCAACATCTCTTCAAATACAGCATTTTATATAAATATTGAGAACATACTTCATATTCCATACAGGCATTTACACCCTTGTGTTAAAGTCAATAAACCCGGATTATTCATGGAAGGCAGGGAGTAAGAGCAGCTTCACACGGGCGTATGCATTCTTGTGCGTGAATCAGCGCAATTAATTTGCGCTAGGAGGTCTTTTTATTTGCGCGCGACAGACAAACACGCCCCAATTTTAATGTCTATATAGACTAATGAGTTCCAAATGTGTTCTTTTTCTCGCAGGATTGCACATCCTGTTGTGCATTGGGCACCCTCCATAGACTTCTATGGGGACCTATGGTGCATAAATGTGCACAAAAGTAGAGCACGCTGCATTTGTTTGCGCGCAAATAAAGTACATTAGAATTAACCCATTGAATCAATGATTCCATTCTCTGCGCATTGCACGTGCAAATACACCTGTGTGAAGCCACTAAGCGTGGGAACAAGTCCCTCACACTAGTGGCAGCTACATTTTGAGGCTCCTCCCCCTTCTTTACGGCAACCAGGTGACTGGTTCTTCAAGCATGCCTGCCCATACAGCCATGAGCGTTAAGCAAATTTTGATGAAAAAAGTTATGACATTATTGCCTCTCCAACAACGTTCACTGGCATACCACCTCAGAAGGGTTTTAGACACTAACACAGCAACAGAACCTGTACTAGTAACGCCCCACCCGCCAGAAGACTCCCGTCTCTTTAGGGTATTCCCTCATAAAGCCAAGTAGTGTTTACCTATTTCTGCAATGACCATCACCTCACTATTTATTCCAATAGTAGTCAGTGTGGCTGGTGGTCACGGGTCCGCCTGTTCTGCCCACGGGCAATATCTCTTTAGATACATCTAAGTTGCAGAAGAGGAACCCTCTCATATTAGGAATTCATGGCCTATCCATTGGACATGCCAAAAATACTCAAGCTACTCCCATTAAAATAATAACCCCCATTAAAAAGCCTGGGAAGCCCAATGCTAAACATGACTTTTATGCAACAGAAGCAAGAACCTAGGATTTGGTCAGCATCCATACCTCATTCACAAACTCAAAACATGCAAGGTCAGCATTAGCTTCATTCTCCATTCTATTTAGTAGCTTCATAATAGAAGCTTATTAAAAAAATATATATTAATGGTTTCATCCTTTATAAAGCTGTATGAAGAGAACCTGAAGAGGAGCTCCAGAGGTTAGCGTTCCACCTGATCTGGAATTCTGCTTTTGGTAACCGACTAAAAAAAATATATATATACAAAATTAACACAAAATGGAGTGCATCTAACCCATAACCATTTGTACTGGCACCATGTTATCAGATCATCAATAAGGCCGGTCTCACAGGGGCGCATTGTAGCAGGTCTGGAATAAGGAGGTGTTACAGGTAACATCGCACCCTCGGTCATCAGGATTTCCTCATTGTTTCATCTAGATTTGCGGTCATCGGTTTTACTTTTACTGGGTTAATACTGATTTTTATTTGCCCAACGGAAAAGAATACCGATAGCCATTTGGAGGCAAAAGTAACGCATGCAACCATATGAATAGATGAATGTTACGTTAGCTCAGTATGAAGGTCTGCAACATGCGCTCGCCTACTGGCATCGTCACACATCAGTGTTTGTAAGAAAGTCAGGAGTAAAGTCTACAGAGGAAAAGTGAACCCGAAAGCTCTGCACCCCTTTCATGTGCAGCTTCCACCCCCAATGCTGGCTTACAAATACTTCTACAACATTCTGCCTTAGGCCACTTTCAGGTGGGTGTATTCTTACTTTGTATTTGGGTAGGGCCTTTGTCACACGGCCGAGAAAATCACGCAAGATTTGTGCGTTGCGACATACACAAATGTCACACGAATATGAACCCAATTCTTTCGAATAGGGTCATATACACGGGCAATTTTTTTCCCCGCATCGCAGCATGTCCCGTCTTTGGGCGTGCCCACGCATCACCCATTGTGTTTAATGGGGCCGACAGCATTGCACCACGTGCTGGGGGCACACAAGTGCGATACAAGGTCTCCCCATTGAAAACAATGGGAGACACATTGCGATTCTCCACCGTGCCGGAGGATAGCTACTTCCCAAAGTGATGCAAGGAAGTTTTGATATAGAAAACACCTCGGCTCTGCGGGGATAGCGCATGTTGGCGAGCGCGATATCGGGCCCTGATTCACAGTCCGATAGCACACATGCCCATGTGAAGTTAGTGTACGTGTTTTGCAGACCTCAATATGAAGCCAATACAAATCTATGCATCTATTTACATGGCCGTATTTTTTAAAAACGCACCATACGCCACTTTTACCCATTTTTGGCCCCAGGTTTGCATTCATTGATATTTTTATTGGGCAAATACGGACCAGTGTTTGTAGAGTAGAAAATAAAAGCAATGACCGGAAATAAGGAGGGAATCACAGATCAAACACTGAGGAAATCCTGATTTCATACGGTTGCAATGTCACCTGCGAGACGCCTGTATTCCAAATGCGCTCACAATCCACGTGATCCCGACCTTGGGCCTCATTCACATTTGCCTATTTTGGCCATATTTTGCATCAGTATTTCTAAGACAAAAGCAGAGGAAAACGTCTAGTTCCACGTTTTGGATCTACTCCTAGTTTTGGCGTACAAATACTGACCAAAATACATCCACGTGAAGGAGGCGTTATGCGCATTTCCACCGCTCCACCATGCCTCTCAGAATTGCACAGGTTTCCTGCTTCCATTGAAAACCGTCTTCCTGATCTACTCAGCAGGGCGCTTATTCTTCACAAGTTGTTCATAGCGAGCGCTTTAGATTTCAGTGCAGGCTTCTCTTCAGCGGGATCCATCTCCGTCACAACGCAATTGAAGATCAGCTGGGTCCACCTTGTAAGAAAACCTGAGGAGGCGAAACAAGGCTCATTACTTATTATCTCACGTACAATATCCTCTCTTACAATAGCATGTGTTATCAAACCTGCCAAATCCCACATGCTTGATATCTGCATCAGATTTGAAACAGATTTCACATCAACTCCTCAGGCCACACAAACACAGAGCTTGTAACCGCGATTAGCGTGGAGTCCCAAGCGCCGCGGTACAACACGCTCATTGGTTCTAATGGGTTCCTCAGACCTGCGCTCGAACGCTGTCTGTTCCATTTTTCCGAGTCTTTTTTTTAACCCCCTATCACAATGATGGGGGTGCGTTAAAAAGCGCTGTCAAACACGGAAGTGTTCAAAAACGCAGCTCTAAATCGCAGTAAAATGCCGCGGTTCAGAGCGGTGTTCAACCGAACATATGTGTGAGAGGGGCCTTCGTGTCCAAGTTTTTCATTCATTCGAATCCCCAAACGCCTCCGTAATGTCAGTTAAACATACAATTTATTGGAGGAGCTTGTAAGATGAGGCTTCCTCTTCTCCTGGCCCTCAGTCATGTCCCCAAGGGTACGGATACAGGACTCTACTGGATGGAACAGCACAGTCTGCTACACCATTAAAGCTTCTTAGTGGTATACAGACATATACCAGCCAGATGACGCCCAAAGGGCACTTGTTCGGTCTGACCATAGACTCTTATGAACACATTTACCATGGATGTCTGAAGCCTTCCCAATGTACAAGGGTAAATGCAGTGCGCAGCCCACCTTACAAGTGATGGCCAGGTCTTGTACACATTGCTGGAAAGAAGGGGTTGTCATCTGAAGAGAATCACATTCCAGCTGATTGGGTTAACAATACTAAATGGGAAGCAAATCTTCTAGATTAAAGAGGTTTTCCAGTACTAAACCATTGATGACCCATCCTCAGGGTAGGCCATCAATAGGTAATCTCTGGGGGGCTTCACCATGATTAGCTGTTTAAAGTGATAGAGGAGCTCAGGTGGGTGACATGGCAGCCTCACTCCATACCAGACATAGCGCAGTACATTGTATAACTGTGTCCACTATAGTAGTAAATCATATTTACTTAAATGGGACCGAGCTGCTCTCCCTCCATGTGACCAATGTAGCCTCTTTAAAACAGCTGATTGGTGGGGATCCCAAGAGGTGGACCCCCACCCATCAACTACTGATGACCTATCGAGATTAAGCGAGCAACTGTTTAGTCCCAGAAAGCCCCTTTAAAAGGGATTTCCAGTTGTAAATTATTGATGGCCTGTGCTCAGGATAGGTCATCAATAGTAAAACAGCAGTGGTCTGCCGCTCAGGCCCCCACTAATCAGCTGTTTGCCAGATCGGTGTGCTCATGCACAGAGCCGATTTCTGCAGGAAGCAGACAGATCCGTCCTCACTGCAGTGGCCAGGCTTAGTATTGCAGACAAAGTTTCCATCAAAGTAAAAATAAATGGTATCTGCAATACCAAGCCTGGCTATTGCAATAATAATGCAAGAAGCAGACAGCTGATCGGTAAGGGTCCCAGACAGCGTACCTCTGCGGATCTACTACTAACAACGTATCTGAAGGATAGGCCATCAATAGTTTACAACCAGAAAAACCTCTTAAGGATACACATTCACATACAGCGAAAAATCCTCATTAAAAATGCATGTGTTTTAGCACATCCCATCATTGTGATGGGTGAGGAGGTGTGAAGAACGCTGAAGAATAGAGCAGACAGTGCTTGAAAAATCACTGCACCGTCCAGCACCCCAATCGATCGCATGTTTGTGAGGCCCTACTGAAATCAATGGGAGCAGTATACCGTGATTTCCGCTGAATTCAAAAAGCCGCGGTAAAATGCGAGTTGCCTTAGGATGAGATTTCAAAATAGCAGGAACACTAATATTAAACAAAATGCTTTTCCTTACCCAAAAATTTGCCAATACAAGGTGGTCTTTTGGACTCTGGTAAGTAGACTCCCATGAGGTACACTGGGACACCAGAAAGAGCAATGCCAATCCCAATGAAAGAATTCACAGTATCACTGTACAACGGGACACAGATCAGGAACAATGTACACAGGCAGAAGACAATGGGATAGAACAGGCTGAGCTGAAAACAGAGAATAAAGCACCCATTAACACTGCAGATCCATTCTGACAAACCAAAGATTCATCTAATTCTACAGCTGAAGACCTGGAAGTCATGTAACAGGCTAGGCTGGACTTAGTGTAACCCGTCCTTATGCCCCAACTTCAGCGGTCACGTAAGTATACAAGCATCTCACTGCTGTAAACCAGGACCGGCAAGAGGCACTTCCTTCATATTTTTTCAGTTAAAGGAACTATAAGGGGGCTTTTTCTTTGCAGTATGAGTTGTAGTTTTCATTACCCCCCCCCCCACACACACACACACACTAATTAGGGTCCATTGAACTTCTAGATTAAAGGGTTCTTTCCCATCTCGACTTCACGGCCGAGATAGAAAACCCCAGCCCTTTGTTTCTGATCACCTATCAGGAGCGCTGTCTTCTGTATACAGCTGCTGTGTTCTCGGAGCGCTCAGCTGGTATACAGCTTAGCGCTCCGAGCGGGGTATGCAGAAGACAACTGAAGCGCTGTCTTCTGCATACTTCTGTGTTCTCGGAGTGGGATACCAGCTGAAATAATACTATTAGCAGTACCCCAGCTGAGAACTCAGCGCGCAGCACTAATAAGGCTCACTGCTGACTTTCAGCTTGCTAAAAATTAGTGATGAGGAAATAGTCCACAAAAACTGCACAATGGCCGCACGTTTAGACAATGATTATCGTTCATAAGAGGGCTTTGAGCGAATTTTGAGATGATCATTGTGTCTAAATGGGCCTTAAGAATGTGCAATTCTCTTAACTCATAAATGATGGGCCAATCAATATGTAATGGGGATCTCGTTGGAAGTTAGTCAGAATCCCTCCTTTTAAGTGATGGATTCTCTTGCTCCCTCAGGCAAGTATCTCAATGACCACGTATTCTTATCCTTCTATTTCTCTCTTTATAATACTTTGCACTTGTTGTAAATAAGCTTTCTTACATTTCCCCCATGAGTATGGACTATTCCTTTACCATAACACCATATATGTCCAGTTTTTAACTCAATACTGGATGCCTACTGGACTATTTATGCTTCTCCTTACTTTGGTTGTGCACTGCAGAACGGGGGGGCTTGGGACCTACGCTCTACCGATCCCAGGGTGGAGCCTCCAGTGATCAAACATTTTTCACCTAACCTGTCGATCACATGGATGCCAATGGGGTAACAAATGGAGATCCTTCACTTTATTTATCCCCTATGGGCTTATTCACATGGACAAATGCAGTTTCATTCTGTGGAAAACAGACCATTTTCACTGCCGGTGTATGTGCGTGGTGCACGTTTTGTAGGCTAAAGCTCTCACTCACAGCCTGATGGTTGTGAGTTCAATCCGCATGGTTCAGGTAGCCGGCCCAAGGTTGACACAGCCTTGCATCCTTCAGAGGTCGGTAAAATGAGTACCCAGCTTGCCGGGGGGGGGGGGGTGATGAAACAAAATTACCTGAAAGCGCTACAGAATAAGTTGGCGCTATACAAGTAACAAGTCCCTTCCTTTTTTCCCTACTGTCTCCTGCCAACAAACGCAATAACTATCCCTGCAACTGCGTATCTGCTGCATTGTTATGCGATCTCATAAACTTGTATGGGCAATTTCAGCCAATAGGTCATGCTGATTTTTTCCACATTAAAAAAAAACTAGCCTCAATACTCCAATGCAAATCAAAAGGCGTTGTACACTGCCCATATTACATCCGTAAAAAATATGGATGTACTACAGACAAAAAATACACCATGTGAATGGGCCCTTAGGCCTCTCATTTGCCATTGGCAATGTACTCTAAATAGTTAAATGGTTGGGATCAATCCCAGTTGGTGCCACATGATGTCAAGCTGTGAAGCTATATTCACAGGCCAGTGCAATTTTGGTCAGTGAAAAACTGCCCTTTTCCATGCGATTTTGATATCGTGTTTCCCCGAAAATAAACCCTACCCCGATTTTCCGGGGAGGCTTGAAATATAAGGGAGGCATTTAAAAAAAATGGAATTGTGCCATTTTTGGGAGGAGTGAGGGGGGGGCGCTAAGTTTTTACAGTGTTTATTGTGCAGGACAAATATTGTGATATTTTAATAGTCCTTGCTTTTACATACACAGCAACACTAAATATGTAGTGTTTAATTGTTTATCGGAAAATGATTTTTTTTAACTGTTTATAATTTTATTTAAACCCCACAGGGGACTTAAAACTTGCGATCATTTGATTTCTTGTACTATATTCTGCAATACCTCAGTATTGCAATATACAGTTACTTTTAGAGGTTACCCATGAAGCATCTACGCATGGCAGCCCTGGGAGCTTTCAACAGGCTCCTGGGCTGCCATGTTAGCCCATCGAGTTGCAGGGGGTATCGATGGAGTGCGGGAAGGGGACCCCCCTCTTCCTGCTGACTCTTTAGATGCACAATCAGCTTTGACATTGCATCTAAACAGTTAACAGTCACAAATCACAGTTAACTCTGATCATGGCAGTTACCGGCAGCTGTCAGAAAAAGCTGATAGCTGGCCAAGTATGGAGTGGACCAGGCTTCCAATCCCGCTCCATTTACCCTTCACAACATAAATTTATATTATGCGGTCATGAAGTGGTTAATTCAAAACTAAATGGAAATGACCGGTGCAAAAGCAAGGAACCGTGGTGCTGCGGTCAATGAAAACAACCAATGAGAGTTGATGACGAAAGCTTTAATCAGCAATGTGTTCCAAGTCTAATTGACATTGGGCCTCGGGCATCCAGCCTCATCTCCTCCCTCTAGGTCAGTTCTTCCTAGGGTAATGTAGGCAAGGTCTCACTGTGACTAAGCAGCGGTCTATATGCACTGACCTTCACGGGTCTCGGCTCTGTCGGGATCTTTCCAGCGAAGATAGATCTGCCCAGCAATAGATAATCCAACAAATAGCCAGTAACTGAAGCTGTAATAATTTATGAGCTGGAAGACATCTTTGACAGACAAGTAGACGAGAGTAGCAGCACACTGTGGAGGAGAACGTACAGACCGTTAGAACACACAACGCTACTTATCAGAGGTCTGGGAGATTCCATGCCAAGATCCTGTTCAGCTCCATCTACATGGAAGGATTAGCACTACTGTATGTGCTGAAGGATCATTGGTATGATGGCACGGGCCCATGAAGGTCCACTGTCATCAGGAGGCAGTCTTTGTTTACACAGATCGATGGTGCCGCATAAAAGATGTGACCACCCGAAAAATGAATGTTTGCTCATTTAATCGCAGTACCTTTCGCAGTTGACTGGGTGAAAGAACATTCAGATGGAGTTAAGTACCCACTACAGAAATAAATTGCATCAAATTAAGCCAGAGGCTATGGTCATACACTCTGCTGCCCATTAGACGTACAGCAGGAGTCCATACAGACATTGCATGTACCAGCTGGGGTACCTACCATGTCTCCCCAATAATAAGTCCTACCCTGAAAAAAAAAGGCAATACTCACCTAGCCAGCAGCATCCTGGTCCCTCACACTGGTCTCCAGTGCTGCGGCAGGCTGCTGTGTCC
This sequence comes from Eleutherodactylus coqui, assembly GCF_035609145.1. Lineage (NCBI taxonomy): Eukaryota > Metazoa > Chordata > Amphibia > Anura > Eleutherodactylidae > Eleutherodactylus > Eleutherodactylus coqui. The sequence continues at coordinate 51,126,107 of NC_089847.1, read as the reverse complement.
TCTGCACTCTCTTCTTGATAACAGGACTTTGAGAACCCCGCCTCCAGCAGGTGAATGCTATTGGATCACGAGCGCCGCTGGCTCAGCCAATTGGAGCCGGCACTCAATCATTCAGTGAATGACACCATTGAATGGCTGTGATTAGTTCATTGAGCACCGGCTCTGATTGGATCACGAGCGTCACTGGCTACGCCAATTACAGCACTCGCGTGCTGGAGACAGGGTATTAAAGGACTGTTAGTGTCCAGGAAGAGAGTGCTGTCAGTGCGGAAGACCCAGCAGGCTGCCACAGCGCCGGAAACCAGCACGAGGAACTAGGATGCTGTCAGCTAGGCGAGTATAACCCCCCCCCCCCCCCCCCCCCAAAAAAAAATAAGACACTGACTCTTTTGGGGCAAACATTAATATAAGACAGTTTCTTATTTTCTGGAAAACACGGTATACATCAGAATGATCCTAGGGCAGTGGTGGCGCACCTATGGCAAGCGTGCCAGAGGCAGCCAGAATCCTCCTCCCCCCTCCCTGGACGTCTCCTACATGGTTCAGCGAGAGCAGGGGAGGTGGTGTCCAGCAGCATACTGACGTCACAATGTGCACCTGGGGTCATTGCTGATAGCAGCGCTGAGCAAAGGAGCAGCGGTGCTTCCATGAGGTAGGAGTAGGTATGTGGGTCTTAGGGGGGGCACTATTACTACCGCTGGTGGGGGCCGCTGTGGGATGTCCCCATTACCGCTGGTGGGGGCCGCTGTGGGATGTCCCCATAACACTGGTGGGGGCCGCTGTAAGAGGTCACTATCACTTCTAGGGCCGCTGAAGGGGGGGGGGGGTTCACTGTTACCGCTGCGGACGCCGTAGAGGTCACTATTACCGCTGGGGCTGCTGTGGGGGGAAGGGGGGGGGGGTTACTGTTACCACTGGGGTAGGTTTACACATGGAGGAAATTTCCGTGGCTAATTCTGCAGCATTGGCGCACCTAAAAAGCAGTCAAAAATCTGCACGCTGTCTATTTTGAAACAGCCATGTCCCTTTTAGAACGACGGGGTTAAAAAATCATACGCTGTTATACGCCCCGCCCTCTGAAGTATTGTCACTTTGCAATCAATACGTGGGGTTTGGGTTGCCGTTTGGGCACTCCGTCTCTAAAAGGTTCGCCATCACTGTCCGAGGGCATAGGCAACGCTGTACCCAACAACAGTCACCAGAACAGTTCTAAAATGGCATATTAAAAGGGGCGCTAAATTCATCCTTAAGCTGCAGCCCGATAACTGGATTACCACCAAAAAAAAAAAATGATAATTAGTATCACCAATTTGATTTCCTCAATCCAATGGCAAAACCACGAGAGAGGAACGTCCCAACTAGGCAAACCTGGATAAAAAGAAGAACCTCCCAGTGCATTACCCAGACTCAATTTTGCTATATATAGTAAGTGTGTGTGTGTGTATATATGTGTGTATGTATGTATATACATACATACATACATACATACATACACACACACACACACACACACACAAATATAGATTCCCTTCACAGAAGGCATCAGGGTGTAGTCATGCTGCACCATAAATTTTAGATTGGTAATCAATTAGGCCAAAAATGTCAAGATAAGCAAACATTTATCCATCATGTATCGCTGGCTTCAGGAAACTGTCAAGTAATGATTTAATATGGGTTGGTAACATTATTGCTAATCAGTAGTGCCAGCGATGATCGCTCCTGTGGTTTCACACAGAAATGATGATCATTCAGTGAATGTATGCGGAGAGGGCCATAAATCTCTCTTTATCCTCCCTCATGTATGTCTACCCCCTACCCGTGCTCTCCACTCCGCTAATCATCTTACTCATAGCTCCTCCATAATCCAAATCTCCCACTCCCATCTCTAAGATAGCGGCTGGTGACCTGCTTATACGGCATTATGTATACTATCCTATAGATTTCATACAGCGGCCAGAAATAGTGTTCTTCCTAATGTACACAAGGCAGCTTATTCTGAAGCGTCATCTGAAAGTGCAGGTATGCCTTAAGCTGATAGAGAAGACATATGGTTTTGGGCGTTAAAAAAAAAACTAAAAAAAAGAACACGAACATTTCTGCCTTTTTGGGAGACAGACACATTTTAGGTATAATTTATGGCAGAGACTGGCAAAAATTATACCACAAATCTCCGACAGGCCCTAGATTTCTGTGTGGGCGCAGCGAGGAGCAGAGATGTATGAAGAAGCGTGAGCAGAGGAATATTCTGAAACTCAAGGCCCAATAAATGTTCCCAACATGCGGGGTGTTCCAGACTTTCACATTACTTGTAATGAAAAGGTAAACTGGACTCTACTGATTGTAGACACATGTAACCACAAGCATATCTTACATTAAAAAGGAGGGCAGACACCGGTGTGAACCTCTCCAGGTGTATCAAACACAGCATATCAGGGAGATGGCCTTCCCTCGCACCAACAAAGAACAGCCTGCGGACATACAGAAAGTACAGAATGAACGTTATGTACCCAAATCTACACTTTTGGCCCCGTTTTGAAAAGGAAATGCAGCATCAGAAAACAAGCTATTGTTTAACCTTTTTTTTGCCTTGGGAAAAGGTTAATACACCATTGTTTGTGATTTATTTTTATAGCGCTCGCCATGTGGTATAAATATGTTACCTTTATTCTACAAGCCAGTACGATAACAGAAAATTTATCAAGGCTTTGTGTTCCCCAAAATTTGATAAATTAAGACTAAAGTTCATCCCTTATAGAGCTCCGTAGATGGAAAAATAAGAACGCTATGACTCTTGGAATGCGGCGACAAAAGCAAATCTAAAAAAAAAAAAAAAAGAAAAAGTGCTTTTTACTGTACAAAAAGAGAAAGAAAAGAAAAGAAAAAAAAAAAAATGTAGAAACTTGGTACTCTGAGCCGTTCTGACCCAGAGAATAAGGTTACCACATTTATTCTGCATGCTAAATGTAGCAAAAATATGAAATAAAAAAAACAAAATGGTGGCTTTTTTCCCCAGTCCCCCTATAACAAAAAATTAATACGCGTTATACAATACATTATATGAATGCATCAATACATCATTAATACATTAATGAAAAAAAAGCAAGCCCTCATATGGATATGTTGATGGAAAAATGTACTATCACAGTAGTTACAATAGTCACTAACAGAGTTGAGGACTGCTAGGAAGATAGCCGTACTTAAAACTTTTTTTTTTTTTTTCTAACTGGAGCAGCCAAAGGAACGAAAATGGTCTTACTTCCTTCGCAGTGCTTTATGTCTAGGCCTGTTTTGTGGTGAGTGAACTCTCACCACCAGTAGCCTCCGAAATGATTTCATCAAGTCTAGCTCCGAAAAGTCATGAGCCAACAAAGGAAAGATCTGTTAAGGACTTCTACTAATTTGGCCACTGTGGGGGGGGGGGGGGGGGGGGGTCGCTCTTACTCATTCGGCCACTGTGTGTGTGTGTGTGGGGGGGGGGGGGTCGCTCTTACTCATTCGGCCACTGTGGGGGGGGGGGGGGTCGCTCTTACCCATTTGGCCACTGTGGGGTGGGGTCGCTCTTACCCATTTGGCCACTGTGGGGTGGGGTCGCTCTTACCCATTTGGCCACTGTGGGGTGGGGTCGCTCTTACCCATTTGGCCACTGTGGGGTGGGGTCGCTCTTACCCATTTGGCCACTGTGGGGTGGGGTCGCTCTTACCCATTTGGCCACTGTGACTACAGATGACTTCCAGATGACTACAAGAATCAGCCCCCGCGGCACCTGCATACCACTCCAGGCATGATAAACAGATTCTCATGCCTGGCTTCAAGCAGCCTGTGTGAATCCGAGGCAAGGGACCAGGCGAGACGAGAGTAATGGTAGCCACTGAGAAAGGGAATCTCGCAACTGCCTGGAAAAAGCCCTCAAAAAGGCAAACCCTAGAAGGTACCAGAACAGACTGCTGTCGGTTGTAGTAGCCAGGAAAGAAAAGAGAAAGGAAGGGAGGGAGGGAGAGGGAAGAAAATACTCACCTATAAACAGGATAGATACTTACCTCATAGGAGAGGGAAGAACACAGATTTCTTAGTTCCAGCAGTGTACGCCCCTATAGCTCTCAAGTCACATCCAAGTTAAGGCTTAGGTGAGCCTCCATTTCTTTTGACATTAGGGCTAGCAAAAGAAAGATTAACTCAGTTTTGTTCGTTCCCCTCGGTGGGGTAACAGGGAGAGTCCTACCTCCCTGTTTTCACTAAATCCAAGAGGTACTTGAAGACCGGTAAGAACCTGGTCTGCCTCCTACGGACACCAAGCTAAAACTAGTAGGAACGGTGCCTAGATTCGGGTGCCGCTGCAGCTGAGTCGCAGCGGGGAGCAGGGGAGAGCGGGCTGGAGAGAGGGAGAGAAAGATCTTACCTCCGTTCCTCCCCGCTCTCCCCTGCAGCTCCCCGCTCCGTGCCGGCACCCGAATCTTCAGGGACGAGCACAGCGATACTCGGATAAAGCAAATTACTCGAGCGAGTAGTGCTTTTCCGAGTACGCTCGCTCATCTCTAATAGTGACTTAACCCTTTAAATGTCGTGGTCAAGTCTGACAATAGAATTTAAATTTCCCAATGATCGGGACTGAAATGAGATGAGATCGAAGCTACCATGCGCGTGTTATGGCAGCCAGCAGCCTTCTGAGGGCCCCCAGATATGTCATGCTCGTTAGTCTATTAAAACACGCCTTTGGCACATCTTTAGTAGGAAGCCTGATCTAGTATAATGCAATGTAATAGTGCTGCATTATACTGTATAAGCAAACAATGAAAATTTCAAATTCCCTGTGCAGAAAAATAGAAATAGGCAACATAAAAACATGATAAAAACAAAAATAAAAAAATGTAAACACCCCCTTACCCATAGCCAGTCATTGCATTAAAAAAATAAAATGTGAAAACTTATCCCGTAATGCAAAAACAAATAATGTCTTGTGTGCCCTAAAATGGTACCAATAAAACTACAAGTCACCTTGTAACAAAAAGTTATTAAAGCAACCTAGCGTATTAAAGCCTTATGCATCTTGGACAAAACAAGTTAAAATTGTTAGAATATGCAAAGATCTATCCTTTATAACATACTAGAACTTCAAATTGTGACATGGCACAGCAGCAGCACTGAGCTTTGGCTATGAAAGGGATAATACTTGACCATATAAATTTACCGAATTACCTAGAGGCAGCTAGAATGGAGGAGTTGAGGCCACCAAAGCAGGAGAGGGCCACGGCCAAGGGAATAGTCCAGCTAAATATGCCATATACCATGTCGGCAAACGTCTGTTTAGGCACAAGAGAGAAAAAGTCAGTGCAAGTAGTACATTTACCAATAAGCCAGTTTATAGATGGAGCCAGTGTACTATAGGATTTCCCCAAGCACTCCTTCCTCCCCATTACACAGCCCAAGGACAGCAGAGGAGGATTTTCTGCATGTGCATATTTATCTTAGATGGATGACAAACAAGTCAAATACTCTTAGAAACCCTTCTGGCTGTGGCAGAAATTCAGATGTCTTCTGCTGAAGGGAACCTGTGTGTTCTGCCAGGTAATAGATGCCATCTTCCTAACTCGGTAGGTATTTTAAACATGTAATACAGAGCAGAAGTCCCTCTAAAACCTAACTTTTATTTCATAAAATAAAAAAGGGCAAATATTAAATGGACAACGTCCCAAAAAAAACCCCAAAAACTAGATTTTAGGGATAACTTACCGTAAAATCATTTTCTCTTCACATTCATTGGAGGACAAAGCGAAAACCTAGGGTATAGTTTCTGCTATTAGGAGGCGGCACTAAGTAGAAAGTGTTAACTCCTCCTACTAGCTATACCCCTCCTGCAATCACCTGATCAAGCTGATCAGTTTTGTATGCAAGCAGTAGGAGCAGCCCAGTAGGAGTACAACATAACATTAAATCAAGAATATGCAACAAACTGTATGGCACGTCTATTAATTCCATGTGAACACAGAAACAGGAAAAACATCGTAACCACAAAAATGGGTGGGTGCTGTCCCCCCAAGGAACGTGACAAGAAAATGATTTTACGGTAAGTTATACCAAAAATCCTGATTTCTCGTCCGTATCATTGGGGGATACAAAAAAAGACCTCAGCACGTTCCAGAGCAGTTTAGAAAAGGGAGTTACCTACTAACAGGACCCATTCAGTCAGTGTACTGCCGCATGCAAGACCCTCCGACAGAGGGAGGCGTCCGCCAATGCAAAAGTATAAACCCTGTAGAACTTGGAAAAGGTGTGCAGGGACGATAAAGTCGCTGCCTTGCACACCTGGAGGTCCGAGGCCCCATGGTGAACCGCCCAGGAAGCCCTCACTGACCTCGTCGAGTGCGCAGTCACACGGAAAAGGGGCGGTTTACCCTTGGCACCGTAGGCTTTGAACACCGCCATACGGATCCATCTAGAGATAGTCACCTGGGATTCCGCGAATCCCCGCAACGGTCCCTCCGGGACTACAAACAAGGCATCACCCTGTCGCAACGCACGTGTTCTTGAAACGCAAGTCCTCAAGGCCCGCACCAGGTCCAACTTGTGCAGAGTCTGTTCCCTCAGACGAGCCGGAGAAGGGCAGAACGAGAGAAGGACAATAAGGTGGAACGAGGACACCATCATCTTCAGCAGGAATGATGGAACTGGACGCAATACCACCTTGTCCTGATGGAAAGCAAAAAAAAACGGGGATTGGACCGACAGCGCGGCCAGCTCCGAAACCCGCTGTATAGATGTAATTGACACCAGGAAAGCCACCTTTTAGGACAACAGACGCAGTGATAACTTCGGCAAGCGTTTCATAGAACTATAGAATGGTAGAGTTGGAAGGGACCTTCGGGGTCATCGGGTCCAACCCCCTGTTCAGTGCAGGATTCACTAAATCATCCCAGACAGATATTTATTCAGCCTTTGTTTGAAAACTTCCATTGAAGGAGAACTCACTACCTCCCATGGTAACCTGTTCCACTCATTGATCATCCTCACTGTCAGAACGTTTTTCTAATATCTAATTTGTGTCTCCTCCCTTTCAGTTTCATCCCATTGCTTCTAGTTTTTCCTTATGCAGATGAGAATAGGGCTGATCCCTCTGCACTGTGACATCCCTTCAGATATTTGTAGACCGCTACTAAGTCTCTCAGCTTTCTTTTTTGCAAGCTAAAGATTCCCAGATCCTTAAACTGTTTCTCATAGGACATGATTTGCAGACCGCTCACCATCTTGGTAACTCTTCTCTGGACTTGCTCCAGTTTGTCTATGTCTTTTTTAAAGTGGGGTGCCCAGAACTGGACACATTGTTCCAGATGAGGTCTGACTAATTAAGACTAGATGGTGATCTAGACTCTATGCTTCTCTAATACATCCCAGAATTGTGTTTGCCTTTTTGGCTGCTGCATCACATTGTTGACTCATGTTCAGTCTATGACCTATTAGTATACCCAAGTCTTTTTCACATGTGCTGATGCTTGGCTCAATTCCTCCCATTCTGTATGTGTTTTTTTTTTTTTTTCATTTTTCTTGTCCTGATATGGGACTTTGCATTTCTCCTTGGTAAATACCATTCTGTTAGTCGCCGCCCATTGTTCAAGCTTTTCTAGATATTTTTGAATACTCTCTCTCCCTTCCCTTGTGTTAGCTATCCCTCCTAGCTTTGTGTCGTCAGCAAATTTGATGTTTCCCATCAATTCCCTCCTCCAGATGATTTATAAAAATGTTGAACACTGGGCCTAGGACAGAGTCTTGTGGTACCCCACTTGATACATTCTTCCACTTGGATGTGCAGCCATTTATGACCACTCTGAGTCGGATCACTCAGCCAGTTCTGAATCCACCTAACAGTTGCTTTGTCAATCCCATATTTGGTGATTTTTTCAATAAGTATAGTATGAGATACTTTATCAAATGCTTTACTAAAGTCAAGATATACTATATTCACCGCATTTCCCTGATCAACCCAGTCAGTGATTCTGTCATAGAAGGAAATTAGATTGGTCTGGCATGACTTGTTTGTTACAAACCAATGCTGGCTCTGGTTAATTACTCATTTTTATCCAAGTACTTGCATACATGCTGTTTAATAATTTGTTCATAGATCTTTCCCGGTCTAGAAGTCAGGCTCACAGGGCTGTAGTTTCCTGGATCCACCTTCTTCCCTTTCTTAAAGATAGGGACAACATTTGCCCTTTTCCAATCTTCTGGGACTTCTGTTCTCTAGGAATTTTCAAAGATTACAGCGAGTGGTTTAGCAATTACATCTGCAGCTTCCTTCAGTGTCCTAGGCTGTAATTCTTCTGGACCTGGAGACTTGAATTCATGTAAGTTAGCTAAGTGTTCCCTCACCATCTCTTTGTTTATAGATAGCCTGTATTTTTTTCCCCAATAGCACAGGGAAGATCAGTTGATGTTAAAAATGATGTTTATATTCCCATTTTGTATCTGTTTTCACTCAGAAAGTAGATGTAACCAATTCACCATTTTCATCCTGTAAAGATCTTATAGCATCTTGGACTTTTCTTTTGTTTTGTTTTTTTACATACCCCTCCACCCCCAAATCCTTTTCTTTATTGCTTTTGGCCTTTCTTGTAAGCCTTGATATACTAGCTTTAGCTTTTTTGACACTTGCCTTACAGTTTCTGCAGACAGCATTATATTGTTCTTTAGATATCCCCCCTCTTTCCATTTAATAAACGTATTTTTCTTTGTTTTTAATGTATGCAAGTTCTGTGTTCATCCATCCTGATCTTTTTAAATGCTCCCCATTCTTTCTTCTTTTAGGGATTGTTAACGATTGTGCTTTGAGAATCTCATTTTGCAATATTTCCCAAGCTTCTTGGACATTTCTGTCCTTAAGAACATCCAGCCATTGGATTCTTCCTATCCTCTTTCTGAGTTCATTAAAATCTGTCTTTCTGAAATCCAACCTTGAGGTCTGAGTTTTCTCAGGTCTTCCTCCCCTTTTTATCCAAAATTCAAGGATAGCAAGATTACTGCCCCCTAAGGTCCCAGCCACCCTTACTTCCTCAACCATTCCCTCCCTGTTGGTAAGAATTAGGTCCAAGATAGCAGATCCCCTTGTTTTTCTTCTACCTTTTGGAAGATAAAGTTGACAGCAAGAGTGGATAAGAATTTGTTGGATCCATTACCTTTACCTGAGAGAGATTCCCAACAAGTGTCTGGATAGTTAAATCTCCCATAATCACTATGTCATGCTTTATTGAGAGCTTGGCCATCTGATGTAGAAAGAGTTCATCAATATCTTCTGCTTGTCCAGGTGGCCTATAGTAAATGCCTACAATGGTGTCCTTTCTGTTGTTCTCTCCCTATATTCTTACCCAAACAGTTTCTACAGAACTACCATGCTCTGAAGCTTGAATCTCTGTGAAGATGAATGTTTTCCTAATATACAATGCAACACCTCCTCCCCTTTCTTTTGGTCTGTTTCTTATAAATAAGTTGTATCCTTCAAGCCTTGTGTTCCAATCATGTGTATCATTCCACCAAGTTTCCGTGATGCCTATGACATCATTTCTCTTCCTGTGTTAGGAGCTCCAATTCTCCTTGTTTGTTTCCCATGCTCTGTGCATTTGTGTAGAAACATTTTAGTTTGTGATGGGTGTCTCTTGCTCCTCCACTTTCTTTCTGAATTTTTTGTTGTCTTTGCTCTTTCTATCCACTTTGAGCAAGGTTCTCAAATGTATTAACTGTATATTTTTACATAGATGAGACTGAACAGCATCCAGAACGAAATTCAAATCCCAAGTATGGGTCAGGGAACAGTACAGTGGAGCAGAGTGAGAGACCCCCTGAAAAAAGTACGGACAGCCGACATGGCGGCTAGCGGTCTCTGAAAGAGAATATTCAGAGCCAATACTTGACCTTTTAAGGAGTTCAAACTCAACCCAATGTCCAATATGGCTTGAAGGAAGGATAAGACATGGGTCAGAGAGAAACGCATTGGATGTAAACTACATTTCGTGCACCATATGAAAAACTGCTTCCAGACCCGATGGTAAATCCAAGATGATGAGCGTTTTCTAGCCCTGATGATGGTCTGAATGACTGGCTCCGCAAACTCGCGTGGCCTCAGAACTGTGGCTTCAAAAGCCATGCCGTCAAATGAAGCGACGCTAAATTTGGATGGAAGAGTTTAAACTCCCGCTCCTCCCAAGGTTCTCGCGCTCATTTGGGCCAGCCCCCCTGCGACCGCAAACAAGAGGTAGTCCCTAAAGCCGGGGGCTAAATTTTCAGCTAACGCTGCCCACTACTTGCGGAGATCCGTGATTGCCGCGGGGTCACTAAAGATGGCCATGTCAGTCAGAGAAGAACGGGGTCTGGTAGACCCGAAAAGCCTGGGCCCACAGTAATGGCCTCAGTCATAGGGCAAACTCAGCGCTGCACACATGCAGTGAGGTTTCCAAGGGCCTTCCTCCAAACAAACAGTGCCCCCAGAAAAAGAGTAAGGGGGGGCCTGGGCCCAGCAAACACTGTAGTGATGGGGAAGGGGGCAGAGGGAGAGTAATATACTTACCTCTGTATTCTCACCCCTGTTCCAGAAATCAGTCCCCAGCCGTGACGACCCTCCGCCATGGCCTCTGTCTCTAGCAGTGTTCCCCACCGCACTCGCAGTCACGGAGGATGGGAGTTGCTCCAGGGTGGGGAACACTATGGCTGGCATCGATCTATTGCACCAGGCATGATCAAGCCACCTTTGTTTTTTTGAGTGAAGCGTAGCAGCACGGCTCTTGAAGACCTAAAATCAACAGGTCAGCTTCCTGCAGACACTAAGCTAAAAACTGATCAGCGTGGTGCCTGCCTATAGGAGGGGTATAGCTAATAGGCTGAGTTAACCCTTTCTACTTGGTGTCGCCTCCTAGTATCCGAAGCTATACCAAAGGTCTTCGCTGTGCCCCAATGATACAGACGAGAAATACTGACACCATGTAATCCAAACAACTAAACAATAAAACGCATAGAGCAGGAGAAGGATCATATATGGACAGTTTATTTATATAGACCTTTCAGTGATTTCTAAATTTGATAATTGGTTCTTCATGGCCTTTCTGTAATTGTAATATAAAGCAGAATTAGCATAAGAAGCTTAACAAGACATGTGGCATTTTCTGTGCACCTGGATAGGGGATGTAAACTAGAACTAAAGCAGTTTTCTGAGCTTGTAAAAATACAGAACAGCAACTAATAAGTGTCAGAATGCCAACCAGATGCCATAGCTTAGAGACAAGTTATTTTTTATTTTCGTGTTCTTCCCAGCTACCAGGGCTTAAAATGGACAGGATTACCAATGTAAATTAGTTTCCATTTACTCATTAACCCTTTACCGTGGCAGCCATTTTCTTTTATTAAAACATATTTACTCAATGGGTGGCTAAAACAGATAGTGAGAGTAAGTGTCTGTTAACTAACGACTAGAAAAGCTCAATTAAAGTGAACCTGGGACAGGTAAGCCAATTCAACCCATCTAGATTTTATTCCAAAATGCTGCGGTTACAGAAAAAACACTCAGAAGTTTGAGTCAGTGCTCAGCTGGAACGAAGTAGGCCACATCGGGCTTTCCCTGCAAACAGCACCAAGACGGGCAGCTCACTCCCTATATACAAGCAGGAATAGGAGCTGTGAGTTTACCTGCTCCTCGGGCGGGGCAGGAGGGGGGAGAGCCCCGTGGGGCCCCGCCTCTGACTCAAAAGTTTTGAGTTAAGCTAAAGTATGTTATTTCTGAAACAGCAGCATTTCAGAAAAAAACATATATGGGCCAAAGGGCATACCGGTCTCAGGTTTATGCTACCCGTAGCTCTGGCAGCATGAATCTGGCGACTGGTTCCCTTTAAGCTTTCACTTTGAGAGTCTGAAACGGTTTCTAATGATGTCCTGAACTGACTGTAGAGCTGAACTATGATTCACATGTAAGGATGAATGCAAGTCATGTATACACTGTAAAACGTGCTGGAAAGTAATGTAGATGTTGTAGATTAGTGAAAGCCATGAAAAACATTTCAATGTAGAGAAAACAGTCAAACTCCAATGATGCTACTCACCACAGCCACCGCATCGCTGCCGATAACCGCATTGAAATCCAGCAGTGTGTAATAAGCAACATTGGTCAAGATGTAGATAATGGTGACAACTGGCATGGAAATCCCGATGGATAACGGCAAGTTCCTGAAAACACATATCTGAATCACTGAATGTAGTTCCAGGTCAAACTAACCGAACTGAAAAACCTACTCAGATGTAGCCTGTATATGCAGATATTCCTGTCTATAGGGTTAATATAGTGGAAGATGCTGGGTAGTCAAGATTCATCTTAGATGACCAGGCCAATGGCTGACAACTACATAGGTGAGCCAGGAATATACTCCGAGCAGTTGTCACTTCCCTTCCCCCACTCACCGACAGTTGATCTAAAATAGTATTGCTCAGTCGGGGGGTCAGTGAATACAGAGCAAAGTACTCTTCAGTAAAAAGAATCTAAAATGTGTGTGCTGGAATTCTGCAGTAATAATTTTTAGGCCTCATGTCCACGGGGAAAATCAGGCCTGCGTGGATTTCTGCTGCAGATGCACAATAATTGTCTTTTTTTCATGCGGGAGATCAATTGAGATATGAGCTCTATGAGCTCCCGCACGCATGATCCGCACCAAGGCTGCCTGCAGACGGCCGGGTCGGATCCCACTGCGAGAATTCTCGCAGTGGGATCCGACCCACGCCCCTGTAGTGACCAGTGCGGCTCTCACCTGCTCCTTCGGCTCCGGCTCTGCAATGTGCCGGCTGCCGCCCAGCTGGTGCATGCGCAAAGCGGGGCCGGCGCGTCTGGAGTGACATTTTTGTATGGGCCTCTGCGAGACCCGCACAGAAATAGAGCATGCCGCGATTTGTTTTCTGTGTGTATTTTCACGCGGACAAATCGCAGCAGTCTGCCTAGAATTGCGTTTTGTAATGCAATCCTATGCAGGCGGGCACGGGCAAAAATTCTGCGGGAAATCCAGCTGCAGAATTTCCGCCCATGTGCAGGGGTCTAAAATGGAGCATGCTGCGTTTTTTTTCACGTGCATGAAATCCGCAAAACACTTAAAATACTATCCGCGGCTATTTAATTAGCTGTGTTGGTGAGCAGCAGTCTTTGTCGTGCCACAGATGCTCAGTTACATTGGGGTCTGGGATTTGATTAGACCAGCGGTTCCCATACTGGGCTCCAGAAGCGACAGTCAGTGGCTCCGACCGAGGGTCTCCGCCGTGGTGAACCTATGGCACGCGTGTCGATGGCTGCGCGCAGCGGTGCTGATACCAGGGCCAATATAGCGGGTCGCTATTACTACCGGGCCAATATAGGGGACCCTATTACTACCATGGCCAATATAGGGGACCCCATTACTACTGAGGCCACTGTGGGGGACACTATTACTACACGGGGCAAATTTGCTGCAGAATTTACAGTAGCTGTAGCAGCAAAGTGGATGAGATTTTAAAAACCTCATTCAGACGCTGTGGAAAAAGTCTGCACAAAACCCGTGTGGATATGGACATGTGGTGCGGGATTTAATTCTGCAGCATATTAATTTTAGATATAATGTACATCAATAACCCACCACCCACTGCCCCAGGATTTCTCCCTGTATTTTTTCAAGTTGCACCAACTGCACCTTCCTCAAGCCTAATCAGGAAACTACAATGGTGTATATATAAAGCCAAAACAGTCAATCAATTACTTGAAGCCTACCCCCATTACGGGTAATTGATTGTTTTGGCTTTATATATACACACCATTGTAGTTTCCTGATTACTAGGCTTGAGAAAGGTGCAGTAGGTGCACTGAAATGCATTGCCTGCCTGTTTGCTTCATTTGCGCCACTTGTACACCTGTTGTGGAGCTTATTGTTTGCTTGTATGTATGTATTATGGTTTGTATACATTAAAAAGCTTCCCTGGAAGTTGGAGTCTCAAGAGTGATAACCTGGGCTTCGTCTACCAATACCAGCACAGGTGACATTCGATTATTGTCTAAGGACAAAGTTCCAATTCTATCCATTCAGTCGTGTCCGACTCCTGGATACTCTGTAGGCCAGTCCTCTCCATGACTCTATGGCTGATTTCAATTGGTATGGGTTGGGGAAAGACCTGGTGACCTACCCCATAAAACCTTCACCATGAAACTCTGTGGAACAGAATCAACATACTTCAAGAACAAACATCTGATACACAAGATGGTCTATCTCTATGGGAGTGAAGGAGGACTCCCGATGACGTCATATCCAAGTGATGTCAGTAGAGCATGTCAAGAAAAACATTCATTCGGTGCTACACTCTGTTCATGAGGGTGGATTCACTAACCATTTATTATCTGATCAGCTCCTATTGTGAATAGTGGATCTGATGTTACCTTTCATTATAATCCTGCCTGTGATGATAATGTGATGACTGCTGAAAAGTTCTCACTATAGAACCAGAAGTATCAGATTATCATTAGACTTAAAAGGGTTGTCCCGCAAAAGCAAGTGGGGTTATACACTTCTGTATGACCATATTAATGCACTTTGTAATATACATCATGCATTAAATATTGGCCATACAGAAGTTATTCACTTACCCCCTCCGGTGTTGGCGTCCCCGTCTCCATGGCGCCGACCGAAACCTTCTTCTCCATCGATTAGACGAGCTTGCGCTGTCCGCTCTTCTGTTCTGTTGAATGGGGCCGCTCCGGCGTGCTCGTGCCGGAGAGCTGGTCTGCGCATGCGCAGAAGACAACCGCGGGACAACCCCTTTAACGGTCAAAACGTGAAAACTTACGGATTTTAGGATTCTTGTAAATACAGATGGTGACATTAAAAACTAAATATAAAAAAATGTAATAAAATGCTTTAAACATGTTAAACATGAAAACGTGATTTGTTCAACAGGTTGTTAACGGATGACACATTCCTTTTAGGATGATTTGCAGGTCATGAAGGCGGTATTGTTACAGTCTTTATGAACTGCAAGTGCAATCATGAACTGGTAACTAATTGCTCTCTGGCTGTCAGGAGACTCCAAGTCCCAGCATGTCAGCCCAGTAGCGAGCCTCGGATAGGAGGATCAGACGGGTGTTGTAATCAGATAGAGCTTAGAGAGGGTTTTTGTCATTAAAACAAAACCCCATCCCCAGCTGGGCCCTGCCTTAACCAACATACCAAGGTATAATCACTTGTCCTGGGGCCCCGAGGAGAGGAGAGTTATACCCTCGTTTGTTATTTTACGCAGGGCCCAGTTGGGGGACGGGTTCTTGTCTTAATGACAAAACCTCTAAGATTCTGGTTACCTTTCTGGGTTTTTGATTTCTTCCGTTACGTAATTAAGGGTGTCCCAGCCGGAGTAAGAGAAGAGTGCAGAATACAGAGCTAGGGAGATGTCCCCGGCATCCCAAGAAGAACCAGCAAACGAATCCTCAAAGTGCTGTGTGTGCCCTAGAAAGATATGAAAACGAGGATATAGTATCAATAGAAGGTGGCACACGTTATATAGCACATAGATCTGACAGTCTACAGACAGCACTATAGTAGCTTTGATACAGGATTTTTTCCTAGGCTGGGTTCACACGGGGTGGATTTGCTGCAGAAATTCCGTGCGGAATTTCGCCGCGGCAAATCCGCATGCGGCCGCTAATCCCGGGATTAGCCAGCCATGTGGACGAGATTTCTCAGAAATCTCGTCCACCCGGGACAGCAAATCCGCCGCGGCTAAGCCGGCAGAAGCCGCTGCTGTGGCGTGGATTTGCCGACCGCAGTATGTCCATTTTTTTTTCCCGCTGCGGCCGCGCTCTCCTCCATGGGAGCGCTGGCCGCAGCGGAAGAGCTGGCAGCCGGGCCGCTTCAAAACCGCCACGGGTTTTGAAGCAGCGGTTCTCCCGGCGGAAATCTCGCTGCGGCCAAACCGCGGGATTTCCGTTTAGAATCCGCCCCGTGGAAACCCAGGCTTACACTGCAGAAACCTTTTTTTTTTTTACACTTTTTAACTGCATTTTTTATGTAATAAGGAAAAAAAACATTTTTGCAATTGATGTGTATTACACATTTTAAAGCATTTGGCGGCTGCAGCTTGCATCTATTCCAACACATAGCACGCTGCAGAATGCAATTCACGGTCAATTCTGCTGGCCCCTCTGATGGTTCGGTCTCCAGCTCATCCTGAATGATCAAAGCTGAATTACGATCAGTACATAAAGGATGCAACCCAACAGCAAATGTTAAAAGGTGTCTTTCTGGGGGTCAAAGTCCTTTTTTGAATGGCATACATCAGTTATCTTTCTGAAGTCATCTATCTAAATAAACCATATCTGATATCATCCACTGGAACAGCAGTTGTTGACTATAAGAGGCGTCAGCAGAACACACAGTGCAGTCAGATAGCTACTAATCTCCTCCAAAGCATTTGTGCTTTGGCATCATCAATTTAGGTATTCTTAACCCAAAAAGACCGGCACTGCAAGCAGCAGCAACTTAACAAAGGCTCTTTTTACATTAGATATTTTTAGTCTGGCACTGGTTTCCTTTATGTAGAAGGACATAAACCAGGACAGAACCCTAGGAATGAGTATGTGAAACGGAGACCTCTTTGGTCTGCATCTCACATAGGGATAGAAACTGTGTGCGATGAAGACCAAAGAGGTCTCCGTTTCACATACCCATTCCTAGGGTTCTGTCCCAATTTCCCTCCATATACAGTTTTTTGCCCAAGGAACAAAAACATGACAGAACCAGCACCGAACTGAAAAAAACATAATATGAACAGAGCCTAACTAGTAAGACACAGCGCCTACGGAAACACAAAAACCAGTAAGCACGCTGGCAGTTAAATAGGATGATGAAGTCAACACACAAAGTTGCTGTATTTATTCAAAGATAAATGTGCAAATTTTGTAAGCATTTCATACAATATCTTACAAGTAATTATTACTGTGTCTCCCCAAAAATAAGACCCCGTCTTATATTAATTTTTGCACCAAAAAAGGCACAAGTCTCATTATACTTACCCAGCAAGCTCGCTCCAAGCCCCTCCAGCTGCTCTCCAGGGGTCCAGAGCAGTTCCCGCAGTCCTCAACCGCTTGTATATCACTTCCTGGTTACGGGATTCATAAATCCCTCCTCCAGGATGCAATGGCTGTGATTGGTTCTTCAATCGCTGCTCAGGTAATCAATGCAGCGCTTGATGAACTAGTCACAGCCATCGCTTCCTGGGAGGTGGGATTTATGAATCCCATAACCAGGAAGTGATGATGTACAAGTGGCTGAGGACTAAGGGAACCGCGCCTGAGCTCTGGAGAGCAGCGAGAGGGACCTGGACCGAGTCTGCTAGGTAATGTATTCCATTTTTTTTATGTCGTGTAACTAGGGCTTATTTTCAGAGTAGAGCCTATATTTCAAGCACCTCCCCCCTGGAAGGCCTGAAAAATTAGGCTGGGTCTTCTTTTTGGGGAAATACGGCAGCTCAACAGTATTCAGTATGCCAAAAGCACAACTTTCAAAAAGAAAAAAAAACACAGTCTTACCTTGGCATAATTTAACAATGCCCGTCACAATAATAACAATTAATGCAATAACTTTGGCATAAGTGAAGAGATCTTGCACCCGCGTCCCCCATTTCACATACGCACAATTTATAAAGGTGATTAAACCTGAGGAGGAGAATAAATGCAGTTAGAGAAAACATCTCAATAATTAGCTTCTGCGTAAGTTTATCATGCCCGACGCCTAGTGAAGGAAAACCCCGGACAGTAAGGGTTACTTCTGCATCTATACAGACACCCACGCTGTTCGCAGTCTGGGTATGTGTGGATGTCTGGGATGTTTAAAGCTTTAAACATCCCATTACTCAATGACACATTCTACAAGGCGTGTTCCCATCTCGACCATGTGGGAACAGCATTGACCACCAGCCAGTCGGGGGTGATGGAAATAGTGTAGCTATACCGAGCTCGGCTGTTTCTGTAACTCCAACAGAAGTCGATGGAAGTTACACAAAAGCTGCAGTACAGCGAGCCATGCTGTTTTCACAGCTGCCACGTTATAGAAGCAGCGTAACCCACCGTTTGCATAACTCCCATTGACCACAATATGGGTTCCGGAAACAGCGCATGGCAGGGTGGTGGGTTATTTCTATCCTTCTGATCACCGTATTCAGGGGGTGAGAAGGGCATTAACACGTAGATGCGGGTCCCAGCGGTTGAACCTGCGCCAATCAGGTATATCCTGTGGACTTTAATACCATGTGACACCATAATGTGCAAAACGTCTTTCTCACCATCATCTAGACACATAATAGCCATAAAGCCCTGTTCACATTAGCATAAAGTAGAACATACAAGACAGAAGCCCGGGATCTCTCATACAGGGGTTATACCTTCGTCAGTCATAAAGTTTGATGCTGAACGTTAGGCAGCTTCCAGCAACCCAACAGAGCAGCACAGGAGGCTTCAGAAATAGAATCCTGGAAGCTCTTGTGGCTCCACATTGGTTCCACCTGGCACGAGCAGGAAGACGGCAAGTGGCAGCTAGTGCCAATGTAGATGGCAGAGATACAGGTTTGTGCTTTTCCATTCCAACCCAGCCAGGGGCTACAGTAGAGCAAAGCAGGAAAGCCATTGCTGCGTCCCTCCTCCAGCTTCTTTAGTACAGCTTTGGCAAAAGGTACGCAGACCAACACATAAGACCATGTGGTCACATCTTAAGGTTTTCTTCACACTTCTGCTACAGGGTTAAGATACCATTACAAGGACCAACCATCGCTCAGATAAGATGTTGCCTGTGAAGAGCAGTCATTCACTTGCTTTTTCACAGAGCGATGATTGTTCGTTAGTTGTTTGCAGAGAGATCGCTCATAGAGGGGTCTCCATGCAAGTCGCTCAAATACAAATGGCCGACCTTATACCAGACGACTTTTCGTCAACCAGTGATTTATTACTTGTCACGCTGTTTGTTGGTGGCCGTTTTTACACTGAATGACTTCAATTAGCACTTTCAAGTGATTATTTGGCCAATAGTCGTCCCGTGTAAAGCGTGTAAAAGTACCTTTACATTGGAGTTTTCAGTATTGTAGATGGCAGTGAATCCTACACACTACAGCGCTATTCCTGCGGGCCAAAATATCGGATCCATCTGAAAACGGATACGTCACAGCGGTTTCGGCTCTGTGATATACAGAAGCCATAAAGCTAGTGCAATGAGAGACTCAGATAGTTCCCAGACTGGGCTGTAGACTAAGACTTCCCTGTCGGTGGATGTAATCACCATCATGTAATGTACATCCATCAGCAGGATCACGGGCAACAACCTAATGGCTGAAGGGCAATGAGGACCATACTGAAATTACCCACAGTCAAGTTTCTTTACAGATTAGGCCAATGTGTAAAATATCAAAATGTGTGAAACCCTTAGGCCTCCTTCCCACGAACGGATTTCCGCCGCGTAATTCGCAGCGAAAATCCGCTGCGTTGCCCGCAGCTATTAGGTTCTATTGAACCTAATAGCACAATGCTCACGATGCGTAATTCCAGCGCGGAATTACGCACCGCGATTTCTCCCGTCCTCACCCGCAGCATGCTCTATTTTCTGCGGGTGAGGACGGGCTGTACGCACTGACGGGAGATAGCGTGAAAAAACGCTTTCCCGCCCACCGCCGCGCGTCATCTGACGCCAAATGACGCGGCCGGCCGCGTCACGTGACACGCTCGGTGACGCGGCGGTGGTGGGCGGTGACGGGCGGTGACGCGGCGGTGGTGGGCGGGGAAGCGATTTCACGCTATCTCCCGCAGGTAAGTATAGGGGCTCTGGGGGGCGCCGTGACGGGCTTCACTGCGTAATATTACGCGGCGGACCCCGTCACGCTCGTGGGAAGGAGGCCTTAAGGCTTCCCATTTTGGACGGATTTGTAAAAGCACAAAAACCTTAATTTCCATTTGTTTCAGATTGGCATCTTTTTTTAAATTCATTTATGGGATTCTAGACGGAACCCTTAAAAGCGGATGTGAACGCGGTCTTACTGGGTTAGTGCTTCACACAACGTAGCATTGCTGCTTCTTGCAAGTGAGCTTCATGCTTCCATAAAGAGACTCTACACAACAATTCAGGGGCAGCTGCAACTTTTTCTACATAAGGAAACATAAAGGTCCCTCACAAGACACAATAATGCCGTGACGCACGGGAGATCCCATGTAGGTTTACACCCGACAACCATATATGATCAAGATCAGCAACATACATGTTATCATTTATCATGAGCAATCATCCATATTACTATAGAGCATCTGTAACCCATTAATAGTCTACAATATACATACAAACACAAGCAGCAGCAATGAGACGAGATGCAACGTAGGGAGGTTCACATGTGGGGAATATGGGCTGTACCAGGTAGTTTGCAAATGTGATTGCAATCACGGCTTGGCTGGTGGGTTCAATAATCAGCAGTGAAGTCCAGAGTCTGATGAAGGCAACAAAACCCCCAAAAGCCTCAAGGATGTATGCATAGCTGCCTCCTGATTTAGGAATGGTGGTACCGAGTTCTGCATAGCACAGGGCCCCAATCACTGAGAAGATCCCACCTATGGTCCACAGGACTAGAGATAGCCCATATGATGCTGAGTAAATAAGGACTCCCTTAGGAGACACAAAGATCCCTGAGCCGATCATGTTGCCTACAATGAGGCAGACTCCATTTAGAAGGGAGATTTCTTTCTTGAGTTGCATTACATCTTGAGGGCTCTCGGCGGTGGATTTAGCTGGAGCATCTCCGGGGCTGGAGGACGTGAGAGGTACAGCCTGGCTCTCCGTCTCTTCCATGATGAAGATGTAAAGTGCTGGGGTCCAACTAGATGAAAAAGAAATCGAGTTAGGCAAGCCGGAGATGGAGGTTCAGCAGGTTCATTCCCTCTCTGGGGATTAATGCAGAACAAATCAAGGAAATTACTAAAATAACGGAACCCGTAATAACCCCCCGTGGTGAAGACTGCCGCTGTCTAGAAACAATTCAAGTATTTTGTTGTAATACCAGATTAGTTTGGATTAAACAAGCAGGAGGCGCCTTAATTGAACGAAACTCAGGCAATTTGATGCACAATGTCTTGCCGGTGTCTATTATTACTGCTGTCATTTGTCACTTCATTTACAATGGGCCCCATTTATTTTCATGGGTTAAATGAGTTCCCAACAGTTTCATCAAAGTAAAAAGCCTTGGCAGCTGGCACAGCTCTCTAAGCAAATAATAGGCTCCAGACCAAGGCAATAACCTAACTCCTCTAACACAAAAAACAGTACATTGACGTGTTTCGGGGGCCCAGGCCCTTCCTCAGAACCGCTGGATGGAACATTGCCCCACAGCTCCATGTGTTGGCAGACATTTTTCTTCATCTTAGTGTCATACCCCAGAACACGACTAGGACATCAAGCTGAAGACAAATAACTGGACACACGAGCATGGAGATGGAGTTCTGGGGCAATCTTCCATCTAGTGTTCTGAGGAAGGGCCTGTGTCCCCGAAACACATCAAAGTGCTGTTTTTTATGTTAGGTTATCATCCTGATCTCAAGAGTCTATTACTTGCTTAGAGAGTTGTGCCACCACATGGCCAGTCTTTATCTTCAGGTCACGGACATGCTTATCCGCTACTGAGGAGTCCCCTGGTATTTATATTACCAACCCCATACAGTTACACAACCTTGTATTCTGGAATTCCTTTCCTTGCGGTAGCTCCACCCTTTCTCGCACTCTGTTTGCATCAGTTTCATGGTACCATGTTTCATTAACATTTTCCTTCTTAGTAACTGATAATAATGGCTTTCATAGACAATAATGGAAAACATACAAAAAGTTGAGTGCCAGTTGGGTAACAGTTTTCAAGGAGGATAGGCAACTGTAAAAAGTATCCTTAGTTTTCAACCCTTATCGCTCCTCCTCACCTCCACTTTTTATGACCACAGCAAAGAAACTTTATGGTGGTCATGAATTAGTTAATAGGAATGCTCAGTGAAGGAGTTAAGGGCTGAAAGGGCTCTTTTACATGCAAGATTCACACTGCAATCGCAGGATCCGAACGATAATCGTTCTGAGTAAATCCCTCCAGCGACTGAATGACAAACTATAAAACTGGTTGGTTGGTGTGGTGGATGACAGACAAAGGCGCTAGGGTGTAAAGAGCATGTAACAGAGAGGATGAGGCATGTTCAGATCTACTGCTTTACGGTTTCCGCCATGCTTTTTTTTTAAATTACAGAAAAATAATTTTCTTGCTTTTTTTTTGTTTAATGAAAAAGTGCAAAAACACCAACCTCTACTTTTATTGTGCAGAGGAAAGCTATTGCTCAGTGTTATATATATCCTATATCTATTACAGGGCCCCAATGTGGGAGTAGACAGAGGTTGACCAGATGGTAACGCCAATTTAAAAGTATTTTTTTTTTTTTATAGGAAAACCATTTCAACCACAGCAAAATCTCTTCTTGGGTATAGTATGTTTTCGCTGCAGTGTCCCTTTAAAGGGGTTGTCCAGTTGTAAACTATTGATGGCCTATCGTCAGGATAGGTCATCAATAGAAGATCAACAGGGGTGCGTCGGCAGGGATCACTGACAATCAGCTGTTGTCTGGATTGGCGTGTTCGTGCACGGAGCCGATTTCTGAAAGAAGCAGACAGCTCCGCTCACACTGCAATGGCTAGTTTCGGTATTGCAGGCAATCCCTAATGAAATGAATGAGAACTTTGTAATACCAAGCCTAGCTACTGTATTAGAAACGGAGCTGTCTGCTTTCTTCAGAAGCCAGCTCAGTGCACAAGCACACCGGTCGGTGAGCAGCTGATAGTCCGAGTCCCAGGAGACTGATCCCTGCTGATGTACTACTGACAACTTATCCTGAGGATAGGCCATCAATAGTTCACACGTGGACATCCACTTCACTATTACAAAAGACCTACTAGGTAGAGACTGACTAAATCCGGGGTGCTATTGTACCCATCACACAGTTTGGAAGGGTTTCAAGCTTGACACTCATCGTTCCAGGTAGGGTAGTATTTTTTGATTTGCCTCCTTGAAGGAAGGACTGCAAGCTCTTGTATAAAAGTCCCTGCTTTCTGTGCTGCTCCAACAGAATATAGCATTTAATATTAGTGAGGACACAACTCAAACTCATTTACTTTGGAAACAAGGAGGTTCATGTAACCAGGAAATTCACAACATGTTGATTTAGGTGCCAAAGGAACATCTTACGGTTCACCGCTCTGTGGCTGGTGGCCAACTGGCCAATGAAACGCTGTAACTGCTAGAAACGTAAACTAAAAGGTAATATTAAACAGATGGCACGAGGAAATAACAGAAAGCGGCAGTCAAACTGCCAATGGATTAGGAAAAAAGTCATCGGGGACAGAGATACCTTTATATACTGTGTGGTCAGTTTCTTGGATCCCACTTAGGTTTTGGCGTATTCAGTACGGACCACCATCAGCCAGTGAATGTCATCAAGAATACACTGATCTGTATGAGGGGAGGTGTCCGAGGCAAAACATGCAACCGACTGGGTACCTGCAGGGAAGGTAGCCATGATGCCGGAGCTACTGGCCTGATATGAGAGAAGGCATCATGGATTGTCCTGTGGTGTTCCTGGTGCACCACCAGTCTACTCTCCACATGGGTCAATCACCTCTTTGATTCATGCTTTTCCCAAAAATCGGCAGGAGAAGAGGCAACAAGTCCGCTAATAAAGTATACTGAGAGGAGTATTCCCATCAGATCATGAGGATTACTTTGTGATCAGTGGACCCCAACGATCCATTTATACGGGAACAGGGATTTTTTCTTTAAATTTATTTTTTTATTTTGAATATTTTTTTCTAATATTTAAAAAAAAAATCCAAGAGAAAACCCACACAAATAAGGAAAAAAATACACAGATGTAGACCTTGGTCAGAGTAGATCCCAGGGCTGCGAGGCAACATCTAACCACTGAGCCTCCGAGAGGTTTGTAATGGATTGTATATAAAAGTGACTACAGTAAGGCTAGGGCTACATAGCGACTTTAGCTTAAAGAGGGGTCACGCAACCAAAGATCACTTTGTAGCCTTGCAACCTTACACTGTAGTCAATGGGGTCACGGTATGAGTCACAGGCTGCCGCAACTGGCACAGCGCAAAAAAATCCATGGAGCTAGGATGTGTTGCACCCTATGAGTCACGGTAACCAGCGACTCGCACTTTAAACTCACTGACTTCAATGGCAATGCGAGGTCATAGCGATCTAGGGTCACACAAACCTCTGTCACACCAAAGTCACCATGTAGCCCTAATTTTGTGGCAACTTATACTGTGGTATATGGTCCATTTACAATATGGTGGGCAGGAGGAAACAATGGCAGAGAGCGCTATTAGAGCTCTGGCGCAGTCATATCTCCTCACTATAAATCTAAACCAACTACCAAGGAAGTGGTCCTAGTCTGCCCTGTGGGCATGCGTAAGGCAATACAGGGGGTACAATCATTTACTGTGCGCCAGATCCCTGCCGTATCACTCAGTAGTGACCTCTGGCAGACTTCACAGTACAGGTCAGGCGGAGCTGCTGCACCACATTTCAATTATGGGGAAGTCTTATATTGCCGAGATGCGAGTCTAGATGGTACGCCATCAGTGTGCATCCGCTTTATAACAGGTTTATTTTCGCATGACCCCCCAGATTGGGGTTGAATTCCCCGTGGAAGGCTGGGAGGCGGTTATCTGTATTGGTTTGTATTGTGCACCGAAGCATAATGACATCTGGAGAAGTTCTCATATTGTGGTTAATTGTAACATCTAGTGTTTGGCTGCTAGGTCAGACCGATAGTACTAGGTTATTATATAGCTGCCTTTATCTATGAGAGTGAAAGGCCATTCTATTTTCTAAGGATGCATCTACTCATATGGCATTGATTTTCTACACGCCAGCTTTCTTGTGGGGTATGTTTGCTTTATGTGTAAGGTTAGGAATGGGGTATTGGAAGGGGGCTTCTGCATTCGGGTCTGCCTGTGTCAGGGTGACAGATTGCGATGTAGGGTGCTATAGACTTAAGACCTGGGGTCCCCACAGCCCGCCCTCTCACATTTTGCTCTCTATACATCCTTATTATGAATGGCTATCTGTTTTATGACACCTACTTATGTGGAATTAATTAGGTTAGAAATAAAGGTTGTTTTATTAGTGACCATTCAATGATTTTTACATAAAAACTGTCCTCCATCTGTATTGGGCTTTTTGACAGTCACTTGGTCAGTTGGTGAATTCTTCAGTTTTTACCTCTGCAGGCTCCATCACTACTTCTCAGTTTTCCCTGAGCTGGTGGGTGTAGACTGGCTGATCACATAACCGTGCACACACAGAGAAGAGGAGATACCATTCCCCTATCAGCATCTCTCGTAGACAGAGAAGAGACATGAGGGAGACAATGAGCAGTGTAGATCAGATGCCAGCATCTGTGAGACAGCAAAACACTTATGGTGGCTTCGTAATTCGTTGCCACCCGCAAGAGACATGCACACGATACGCAACAAGTACGCGGTGACATAGTGTACGTGCTGCATGCCGCCAAATCGCCATGCACTATCTTGTCGTGTATGCGCGCCAAGATAGAACCAGCTGCGATCTTTGCTGCATGCGTATTTTGTGCAATGTGAGCGACAAAACTTGTGCGCATCATACATTGTCACCACACACTCATGCGAAAGACCCCTTGCTATTAGCTGCAGTACTACTGCTGTCTGCCTCGCTCTCACTCAGCTCCCCCTTTCCTCTTCATAGGCTTCTATGGGCAGCATGTAATCTGATCTCTTAGTGGGGTGAACAGTTTACGAGGGGAGAGCCTGACAAGTGAAGAAAGAAGCATTTTTCTCTAATAAATATCACACCTTTTTTATATTAATCAGTACTGATTTATGCAACATTTGTTAAAACCATAATACCATTTAGGGAAAAATGAAACCTGTTTCAAAGTGTACCTCGAACTACATAATAAATCACAATAAAATCTGCACAATCACAGTTTTTTTAAGGAACATCATTTTATCTCCTTGGCTCCCCCATCCAGTGGATGAGCCAGCACTGCAGAATGTAACGTCTCTTAGTGCCGATGAGCAACAGAGCAAGATATACAAGCAGAATCTGCTATACTATGTATTAACAACAACTATTATTGGGCAGCCATGTACTATTATCATTACTATATAACTACGAGGTATACTATACTGTCCACAAGAGGTGGGGAAAGCCACAGTATCTGCTGGAAATCCACAAATCCACAGCAGCAAAACAGGCATCAAATATACTTGTAAAAAAAATAAAAATTACAATCCCCCCCCCCCCCCCCCCCAGAAGAAGTAGCCAGAATTGAATGAAACTTTCTGTGTGATTGTAATGTTGATATAAGTAAGCAATTACAATATCAGAGCAAAAGGAGACTTTATTGTGGAAAACTGACCCCTTGAAGGGAGGCTCCAGTGCCCTGTTGTACCACCTCTAGCTTGGCTACAAGATGTGATACAGGTGGGCATGGAGGCTCTAGAACCCCGTTGTACCACCTCTAGCTTGGATACAAGATGTGATATGGACAGGCATGGAGGCTCTAGTACCATGTTGTACCACCTCTAGCTTGGCTACAAGATGTGATACAGGTGGGCATGGAGGCTCTAGTACCGTTAGGCTGCTTCTAGCTTGGATACAGGATGTGATACGGGTGGATACGGAGGCTCTAGTACCCAGTTATGCTTCCTCTAGCTTGCATACAAGATGTGATACGGATGGGCATACAGGTTCAGTGTGGTATTCTATGGCCTATCAGTACACATTTGCTGTAACTGAATTTCTAGATTGTGCAAACTCATAGGCTGTCGAGGTTGATGTCCCAGATTGCCCAATACACGTTCTATTGGCGATACATCCGAGACTAGGTGGGCCACGGAAATGTGGCAATGTGGTGGAGGCATTCCTGTGACCTTGTGTGTGCGACTGAGCATTAACCTGCTGCAAAATGCCTCTAGGAATATCTACCATGAGAGGAACACATGTGGCTGCAGGACGTCCTGAACATATCGCTGAACTGTCACTGTCCCTCATACCACTAGTAGGGGGTAACGACTGTTGTATGTGATGGCGCCCCAGACCATCACACCAGCAGGGCGCAGTGTGCCGCTCCACAGCAAAGGCAAGATTGGAGACCTTGGGGTGAGCGCCTCAGACACGATCACGGCCACCATCAGTGCCCAAACTAAACCTGGATTCGTCGCTGAAGACAACCCGTTTCCACGCCATAGTAGTCCAGTTCGTTCTTCATGACACCACTGCAAACGGAGGCTACGCTAGGTGGGAGTCAAAAGCAGTACATGTAATGGGCACTGTGAAACCAAATGTCCTTCAGCCAAGCGACTGCAAATGGTTCTGACAGACATAGGGGTGTAACGATGGCGCCACCTGTCTCTGGATGGCAGACTATGAAATAGTTTGAGCCGCTCATACTTGTTGGATGATCAGACAATCCTCTCTACTGGTGGTCTATCGAGGGCGTCCTGAGCCCGGTCATACATGGCTTCACTGGTTCCAATACCTCCTAGCAATCCGGTCAGAATGGCCCAAGTGGCCATCCATTAGTTGATACAACTATCCAGCTTCTCGCATTCCTATAATGCTCTTCCTATCAAACTCTGCTAATTAGGCAAAATCTCTTCTCTGCGTTGTAGAGGCGTCTAGTGGTCAACAAGTTCTACACAAGTGGAAGAAGAGGTCCTTATACACAAGGAGGCTCTGAGAGCCTTTTTTAGGCCAAGGGGGGTGGGGGGGTGGGGTACCATTTTTAGGGCCTCAGGTGACAAGACCGTTAATCTAATCACACCACAACTCTAATCATTTGTATATCTGCCTGAGATGCAACTGCATGCCGAGTTCTGCAGCAAAACCACAACTAATTCCAGGTGGTCAATTTTTTTTTTTTTACAAAGTGTATGTAGTTCAGGTTGCTTTAGTGGAATTCATAGTAGGATTGTTGTGGGATAGCTGTGGATTTCACCCTTTACAATGCAATTTAAAACCGCACGTCAATTTCTGTATGGGATTTTCTGCTGGATACAGATGGCATCTGTTTAAATCTCATCCACTTTGCTGCTACTGTAAGTGCTGTGAATATTTCACATGGAAGATGTGGTCATATCCTACATGTATTAACTCTAATTAGGTCCAGCTCCGCACTGCCAGTGTGTCAGATGGGCGGCCCCCACAAATCACTCAATAGGTGACGTCAGACTGTCAATCAAGTCTGGTATAACCCACTGGAGGCGAGTGGTGGGTGACGACCACCCACCTGACACATTGCCAGTGCCTAGAGCTGGACCTAAGAAGAGACCACCAGCTGTGACAGGTTATCTTTAATTCCCTGCATGACATTACAACGAACTCAGCAGCCTTCGAATTCACTGTTCTGCCCGAAGTCATGTTGGTTCAATCTGAAGAATCTGCCGTGGTGTTGTCCCACAAGGGCTCAGAAGTCTACATGTTGTTACATTACTAGTTACATCTCTCTCTGGCTTTTACTACACTGCAGTGGTGCTGCGGTCTACTGTCATACACTAATCATCCGTGCAGGGCAGCCAGCGATCATCTGACTTCCAATGTCAGAGGCCAGGAGAATCACCAGGCTGGATCACTGGGGCTGAGGACAGGTAGGTATTGTTTGTTTAGTAGTGATCACTCATTTGGCTCTAATTGTAAACGGTTGATCTGGAACCAGACAAACCCTTTAAACGCAAGTTTAACCTGTTATGCCCATTTTCTCACCCAATCTGCACTTCTATGTTCAGTGATTAAAATATTCTTCCCCATTTACGGCATTCTAAAAGCATGTCCCATCCCTTTTAGAATAGCAAAAAATACTCTCCCGGACCGTATGCAAATTAGGATTTAGGAGTCCACGGGGCATTCCAGGCACAGAAAGAG
Organism: Eleutherodactylus coqui; assembly: GCF_035609145.1. Taxonomy (NCBI): domain Eukaryota; kingdom Metazoa; phylum Chordata; class Amphibia; order Anura; family Eleutherodactylidae; genus Eleutherodactylus; species Eleutherodactylus coqui. The sequence goes on along the minus strand of NC_089847.1, from coordinate 51,097,115 downwards.
TCCAGCGTGTTCGGGAGCCAACACCGCCTCCATCTAGTTGATGGACAACCCAGCACCACAAGTCACTCAAGAAAATCCCATAAGGTGCCAACATTACATCAACCCAAAGTCCTACTGTAGAGTCCGACTTCCAAGTCTTACCGTACATGAAGCCGAACTGGGGGAGGCTCATTAACTGCAGGATTTCGGAGCTTGCTAATGAGAAGTGGGATCAACAAAGACTAGCAATCAAGTGGAAAAAGGTGGGATTGTGGTTCACCCTGATGACGTAGAGCCTCCAGTGTGCATTTTTTGGGCAGGAAGTGTTTAGGCATGGGGCACATGTTTGAGGAGACGGGCTAAACCTTACTTTAGGTTATGACTGGCATTTGATACTGTAGCTCTGATGCTGAAACGGCAATCAGTTATCTTTAAGGACCCACTAGACGAAACTGATACTCTATAAAATGCCTAAGGATGTATTTGGACTGGTGAGAAACACGTGTGAACTCAGTGGCAGCATGGAAAAAAAAATTCAAATTAACATGCACACATCGAAATGTGATTTTTTTTGTGAGGGGGTGGGGGCTGTTATTTGTATAGCGCCAACTTATACCGCAGCGCTTTCAGGTAATTTATTCATTACCCCCAACCTCAGAAGGACAGAGGGCTGAGTGAACCTTGAGACGGCTATCTGAACCGTGCTGGGATTGGACCTACAACCTTCAGGTCGTGAGCGAGAGCTTAGGACTGCATACTGCTGCCTTAACACTCTGCACCACATAAGGCCCTCAAATGGCATATACCGCAATACCTTTTTTTTTTAAGCTGAAACATCACAATCGCTGAAGAATTGCAGCTTTACAAGTGCGATATCAGACCAATGTCACATTTACGTGCGTAATTACAGCTCAAGAAAATCGGATCTATATTACACCATTTTAAACACGTGATTTCCAAGAGCGCAGGATGCTTTTTGAGTGAAAAATGCATGATTTGGATTCAGCTGTACATGTGATTCTCATGCGCTTTTTTCACAAGCTTGAAATGATCACAAGCAGCTCCAATAGTGCAATGCATTTTTTTTCCCATTTTAACTGAGTGCAATGTGCTCTTACCACAGACCCATCGGAAAGAATGGGTGATTATAGAGCTGCCCAAAATTAGGACATACCACCTCCCGTGGTAACCTGTTCCACTCATTGATCACCCTCACTGTCAGAAAGTTATTTCTAATATCTAATCTGTGTCTCCTCCCTTTCAGTTTCATCCCATTGCTTCATCCCTCTGCACTGTGACAGCCCTTCAGATATTTGTAAACAGCCATTAAGTCTCCTCTCAGCCTAAACATTCCCAGATCCTTTAGCCGTTCTTCATAGGACATTATTTGCAGACCGCTCCCCATCTTGGTAACTCTTCTCTGGACTTGCTCCAGTTTGTCTATGTCTTTTTTAAAGTGGGGTGCCCAGAACTGGACACAGTATTCCAGATGAAGTCTGACTAACGCTGCCTGCACACGGGCAGAAACCCCACGGCGGGATTTCCGCCACTGAAAGCCTGCATAGGAGTGCATTACAATACGCACTCCTATGCAGACTGCCGCGGTTTGGCCGTGCGAAATCTCACGCAGCAAACAAACCGCAGCATGTCCTATTTCTGTGCGGGGCTCGCAGAGCCCCGCACAGAAACGTCACTCAACCGGTCGCCGGCTCCGGTCTGCGCCGGCTGCTGGCACATAAAAGAGCCGAGGCCGCCGGGCGCGGGTAAGTACGCGCTTCTTCCTACAGGCGCTGGGGTCGGGTCCCACGGCGAGAATCCTCTACGCCGGATCCGACCCGCCCGTCTGCAGGCGGCCTAAGGAAGAGTAGAGGGGATAATTACATCATGTGATCTAGACTCTATGCTTCTCTTAATACATCCCAGAATTGTGTTTGCCTTTTTGGCTGCTGCATCACATTGTTGACTCATGTTCAACAATGTGATGCAGCAGCCAAAAAGGCAAACACAATGTGATGCAGCAGCCAAAAAGGCAAACACAATGTGATCTTTTCACGTCTGATTTCTGTGCATCTCGCAATGCACAGGAACCACCCGTGTAAATACAGTCTTATAGTGTTCTTTGACTCTCTGGAAAGCACTCGGCTTTATACCGCACGTGCCGAGGTCAGGGCACCACAGAACAGGAACGTGCAGACTCAGGCGAAAATTTCTGTTTATCCTGCTGCATATTTCTATAACAGGCATCCTGAATATCATCATCATGTGACAAACATAAAACTTTCAGGTTTTTGCTTTCAGGAGAAAAAAAAAAAAGATACAAAGTACATTGTGAAAAACTAGTAACTCCCGGGTCAGCAGGGCACTCCGACAGCCTGCAGGCTGCGACGCACTGGGGTTTTGACATCATCATAGAGAACATTAAGGAGCAGCTAAATGTCATTGTTTCCTTCATAGGTTAATAGTACAAGCACATAGAGGAAACTTTGTAGTTTATGATTCATTCTACATAAAGGCTGCTTCTCCCCACCTCTGCCTGCAGCACAGATCACTCCGAGTAACTGACTACACAGAAATCCAGAGAGCGAGAGATCAGCTGAAAGATACCCAACTTCTCGGAATAAGCTGCCATGTGTGTACATGAGGAATAACACTATATCCGCCCATTATATGACTTGTGTCCTGCATTTATCAACAGTTGTTTCGTCTACGGCAGTGTTTCTCAACTCCAGTCCTCAGGACCCCCCAACAGGTCATGTTTTCAGGATCTCCTATAGTAAGAACACCTGTGGCAATGTCTGAGGCACTGACAATAATTACATCACCTGTGCAACACTGAGGAAATCCTGAAAACCTGACCTGTTGGGGGGACCTGAGGACTGGAGTTGAGAAACACTGGTCTACGGGCTGAGACTAATTTTCAGTCTTCTCTGAGCTGGTGAGTGGAGACGGCCGTTATACTGTCTTCTATAGAATGCACAGCAGATTCTGCTCACTAACCCTGTAGCACACACAAATATCAGCAGAGAGGACACTAGAAGAACAGTGGGCAGTATATATAGGATTTCAGTCGATGAACCACAGTAAATTACTTAGCATTAGCTCCAGAAGATCTGTGAGTCTCTCCCTCTGAAGCAGCTTCCTCCTTCTGTCTCCAGTCTCCATAGACTTCTATGGACAGCATGAGAACACCAATCATTACTTCCCGTTTTCAGTCTCAGTGTCTGTTACTAGAGATGGAATTCGCTGTACAGTAAATTAGATGTAATGGAGGCACCTGGTGGTCAGCACTTTAGAGGGATTTTTCAGTACAAAACCATCACTTAAGGTAAATTAAGCGATTTGCACTTTTATTGGTTATCACATCGACTATCAATTAAGCACAAGTTTGTTAAAAACTTAGCCACTATTGAAACCCCCAGAGGCCTATGGAAAGGGGAGGAGGAGAAAGAAGCTGCTGGAGGGAGATAGAGACAGTGAGACACACATGGCTGCAGCATCTAGGGTTTTATCTCACCTCAGCCCCAGAGTCACATCTACACTGCTCAGTATTGCTGTTTAAAAGCTGTTCTCCACCCACTCCTGGGTGAAAAAAAAAAGACAGATATTGAGCCTATAGAAGGGAAAACGGACTAGAAAATATAGGATACAAGTCATATGATGGCCAGAAGTAGCGTTATTCGTCATGTACACACACAACAGCTTATCAAAAAAAATTATAATAATAATCCAAAGCTTTACTTAAGCTGTAAATTGTTCAGTAATTTGCGCTAAAGTTGCCCTTTGGTGGGATTATACTAGACTGACTAGTCTTTGCTCCCCACATGCATCAATGAGCCTTGGGCACTGACCATCTGGGGGATTGTCATTCGCTCAGGATCGCCGTCTTCTATTCGGAGACGGTTGGCACCACTTAGAAAACCCACACAGGCAGTTTATGCTGGAAGTAAAACAAGACCATTTATTTTCAATGACATAGGGAAGACATCAAGCACATTCCATTCAGGCATTCTCTCCTGAACTATATCAGGGCAGTAACATATAAGCTCCTCTCTGGGATCTCACAGGCCCTTACCCCAGCGAGGGCAGTCTCCTGCAGCCTTAAGGAACTCCAAAACCCCTGAGTGTGGCAGGAACCTAAGCTTTTACCCTCCTTCTTAACAAACCCACACAGGTGTTCTCTCATCAGTGAGCAGAGTGATCACTTTGAAGCCCTCTGCTGGTCACTCTGCTAACTACACTAGCATAGCACCCATGTCTTTTGTAGACCAGTTATCCCTCTTTGAGGCACTTTGGCGAGTATTGAACACTGCATACCGGGAACACTGCCGTTTTGGAGACACCCTGATCCAGTCACCAAATTGGGGTCCTTGTCATAGTCAATCAGATCCTTACATTTGCCCATTTTTCCTGCTTCTACTATATCAACTTTAAGAAGTGACTGATCACTTACTGCCTAATGTATCCCACCCTTGACAGGTACCATTGTCACCAGATCAGGTCATTGACTTCACCCATCAATGGTTCTAATGTTATGGATGATATGTGTATACTACATGGTGAAAACTAATCACAAAAAAAAAAAAAACTAAAACCTTATATAGTAGATCAGGGGTCCCCCAATCACCTGTTCCCCGAACTGCTGTACTCAAGCACAAATTGGAACTTAGACTGCAATAAGAAGCCGAGGAAAACGGAGCTTCTTCAGCTCCGTGGCCAAGTACAGGAGATCGGTGGGGGACCTGAGCGGAGGAACCCAGCTGATCTGCTGAGGATACAAATAAAGGGTTAATGTAACTTACGACATCTATCAAGGTGAAGGGACACAAAACTCTTGCCATTCTGGGGATCCACGGGGTAAACTTACTAGGCCCAGCATTTCCAAAGCCGGATTTATTAATTTCCTTGGCGCACGAAGGGGCGCGGGCCTCTCCGCGCCGAGGCGCGGGCCTCTCCGCGTGCCGGCTTTCCTACGACGAGGCGCGGGCCTCTCCGCGTGCCGGCTTTCCTACGACGAGGCGCGGGCCTCTCCGCGTGCCGGCTTTCCTACGACGAGGCGCGGGCCTCTCCGCGTGCCGGCTTTCCTACGACGAGGCGCGGGCCTCTCCGCGTGCCGGCTTTCCTACGACGAGGCGCGGGCCTCTCCGCGTGCCGGCTTTCCTACGACGAGGCGCGGGCCTCTCCGCGTGCCGGCTTTCCTACGACGAGGCGCGGGCCTCTCCGCGTGCCGGCTTTCCTACGACGAGGCGCGGGCCTCTCCGCGTGCCGGCTTTCCTACGACGAGGCGCGGGCCTCTCCGCGTACCGGCTTTCCTACGACGAGGCGCGGGCCTCTCCGCGTACCGGCTTTCCTACGACGAGGCGCGGGCCTCTCCGCGTACCGGCTTTCCTACGACGAGGCGCGGGCCTCTCCGCGTACCGGCTTTCCTACGACGAGGCGCGGGCCTCTCCGCGTACCGGCTTTCCTACGACGAGGCGCGGGCCTCTCCGCGTACCGGCTTTCCTACGACGAGGCGCGGGCCTCTCCGCGTACCGGCTTTCCTACGACGAGGCGCGGGCCTCTCCGCGTACCGGCTTTCCTACGACGAGGCGCGGGCCTCTCCGCGTACCGGCTTTCCTACGACGAGGCGCGGGCCTCTCCGCGTACCGGCTTTCCTACGACGAGGCGCGGGCCTCTCCGCGTACCGGCTTTCCTACGACGAGGCGCGGGCCTCTCCGCGTACCGGCTTTCCTACGACGAGGCGCGGGCCTCTCCGCGTACCAGCTTTCCTACGACGAGGCGCGGGCCTCTCCGCGTACCAGCTTTCCTACGACGAGGCGCGGGCCTCTCCGCGTACCAGCTTTCCTACGACGAGGCGCGGGCCTCTCCGCGTACCAGCTTTCCTACGACGAGGCGCGGGCCTCTCCGCGTACCAGCTTTCCTACGACGAGGCGCGGGCCTCTCCGCGTACCAGCTTTCCTACGACGAGGCGCGGGCCTCTCCGCGTACCAGCTTTACTACGACGAGGCGCGGGCCTCTCCGCGTACCAGCTTTTCTACGAAGAGGCGCGGGCCTCTACGCGTACCAGCTTTTCTACGATGAGGCGCGGGCCTCTACACGTACTAGGCACATCTCAGCACCAGCTTTTCTGGCATAACATATAAATCTGTCATCCTGCTTTTGAATTGATCAGTGTTACTCATGTGATCAGCACTGGCCAATCACAGAGCAGCATCAGGTAGGTACAGGGGCACCGTGTCCATCTTGGGAGACCAAAGAATGGCACGGGAACTGATGGATCTGTAACAGAATGGCACAAACAGAGAGCAAAAGGTAGTAATGCTCTCCTTCCGGCCCTCGGGCAAATTTTGTATCCCAGTCTAGAATTGGACATGAACGCCTTCTACCCGCGGGCATCGGGCAGCACGCAGATGGATCCCGCTGCCAGAATTCTCGCAGCGGGATGCGGCCCCTCTGTGAGACCCGCACAGAAATAGTCCATGCCGCGATTTGTTTTCCGCGTGTGATATCACACGGACAGATCGCGGCTGTGTGCATAGGATTGTGTTTTGCAGTGCAATCCTATGCAGGCGGGCACGGGCGGAAATTCTGTGGGTAATCCCGCTGCAGAATTTCCGCTGGTGTGCAGGGGGCCTAACTTGTGAAGCAGTCCTTAAAGGGGTTTTCTACTTGTAAACTACTGATGGTCTCATTACTACAGAAAAGGCCATCAGTAGTAATGAGTGGGGGGTGTGCCTTCTGGGATCCCCACCATACCACCACATGGAGCCGACTCCTGCAGTTAGTAGACGCTCACACGAACGCCCAATAGATTTCCTGGCGACAGACGTAAATAAACTGCGGCGACCCGTAACATCCGTAGTCACTGCGTTTCTTAAGCTCCCATATACTTCCTTGGGCCGTCCTGGTCCGTAGACAGACTAAGGCCTCATGTCCACGGGGAAAATCAGGCCCGTTACGGATTCTCCATGAAGAATCTGCAGCGGGTCCCTCCTGCCCCGCGGACATGGGCGCTTAAAATAGGAATTTAAAAGAATTAACTCACCCGCAGCCGACCGGGAAGGTCTTCTCTTCCTCACGGCCGGATCTTCTTTTTCGGCCGGCGGATGAACTCGTCACGCCGGCGGCACGTCGCCGACGTGCCGCGCGCATGCGCCGGGCACATCCGCCGAGCCGAAGCAAGAAAGATCCGGCCGTGAGGAAGAGAAGACCTTCCCCGCCCACTCCGGCTGAGTAAATTCTTTTAAATTCCTATTTTAGGTCTCCCGCGGATCCGGACGGCTTCCATAGGCTTCAATAGAAGCCCGCGGGAGACCCGCACGAAAATCGAGCATGTCCAGATTTTTTCATGCTCCATTTTTAAAAAAATCCCTTTTATTGACCATCTGCGTGTATTTATCTACCCGCGGGTGGTCAATGCATCCCTATGGGGTGCGGATCCGCGTGCGGGAGAAGAGTTAAAATCTGCTGCGGATTTTAATTCTTCTTTGGCCCGTGGACATGAGGCCTAATAGGACAGGTCGCTATTTATTTTGCGCGTGTAAAATACACGTCTGAATGCGCCAAATTAGTTTGTATTCAGTCAGCGAAAAATAAGGACTGAATACGAAGAAAAATAAAATAAAGCCGCTCGTGTGAAGGACTCCCTGAGAAGGCGCTGAGATGGTAGCGCTGCCGTCACACGGAAGAAGCACCACAGTCACCGGCGCCGTAACCTGACTACACGTGAGCGCGCCCTAGATCACCCGCCATGTACGCCCCCCACGTACAGATGAGCTGTACCGCTACCATCAGTGATCTCATTGTGGGGTGCTGAGTATTCCGACCTTGAGCAGCAGAGTGTTGCAGCGCCCCCAGCTGGCATGTGTAGCCCCCCGTTTCTTGTAGCACCTCAGCAGCCATGTGCAGCCCCCCGGCTGACATGTGCAGCCCCCCTTACGTCTTGCAGCCCCCCGGCTGACATGTGCAGCCCCCCTTACGTCTTGCAGCCCCCCCGGCTGACATGTGCAGCCCCCCTTACGTCTTGCAGCCCCCCCGGCTGACATGTGCAGCCCCCCTTACGTCTTGCAGCCCCCCCGGCTGACATGTGCAGCCCCCCTTACGTCTTGCAGCCCCCCCGGCTGACATGTGCAGCCCCCCTTACGTCTTGCAGCCCCCCCGGCTGACATGTGCAGCCCCCCTTACGTCTTGCAGCCCCCCCGGCTGACATGTGCAGCCCCCCTTACGTCTTGCAGCCCCCCCCGTCTGACATGTGCAGCCCCCCTTACGTCTTGCAGCCCCCCCCGGCTGACATGTGCAGCCCCCCTTACGTCTTGCAGCCCCCCCCGGCTGACATGTGCAGCCCCCCTTACGTCTTGCAGCCCCCCCGGCTGACATGTGCAGCCCCCCTTACGTCTTGCAGCCCCCCCGGCTGACATGTACAGCCCCCCTTACGTCTTGCAGCCCCCCCGGCTGACATGTGCAGCCCCCCTTACGTCTTGCAGCCCCCCCGGCTGACATGTGCAGCCCCCCTTACGTCTTGCAGCCCCCCGGCTGACATGTGCAGCCCCCCTACGTCTTGCAGCCCCCCGGCTGACATGTGCAGCCCCCCGGCTGACATGTGCAGCCCCCCGGCTGACATGTGCAGCCCCCCTACGTCTTGCAGCCCCCCGGCTGACATGTGCAGCCCCCCTACGTCTTGCAGCCCCCCGGCTGACATGTGCAGCCCCCCTACGTCTTGCAGCCCCCCGGCTGACATGTGCAGCCCCCCTACGTCTTGCAGCCCCCCGGCTGACATGTGCAGCCCCCCTACGTCTTGCAGCCCCCCTACGTCTTGCAGCCCCCCGGCTGACATGTGCAGCTCCCCTACGTCTTGCAGCCCCCCGGCTGACATGTGCAGCCCCCCTACGTCTTGCAGCCCCCCGGCTGACATGTGCAGCCCCCCTACGTCTTGCAGCCCCCCGGCTGACATGTCCAGCCCCCCTACGTCTTGCAGCCCCCCGGCTGACATGTGCAGCCCCCCTACGTCTTGCAGCCCCCCGGCTGACATGTGCAGCCCCCCTACGTCTTGCAGCCCCCCGGCTGACATGTGCAGCCCCCCTACATCTTGCAGCCCCCCGGCTGACATGTGCAGCCCCCCTACGTCTTGCAGCCCCCCGGCTGACATGTGTAGCCCCCCTACGTCTTGCAGCCCCCCGGCTGACATGTGTAGCCCCCCGGCTGACATGTGTAGCCCCCCGGCTGACATGTGTAGCCCCCCGGCTGACATGTGTAGCCCCCCTACGTCTTGTAGCCCCCCGGCTGACACGTGTAGCCCCCCTACGTCTTGTAGCCCCCCAGCTGACACGTGCAGCCCCCTACGTCTTGTAGCCCCCCGGCTGACATGTGCAGCCCCCCAGCTGACATGTGCGGCGCCTCCTGCTCACCTTCTGGGCTGTTGATGCACTTCAGCTTTGTTCTACTAACAGCTGCTTCCTGCAGATAACGTCCCATTCCCGGCCGAGCCGTCCGCACACATCCCGCCGCTGCCATGCTGGGAGCTATATAGGGCGCCCCCTGCCGTGTATGAGCGGATGCTGCTCAGTAGAGTGTCAGCTCTGCGGACAACACAGCGCTCTATAGTCTTACCGTCACATTCCAGGTTCTGCTGATGGAGGATGCTGCCGGCCGCCGGTGTCCTCCTCCCTGGAGTGTCTCCGGTCGCCGTCCCCTCCCCGTCCCCTCCCCGTGCACTTTGATTACCCCCCTCCCGGCTCCCCCACACTCTCCTCCGTTCTCCTTCTGTCCTGCTTCTCCTCGTCTGTGGAAGCCCCGCCCCCTCCTGCCGGCATCACGTGACCTCTAACCCAATTGATGCCATCCAGGGCCGGTAAATGACGGGGCATGTGCATCATGTCGCCGCAGTGTTACCAGCAGAAAACCTAGAAGGCCTCGGTTAGCCACGCAAAAACTGTGCTTATTGCCCATCGCAACCATGAGAGGGCAGCTTTCCTTTTACCTGCGCCCTGGTTGGTTGCTATGGGCAACAGATTTCCCTCCCGGTGTTGGTGGAGCTCAGATACCGGGCAGCGAGTTGTACTTGCACGTGTCCTCGGTTGTTGGGCAGTGTTCACACGCTGCGTCCCGTTGGCATGAGGAAAGATCCGTGTCATACACACACTAGAGCCCCTGTGAGGCCGCCTTCACCCAGGCGGGAGAGTCGCCCCAGATTTGTGGTTGGAGATGAATGGCGCACTAACACACATAAGCCATCGTTTTCCCCTCATCATGGTGCGGGAAAAAAATGCGGCATGTCCAGTCTTGGGGCGTTCGCTCGGAAGGCATCAGCCATTGTCTTCAATGGGGCCGGCGAAAGCATCGCACGGCGTACGAGATGCGCGCGATTCGAGGTTTCCCATCGTAAACAATGGGAAACACTTGAAAGTCGCGTTGAAGGATCGCTACTTCCCCAAAGTAATGGGAGGCGATTTTGACACAAATCGGGTAAATCGCACGTTCGTGAGCGCAATATCGGGCCGCGTGTCACGACCCAATACCACACGCGCCCATGTGAAACTAACGCTACTTGCACACGAGTGAGCGCGATATTGGCAATATCACACCCGCCAACGTGCGTTTTCACAGCGGTGAGGCATTTTTCTGTGAGAAACGCCTTCCAACACTTCCGTGAAGTAGCGATCCTCCGGCGAGGCTTTCAGGCGCAATTGAGGATCGGCGAGTGCTTCTCATTGTTTTGAGTGGAAAACCTCACCTCGCAGTCGCGGTGTGTGACGTGTTTTACTGTCCCACTTAAAACAACGGGTGATGCGTTCCGAGGAACGTGAAAAGACGGGACGTGCCACAATTTTATATATGACTCCATTCAAATGAATGGGGCTCACATTCGTGCGAGATTTATGCGTCCCGCCATGCACAAATCTAGCGCAAGTTTCTCAGTTTAAGGTCTAATTCACACTTCTGTGTGCAGGTTGTGTCCGTGATTCTGAGGCGCGGTTCGCACCAGACGGCATACAGACACAGGTCCATGTGCTGTCCGAGCACTGCATGGCGGTAGGGCGTGCTGCGGTTTTGTTTTTTTGTACGAATCGCAGGTCTGTGTGAAACAATCGCTTCTCTAAAAAGCCCCGTTAAAGTCAGCGGGTCCATGCATGGTCTGTGCGCATGTAGAGGGGCGGCGCGGACAACACCCCCAGGTCCCTCTCACACGGCGGTTTTTATAGCGTTTACAATGGGGCCTCTCAGACAAGCGTTTTAGCGCACGCTAAATTGAACGCTGTATGTTCTACTTTACAGCCTTGCACGCCATTTTAAACGCCCTACATCGCCCACTGACATGAACGGGGTGCATTAAAAACCCTGTTTAACAGCATTTTTAAATCAGCCTGCTATGCCACCAGGAGGGAAAAAACGGGGTGACGTCATCAGCTTGCTTTGCCTGCAGTAAACATGCACACAAAAACGCTGTAAGGCCGGGTTCTCACAGGGCGGAATCCCGACAGAAATCTCGCAGTTTTGCCGCAGTGAAAAAACGTAAGATTTCCACCTGGAAATCCGCTTGGCTGCATGCTTTTCCATTGCAGCCGGCACTCCCATAGAGAGCAGCATGGCTGCTAAGGAAAAGAAAATAGACATGCTGCGACCGGGGAATCTGCGCCGCAGCACCGGATTTGCCGCGACGGATTGGCTGGCTCGTGTGGAGAAGATTTTTGACAAATCCCGTCCACTTGACTGGCCAATAGTGGGATTATCAGCTGCAGGCGGATTCGGCGCAGCCTAAGGCTGCTCTCACACATGCGTTGAGAAAACACCACCCAAAATTGCAGCATTTTACAGCGATTTAGAGTGTCACTTTTTAACGCATTGTACAGCATTTGACAGCGCTTTTTAACGCACATCGTCATTGGGATGGGTGATGAGATACATTAAAAAGCGATAAAACGCAGAGCAGACAGCGCTAGAAAATCTAACACCACGTTTAAGTGCAGGTCTGCGAAGCCCCAACGAAATCAATGGGAGCGTTGTACCCAAAAACAGTGTTTCTCAATCCCAGGTCATGTTTTCAAGATATCCTATAGCAGTGGTGGTGAACCTATAACACGCGTTGCCGTCAGTCGCACACCACGTTAGTGAATACCGGCAGGGTCCGCAGCTCCCCTGCCGGTATTCACTCACTGCGCTGCTAGCGCTGCTGATCCCGGCTACACTGTGACGTCAGTGTGCAGCCAGGATCCTCCTCCCCCCTCCCCTGATGCCTCCTACTTGGTTCTGCGAAAGCAGAGAAGGAGGCATCCAGCAGCACACTGACGGGCAGAGGAGCAGCGTCACTTCCACGAGGAGGAGGGGGTAAGTATGTGGGTCTCGGGGGGGGGGGGATGTGGGGCCACTGTGGGATGTCACTATTACTGCTGGGGCCGCTGTAGGGTGTCACTATTATCGCTGGGGGGGTTACTATTATGGCTGGGGCTACTGGGGGAGGGGGTTCACTATTATCGCTGGGGTATGTTTACATGTGGTGGAAATAGGCAGGGTTGTTTCAAAACAGACAGGGTGCAGATTTTGACTGCTTTTTGGATGTGGAAATGGTGCAGAATTTCCCACAGAAACTACCGCTGAGGACATTCTGCAGTATTTCCGCATCCAAAAAGCAGTCAAAATCTGCACACTGTCTATTTTGAAGCGGCCCTGTCCTTTTTAGAATGACGGGGGTAAAATCATACTTCGTGATAAGCCCCGCCCCCTGACATGTTGGCACTTTGCCATAAATAAGTGGGTTTTGGGTTGACGTTTGGGCACTCGGTCTCTAAAAGGTTTGCCATCACTGCCCTATAGTAAGAACATCCCTGGCAATTTTTGAGGCACTGACAATAATTACAATACTGAGGAAATCCTGAAAACACGACCTGTTGGGGTCCATGAGGACGCACGCTCCCCAACTCTTATTTATCTTGGGTGAAAAATTGCATTGCGGATTCCTTGGAATTACTCAACAGAAACACATAAAAATAGATGATTTTATTAGCACATTTTAAAAATTAAATGTAAGTTATGAGTGTTTCACATCGGGGATATTAGCTGTAATAATCCTGTAAATATATGTATATTGATATAACATAAATCTATATTATAGAACTCTACTAATGTCTAATTTCTCTAATCAAAGATAGACAGACAGACAGACAGATAGATAGATAGATAGATAGATAGATAGATAGATAGATAGATAGATAGATAGATAGATAGATAGATAGATAGATAGGAGATAGATAGATAGATAGATATTAGAAATGAATAGAGTCTTATTAGGTGCGATTTTATTTGGGCACAGAGCGGCCATAAATAAAAACCGTTGGTGTGCGTGGACGGAGGAATTTCCACACACATTAATGGGTATATTGAGCAGAGGATTGCCCGCACCTTCGCAGCGCTTGCCATGCTAAATTCCATCCCCAGCCTCTGGGAGCTGCCGGCAAGCGCAGGGACTTTAGCAACAGAGGGCGCTGTTAAACTCCCTTCCCCTTCCCTTTTCAGACGGCTCTCATAGGCTCCTATAGGAGTCTATGGGAACGGCCTGCGTATTCTGACAAAAAGATGGGGCAAGACCTACCCTTTCCACCCGCCCGTAAAAGCAGCCGGTCGGCCTCGGCAGTATATGCTCTACGTTTTCCGGCCATCCGATTTTACAAACCGGAAAATCGCCTATCAGTACGAATGCATGGGAATCTAATGCTTCAGATGGGCGTGATTTTCGGATGGTGCTTTATCGCAGTAAAATAGCCCTGATAAAACACTTGCGTGAAAGAGTCCTCAGAGCTCTGTTCTGTGTAGTATAATATGCATATGCAGAACAACCTCCAACATCAGAGCTCTGTTCTGCATAGTGTTAAAAACGTGTCGGACCCCGCCTGTAAAAAAACATTTTTGTGTATTTTCCTTTTGTTTAAGAAAAAAAAATACATGTTTAATAGTGCCATATCTATAACAACCTCTTCAATATATCGAACACTCTTTCCATCCCTCATGGCAAACGCTATTTTAAAAAAAATAAATAAATAAAAGCCCAAACGCTTTTTTGGGTGGATTTACCTCTAATCAAAAAAGTAATATGTACCGTACATACTCGAATATAAGCCAACTTTTTCAGCACATTTTTTACCTGGTCTCTCGAGTGAGAGACCAGGTAAAAAAAAACAAAAAAACCCCGCAATACTCACCTCTCAGACGGCGTTTGTGTCCCCGGTGCGATGGTCTTCCCATCAGTGCTGCAAGCTGCTATGTAATTCTCACTGTCATCTCTCTGCTCAGCTTTGAATTCGCCCGCCGTCAGCAAGTAAGCACTGTGATTGGATCGAGCGCCAGCCAATCACAGCCAGCGCTTGATCATTCACAGCCATTCAGTGAATGATATCACTGAATGGCTCTGATTGGTTCATCGAGCCGGCTGTGATTGGCTGGTGCTCAATCCAATCACAGCGCTTACTTGCTTTTTCTTTTACCTAGTCTAGCTAGGCTTATACTTGAGGCACCTAGTTTTCCCAGTTTTTTTGTGGTAAAGTTAGGTGCCTCGGCTTATACTCGAGTCGGCTTATACCTGAGTATATAGGGTACCTCAAAATGGTACCAATTAAAACTACAGCTCGTCACACAAAAAACAAGCCCCCACAGAGCTTCAGCAATGGGAAAGTAAAACCGTTCTGAGCCTCTGAATACAGAGATGCCAAAAAATATATATCTTCCAAAAAAGGGGTTTATATTGTGCAAAAATATATAATTTTGGTATTGTTGTAATCGTACTGACCCACGGAAAAAAAGTTAGCATATCTATATATATAAAGACGAAAGCCCTCACTGACTGACTGACTCGCCACTAATTCTCCAACTTCCCAGTGTCCTAGAAACATGAAATTTAGCACAAGCATTGATTATGTCACAGATAGGAAAAGTTAATGGGTCCCAACTCAATTATTCAATCCTAGCGCAAAAGAATTAGCATCCAAATTTTACGTACTGAATCTAATTCTCTCACTTCCCGATGTCATAGAAACTTGAAATTTGGCACAAGCATTGATTATATCATAAATAAGAAAAGTTAATTGGTCCCAACTCGATTATTCAATTCTAAGTGCAAAAGAATTAGCATCCAAATTTTACGTACGGAATCTAATTCTCTCACTTCCTGATGTCATTTTATATGAAGGAAACGTCGCATGGTTGCCTCCACGTGGTGTTTTCTGGGTAACGCAGAGAACTATGCAAAATGGTGAACATATGTTTTTCCGGTATCTCTAAAGTAACCACGACTTCATAAGATTTCCCGTGTGAACACCAGATAAACACCAGTACCAAATTAACTCGGGCGAAGCCGGGTATATCAGCTAGTCTATTATATTGAGTAGTGAACGCTGCTAAACAAAAAGGCAGAATTCACCATGTGTTGTCACCCAAATTACTAAAAGTTATATGATACATTATACATCCCCCCAAATGGTACCAATAAAAACTATGTCTCGTCCTGCAAAGAAAAAGCCCTTATACAGCTACAGTGTGTCGATGGAAAAATAAAAAAGGTATAGCTTTTGAAAAGCGGAGATGCAAGTCGCAACAAGAAACATTTACCAGGTATTTACTGCGGTTCCATGACACTTACGGAAGTAGCCCAGTAAGGGCGCTCAACCACCGTTAAATACAAATGTGGTCATTGATGGAGGAGAGGATAGTGGGAAATGTAAGTGAATGGGTTAATGGGCACACTTGTGAGTACTTGGTGCTCAGTTGCTTACTCACCACCTCAGCCTCCAGCGCCATCTGACATCTCAGTCACAGGTCTACAACTAGACCGACAGGATCTAAGAGTATACAGGGATCTGCTATACAGACAGTTTTGAGTAGCAATATTATGTTTCAAGATTCCAAGAAGAGCTGCGATAAGCATCACGAAAGTCATTTTAACATATGTCTATGTAACAAAGGCCATGTGCCAAAACACTTACCTACTTCATTCTATTCACAAGTTGTCCGTAAGCATACCTTGAAATAAAAGGGGTTGTCCTAGTTCTAGCTATTGGTGACCTATTCTTAGGATAGATCAACAATAGCAGATTGGTGGGGTCTGTTGACTAGGACCCCCAGAAATCAGCTGTTCCCCCGGAATGTTGCCTGTGTGTACAGACCTTTTTTCTGTAGACAGCTCCGTATATTGTACAGTGGCCACAGTTGGTATTGGAGGCTGAGTCTCGTTGAAATAATAATAATAATACCAATCAGGGGCACACAGAAAAACACCTCTGTACACAGACATCAACCCCAAAGAATAGTTGATCTTCAGGGGTCATGGGCAGCGAACGATGCCAATCTGCTGTTGAAGAGCTAAGCTAGATCTGGGACAACCACTTTAACCTCTTCCAGACAGCGTAACGTAAATATACATCATGCAGTCATGAGGGGTGTATGAAGCAGGTCTGGTAGCCAAGCTTGTTCCATACCCGGCAGGTTTCAACTGTTCTCGACAGCTGATACCTGCAGGCAACAACCAGGATGAGAATTAGCTCTGATTGCAGTCGTTAAGTAATTCCATGCCGTGAGTCAATGTTAACTGCTGCACCTAACAAGTCAGCGAAAGGGTACTCCCCCCCTTGGTCACCCCATTGATTACCCTGTGACGCGATCATGGGATGTAAAGAGTTGGCATGGCAGATGGGGGCCTAGAGAAGGCTTGCAGGGCTGTCATGCAACATTCAAAAATGTACTATATACAGTAATATAGAGATATTGCAAGTCAAAGTCTCCGGTGGGGACTAAAAACACATAAAAAAAGGTTTAATTAAATCTTTAAAAATTAAAAAAGAAACAGTTCAAACAACCCCCCTTTTCTGATTTTTCCCATAAAAAGTAAACAAAAACACATAATTGACATGAGTCTGAACTGTTAAAACATTGCACGTGAACACCATAAAAAATAGAAGTACAGAGCAACTAAATGGCATTTTTTTTTGAGTTCCACATTTTTTTAATAAAATTGAATAACGAAGTCATATGCACTTCAAAATGGAACAGATAAGAACTACTGCTTGCCCCACAAAAACAAGCCTCCACGCGGCGTAAACAATGGAACAACAAGTTATGGGTGTCAGAATACGGCCACAGAAGCTATTTTTTTATAACTGGTTTTATTTATTTTCAACAATAATTAAATTACATAAAATTTTTTGAAAAGTTTTTCAGCACATTACATTGTACCTTAATGTTGTCATACAACTCAGCCTGCAAATAACAAGAGGTGATACAGCTACATTGACAGACAGGTTAAAAAAAATGATGGCTCTTGGAACGTGGGGACAAAAAACAAAAACGTAAAGTAGAATAATTTCTATTCTTGAAAGGGTTAATAAAGACCCCAGAAAAAATAGACCAGTAGCTGAGTGGAAACATCATTAGACGAGCCATTTGGCCAGGGGATTCCCCTTGCTGGATCCTCGTACCGAGTAGGAAACTAGAACACTGATATGAAACCGCGTTAAACGCAGCTGCAGCGTCCAAGGGGTGGGCCACAGCCTAGGTTGTCGGCGCGCTCGATGTCCAATCACAGCCTTTCATTGCCTGTCTCACCCAATCAGCGCCGGCAAGCTCTGATTGGCTGAGACAGTCAATGAAAGGCTGTGATTGGGCATCATGCCAGCGCCGACAACCAATCACCGCACTCTATTGCTGGAGGCGGGGTTCTCAAACCTGGCCTACGGCAATAGACTTGTGAGTGCAGAGGAAGCCCGGATCAGCGGCAGAGACCAGTGGCCCTGACCCGGACCGCAGCGGCTGGGTGAGTATTACTTTCTTCTTTTCTCTATCTAGCCTTGCTTGGACTGATTTTTGGAATAGGGCTTCTATTGCAAGTCCTCCCCCCGGAAATCGGTGAGCGGTTAACGCTGCCAAAAACGCTGCACCAGGTGTTGCCGCGTTTTCAGCAGTGCTGAAACCGCTGCCCATTCATTTCAATGGGCGACACAGGGCTGAAAACGCCCCAAAATAGAACTTGCATCGCTGTCAAAGCGCAGCGTTGGAAGGTGCTGCGTTTTCAGCCCTGTGTGAGCAGCCCAATTAAAATGAATGGGAGCCTTGTACAGCGTTTAGCGCTGGGCTGAAAAGGCAGCGCTAAACGCTGTACAAAACGCCCTGTGTGAGGGAGGCCTAAGGCTAACTTCACACAGGCGAGCGCGATATGGGGCCGTGAATCCTGCCCCCATTTCACACTTGTGCAAGGTGTTGCATCACTTTGGGGATGCAGGGATCCTTTGGTGTGGCTGCCACAGCCGTGGCAGAGGATCGCAGAGTTCCTCTTATTAATCTCAATGGGCACGGGTTCACACGGGGCGGGATTGCCGTGAAATTTCAATGCAGACTTTCCACACGGAAATTCCACCTAAAAAATCTTAAACCTGAGACTAAGTAGCAAAGTGGACGAGCTGTGCAAAAATCTCATCCACCTGATCCGGCCAAGCAGTCCGAAACTGACAAGCCGCGCCGAATTCAAATCCAGCATGTCAATTGTATGGATGTTTCCACTGCGGGCTCTTCTCTCTATGGGCAGAGATGGCCGCAGCAGAATAAGCTCTCTCACATGAGTGTATTTTGCGGTGCACATGTATCTCATGCAGGAGTATTGAATAACATGCAAACGTGCTGTGTGCCAACAATCCCCATACACTATCTTGGCATGTATGTGTGCGTATTACATGCTGCAGTCTTTTTTGTGCGTGCATTTCATACACTGTGTGTGAGGGGCACAATTGAAAGTCAATGTGAGATTGGTACTGCGTATTACGCACACACAAAAACTGCGGGCTTAATACATGGTAGTATAAGCTCATATAAGAGAGGCCTAACCCACAAAGACGTCGATCCCTAATAGCTGACAACCCCCAAGTTGTCACAATACATACCACAGACTAAACCAGAATACAGACCCCTGAATAAATAAAAACCCCAGCTCAGACCAAAATAACTACAGACTGAAGACTACATTTCCTAAATACAGACTTCTTAAATAAGTAAAAATCCCAGACCAGACCCTCAAAATATATACCAACCTCAGGACTAAATAAATATGGACCTGAGAATGCATACATTCCAGAACAGACCCCGGATTACAAACCACAAAATAAATACACTCCCAGGAATGCAAATAATGCAGATGGTGCAAATAATGACAGATCCAAGTCCCTCTAAAAACAGACCTTGACCACCTCACACTCTTATCCTCTGTTGTAGCTACGGGCTCGAGGCACTGATATGATCATGTCTCCAAATCTTTGCAGATTGCACACATCTTTGCACACATCTGCATGTCACAGTCTCATCATGGTGTTTGCTGCAATTCACAATAAAAATATGATGCGCATTAAATTCCTGTCTGTGCCCACTAATCTTTGTTGCAAGGTGGCACCCTAGGCACTCGCCTGTACCTCGTCTCGAACCTGGGAAATAATGGTTTTCATTGAAGACACCCAACTGGTGTAGGAAGACCTACAGTACATACAGGCAGTGCTCCATGTCTCTTCCTTTTTCAAGGAGTCTCTGATCTCCCATCGGAAGGCAACATCTCCAGTGCTTTTTAGAAGGGGTGTTTTTCCTGTTTTGTTGAATTACAACCTGGAATTAAAATGGATTTTTTGGGGTTTGTACAAGTTGATTTACACAACATACCGACCACTTAGAAGGTGCCAAATATGTGTTTACTTTCACACAATAAATAATAATGGCAAAACAGAGAATGTTTAATCACATAAGTATTCATTACCTAAAAGTCAGTACTTTGTGAAACCACATTTTGCTGCAATTAATATACACATACAAGTCTCTTGATAATACTCACTATTAGTTTATGACATCTAGACAATGGGATTCTGGTAGCAGTAGGTAAGCAGTGAGGAAATGAGATGGTAGTCATGGTGACTCTGCTGCTCCTTCTAGAGATGTGGTGAATGTGGTCTGGCGTGGGGCTACCATAGTGGCAAAATTAGGCAGTTGTCATTATGTGCTGCCCACGAGGTCGGACAGGGTAAGATGGTGATACCTCAGTGGGGCGCTACCCACAAAGTCGGGTAGGGCCCTGTCCCGAACAAAAGTACTAAATATAAAAAGTGGAGAACTAAACAATAACAAGGGAATCAACCCCGCTCCTGCCTGGAGTGCTTAGTGTGGTACTTCAGTGCAGATGTTGAAGATGGAATAGATGGTGGGAAGTTTTATTCTTTAAGAGCAGATAAGGGATAAACTTGACTTGTTGCCTACAGTTCACATTGGCAGGCTTTAGATCTCTTTCTACTCTCTTCCTCTCCTTTGTTACTACAACGTTCATGCTCTTGAGTACTCACACTTTAGATGTTCAACTTCCTACCGCACTGGCTTTCACCTTGTTCCTCCCTGATCACTATCTCAGGCTTCCCCTGAACTAGACTCCTCTAACTCCGCCTACTCCTCTCATTTATACTGCCAAACTAGCTCAACTTGTAATGGGGATCTAAGCTACCAATCCCAGACTATCTACTTTTTGCTGAGCCTGGTTAAACACTCCCCTGACCATTGCTAGGACACCTGTACACACCAGGGGCTGGAGAATATTGCCAGAGCACCTAATACGATAGAGAAATATGAACAATAACATCATAACTTTTCCTACCTATTATACATCACATTAGGACCTGATTGTAGGGCTATAGTCAGCACAGAAAGTGTTAGAGTACCCAACTCTGGGGTACTACAGGATGATTTTTGTGCATTCTTCCAGGCAGAACTGCTCCAACTCCTTCAAATTAGATGGGTTATGGTGATCTATAGCGGTCATCAAATCATGCCACAGATTGTGAATTGAGGTCTAAGTTTTCACCAGGCCATTCTAAGACATTTCCATGTCTCCCCTTAGATCCCTCCAGTGTAATTTAAGCAGTATGTACAGGGTCATTGTCCTGCTGGAAGGTGAACCTCTGTCCCAGTTTCACATGTCTAGTAGACAAACAGGTTCTTCGCAAGAATTTCTCTGTATTTTCTGCCATCTATCTTTCTTCAATCCTGACCAGGTTTCCAGTCCTTGCAATAAAAAGCCTCCCCACAGCATAATGCCACCACCATCATGCTTCACTGTGAGAATGCTGTTCTTGGTGTGATCGGAAGTGTTGGGTTTGGGCCACACATAGTTTACGATGATGGCCAAAAAGCTCAATTTTAGACTCATCTGACCAGACAACATTCTTCCATGCATTTGGTGAGTCTGATACATGTTGTTGGAAAATTCATTCACTGAAAAAGCCAAAAATACCTGAAAGTCTGCAAAGCAGACACGGTCGCCATAGGCACGATCGCCATAAGGCAGGCACAATCGCCACCGGCACAATCGCCGTAGGGCAGACGCAATGGCCTTAAGCCCTGAAAATATGTAGTCAGCCAGACAATAATGTGTGGAGGAGCAGCCTGTTCCTGGCAGGCTAATATGCAGTCACCCACTCAACCCAGCCCAGTTTGGGGAGGAGTGACTGAATATACTAATAGCCTGCACATGTGAACGATACCAAAGATGTCAGCCATAGATGGGTGGTGACCCACCATACAGGATATCAACCCTGGCTGATATGACAGCGGGTTGCCCTGTATCTCCAAGGTGGGCCACACTGGCTGACATCTTGGGCTCCCCCACCAACTAGCAAACTACATACAAAGATACTAATGCATACTAATAAAATGCGGGTGTTAGTACTGCATTTTGGCCAAAACGCATAGGCTGACGGACCGCGTCGAGGTCACACCGTTTCCGTCAGTACCTACGCTAACTCACAATAAATTACATAAAATCACAGAGGTGAGGAAAAAGAAAAAAAACACATTCACTGAAAAAGCCAAAAATACCTGAAAGTCTGCAAAGCAGACACGGTCGCCATAGGCACGATCGCCATAAGGCAGGCACAATCGCCACCGGCACAATCGCCGTAGGGCAGACGCAATGGCCTTAAGCCCTGAAAATATGTAGTCAGCCAGACAATAATGTGTGGAGGAGCAGCCTGTTCCTGGCAGGCTAATATGCAGTCACCCACTCAACCCAGCCCAGTTTGGGGAGGAGTGACTGAATATACTAATAGCCTGCACATGTGAACGATACCAAAGATGTCAGCCATAGATGGGTGGTGACCCACCATACAGGATATCAACCCTGGCTGATATGACAGCGGGTTGCCCTGTATCTCCAAGGTGGGCCACACTGGCTGACATCTTGGGCTCCCCCACCAACTAGCAAACTACATACAAAGATACTAATGCATACTAATAAAATGCGGGTGTTAGTACTGCATTTTGGCCAAAACGCATAGGCTGACGGACCGCGTCGAGGTCACACCGCTTCCGTCAGTACCTACGCTAACTCACAATAAATTACATAAAATCACAGAGGTGAGGAAAAAGAAAAAAAACACATTCACTGAAAAAGCCAAAAATACCTGAAAGTCTGCAAAGCAGACACGGTCGCCATAGGCACGATCGCCATAAGGCAGGCACAATCGCCACCGGCACAATCGCCGTAGGGCAGACGCAATGGCCTTAAGCCCTGAAAATATGTAGTCAGCCAGACAATAATGTGTGGAGGAGCAGCCTGTTCCTGGCAGGCTAATATGCAGTCACCCACTCAACCCAGCCCAGTTTGGGGAGGAGTGACTGAATATACTAATAGCCTGCACATGTGAACGATACCAAAGATGTCAGCCATAGATGGGTGGTGACCCACCATACAGGATATCAACCCTGGCTGATATGACAGCGGGTTGCCCTGTATCTCCAAGGTGGGCCACACTGGCTGACATCTTGGGCTCCCCCACCAACTAGCAAACTACATACAAAGATACTAATGCATACTAATAAAATGCGGGTGTTAGTACTGCATTTTGGCCAAAACGCATAGGCTGACGGACCGCGTCGAGGTCACACCGTTTCCGTCAGTACCTACGCTAACTCACAATAAATTACATAAAATCACAGAGGTGAGGAAAAAGAAAAAAAACACATTCACTGAAAAAGCCAAAAATACCTGAAAGTCTGCAAAGCAGACACGGTCGCCATAGGCACGATCGCCATAAGGCAGGCACAATCGCCACCGGCACAATCGCCGTAGGGCAGACGCAATGGCCTTAAGCCCTGAAAATATGTAGTCAGCCAGACAATAATGTGTGGAGGAGCAGCCTGTTCCTGGCAGGCTAATATGCAGTCACCCACTCAACCCAGCCCAGTTTGGGGAGGAGTGACTGAATATACTAATAGCCTGCACATGTGAACGATACCAAAGATGTCAGCCATAGATGGGTGGTGACCCACCATACAGGATATCAACCCTGGCTGATATGACAGCGGGTTGCCCTGTATCTCCAAGGTGGGCCACACTGGCTGACATCTTGGGCTCCCCCACCAACTAGCAAACTACATACAAAGATACTAATGCATACTAATAAAATGCGGGTGTTAGTACTGCATTTTGGCCAAAACGCATAGGCTGACGGACCGCGTCGAGGTCACACCGCTTCCGTCAGTACCTACGCTAACTCACAATAAATTACATAAAATCACAGAGGTGAGGAAAAAGAAAAAAAACACATTCACTGAAAAAGCCAAAAATACCTGAAAGTCTGCAAAGCAGACACGGTCGCCATAGGCACGATCGCCATAAGGCAGGCACAATCGCCACCGGCACAATCGCCGTAGGGCAGACGCAATGGCCTTAAGCCCTGAAAATATGTAGTCAGCCAGACAATAATGTGTGGAGGAGCAGCCTGTTCCTGGCAGGCTAATATGCAGTCACCCACTCAACCCAGCCCAGTTTGGGGAGGAGTGACTGAATATACTAATAGCCTGCACATGTGAACGATACCAAAGATGTCAGCCATAGATGGGTGGTGACCCACCATACAGGATATCAACCCTGGCTGATATGACAGCGGGTTGCCCTGTATCTCCAAGGTGGGCCACACTGGCTGACATCTTGGGCTCCCCCACCAACTAGCAAACTACATACAAAGATACTAATGCATACTAATAAAATGCGGGTGTTAGTACTGCATTTTGGCCAAAACGCATAGGCTGACGGAAGCGGTGTGACCTCGACGCGGTCCGTCAGCCTATGCGTTTTGGCCAAAATGCAGTACTAACACCCGCATTTTATTAGTATGCATTAGTATCTTTGTATGTAGTTTGCTAGTTGGTGGGGGAGCCCAAGATGTCAGCCAGTGTGGCCCACCTTGGAGATACAGGGCAACCCGCTGTCATATCAGCCAGGGTTGATATCCTGTATGGTGGGTCACCACCCATCTATGGCTGACATCTTTGGTATCGTTCACATGTGCAGGCTATTAGTATATTCAGTCACTCCTCCCCAAACTGGGCTGGGTTGAGTGGGTGACTGCATATTAGCCTGCCAGGAACAGGCTGCTCCTCCACACATTATTGTCTGGCTGACTACATATTTTCAGGGCTTAAGGCCATTGCGTCTGCCCTACGGCGATTGTGCCGGTGGCGATTGTGCCTGCCTTATGGCGATCGTGCCTATGGCGACCGTGTCTGCTTTGCAGACTTTCAGGTATTTTGGGCTTTTTCAGTGAATGTGTTTTTTTTCTTTTTCCTCACCTCTGTGATTTTATGTAATTTATTGTGAGTTAGCGTAGGTACTGACGGAAGCGGTGTGACCTCGACGCGGTCCGTCAGCCTATGCGTTTTGGCCAAAATGCAGTACTAACACCCGCATTTTATTAGTATGCATTAGTATCTTTGTATGTAGTTTGCTAGTTGGTGGGGGAGCCCAAGATGTCAGCCAGTGTGGCCCACCTTGGAGATACAGGGCAACCCGCTGTCATATCAGCCAGGGTTGATATCCTGTATGGTGGGTCACCACCCATCTATGGCTGACATCTTTGGTATCGTTCACATGTGCAGGCTATTAGTATATTCAGTCACTCCTCCCCAAACTGGGCTGGGTTGAGTGGGTGACTGCATATTAGCCTGCCAGGAACAGGCTGCTCCTCCACACATTATTGTCTGGCTGACTACATATTTTCAGGGCTTAAGGCCATTGCGTCTGCCCTACGGCGATTGTGCCTGCCTTATGGCGATCGTGCCTATGGCGACCGTGTCTGCTTTGCAGACTTTCAGGTATTTTTGGCTTTTTCAGTGAATGTGTTTTTTTTTCTTTTTCCTCACCTCTGTGATTTTTTGTTGGAAAATTCCTAACATGTTTTCATATGCTTTTCTTAAAGCAATAGCTTTTTTTCTAGCCTCTTGTCCATGAAGCTCTGCTGTATGGAGTGTACAGCTTATAGTGGTTCTATGGACAGTGGTTCCATCTCAGTTTCAGATCTTTGGAGCTTCTTCAGACTTATCATTGGAGTTGTGGTTGAGTCTCAAATAATGCCCTCCTTGCCCGGTCTGTGAGTGTTGGTGGGTGGCTTCTCTTGTCCTGTTTATAGCTGTGCAATATTATTTCCATCATATAATAATGGATTTGTGATTTATGTAATTACCAAAGCCTGACCTATACTTCTCCACAACTCTGTCTCTGACCCATTTGGAGAACCCCTTGGTTTTCCTCTGCTTGCTGTTGCAGACTCAGGGGCCTTTCAGAACAGGATTATATATACTGACATGTGACACTTTGATTATGTACAGGCGGACCTTATTCAATTAATTATGTGACATCTCAAGTTACCTGGTTGGACCAGACCTTAGTAATACATACGCATTTCCAAGTTTTCGTTTTTTAAAACTTTTTTTAAACAAAGTAATTTTCTTTTCATTTCAACAGTTTTGACTGTTTTGTTAGGTCTACTACATGAAGTCCAAATTAAAATCCGTTTTAATTCCAGGTTATAATGCAACAAAACAAGAAAAACATCATGGGGGTCAAATAATTCTGCAAGGCACTGTAAATGCCTTCTCTAAATGATGAGCTGCTGGGAATCGCCATGCATCTAGCTGCTCAAAATCCTTCCAACCCATAGTTATCTGGAAGCTGTTGGACACAAATGGTCTTCTCTTTCAACCATTCTTTAGTTGATTTACTTGTGTGCTTTGGGTAATTGTCTTGTTGCAGCACCCAGCCTCTCTTCAGCTTCAGGTCATGGACGGCTGCCCTTACATTCTTCTGTAAAATGTTTTCCTACACCTTAGAATTCATTGTTCCACCGGTGATTGCAAAGTGTCCAGGCCCTGAGGCAGCAAAGCAGTCTCCGTAAGTCTTTTGCTCTTATGGCCCATTTAAACAGAAATGTGAACGATAATCGTCCCGTCCAAATGCATGCAGCGACTGAATCAGAGTTGTTCAGTCATTCAGTTTCTGCATGCAAAAAGCATCTCCCTATCTTGCTATTTCTGCCCCTCTCAGTATCCCACCGTAGTATTAGTGCCTCTTCTGCGAGCCCATTTAGTCTGCCACCCTATTTAGTAAAACCGTCCCCTTTTGCGGTCCCATTTATTAATAGTGACCCTAGTCTGTGGTCCTCATTAGTAATAGTTACCCTTGTTTGTGGCCCCAATTAGTAATAGTGACCCTTTTCTGTGTCTCTCATTAGTAATAATTACCACCATCTGTGGTCCTTTCTTCATTCCCTTCCAAACAGCTGGACAGCAATCTTCTGACAAGCAGTGTATCCTTACATTCACTGCTGTCAGACATTCCGGATGCTGCAACACTGAGAATACCCTGGCCCCTCCCCTTTCTCCTGTACACAACATGCAGCAGAAGGGGGAGGAGCCAGGGTATCCTCAGCACAGTCGTGTAGAACCTCTGACAATGGTGAGGTGAGGAGACACTGCTTGTCCTAAGGCTGCTGTCTGGTTGGATATTTGATAGCGGGTCCAAACAAGTCAATAGTGGGACAGGGCCATTCAGCCCCGTGCCCCACCACAGATTTTTTTTTTTGCTGGCCATTAATGTGGCTGTAAATACTAATTACTGGCATCGGCCTCTGCAGGTAATTACTGGCCACATGGCAACCCTAATTATAGACATGTACAGACATATTTTCTCAGTAATCAATGCAGAAATCCAGGTAATTCTTTACTTTTTCTTGCAAGTGTAACTGGTAGAACCTGTTACAGATTTTGCATTAAGCTAAGAAATTATGTTACACCTATAAAGCTTTCCCTCTATCCTTTAACCACAAACCCATGTAAGCTACAGGTCTGATTTCTGTAGAAAAATAAAGCTAATACAAATGTGACATGTGAACACTGCCCTCTACCGAGTCACATATGAAGAACATCGTTTATTGTTTTTATGGTTTTACACTTTGGTCCTCATTTAACAAGACTGATGGCTTGTAAGGTATGGCCTAGTCCCATGTGGTTTTGCAACACTGCTGTGTAGTTTGTAAGTGGAAAGGTTAAATGCTTTTCAGCATCTAGAAAAGCTGAGTGTTGAAGGGAGCTTTGAAGAAGGTTTCAAAAAGACTGTCACATCCCCCAGGAGGTCTGTAATGTACAACAGCCCCTTGCTAAACCAGATCAGGAAATATTTACAATACTAGATTAGGACATGAATAGCACTCACACCCCAGTAACTTCTCATCCCCATTTTTAGAACTGGCAACAGCCAGACCTGATATCTCTTTGGAACCAAATTCTAACAAAGGAAATGTGCTCAAACAAAGAGGAAAATGTAATAAGGAAATGATGACTGATCTGTAAGTCACAGCCCACCGACAAGGATAATTTGCACATCACCACGAATCAGACTCAGGTACTCCCATCCTTGCGAGATGCTCAGAGACTCCAGAACTGCATATTGGGACAAATATCCAAAAACATTTGTGTGTGGGATCAAAACATATGTAAAATCATAAGAGGAAACTTCGCCATCATATTTCCATTGTGGGTCCCAGCCACACGAAGTTATAAAGGAAATATGGATTTCAGTGCCCATGTGCTCCATTGTAAGGCAGACCCCCAAAGAGGCTGGAAGGAGCTGAATGGGAGTTACCTTACTGTCGAGGGTTAATTTGTTCAAACAGACTGGTCAGTTATGTTGTCGGTTCCAAATTGACCTAAGCAGGAGGAGCGCTCCTTTGAGAGTCAAAGTACTGACCATTACACACGGTATATGGTGAAGTAATGAACTCTAAGTGTTTATTGGCATAGTCTCAGTCTTTATAGAAGATCGCCCACGCAGGGACGCGACCTCTGGTAATACAGGGAATAACCTCATGATTTCCATACATATCTGACAATAAACTTATGACATAATCATTCATCAAAAACTCGTGGTATATGACATTAAGAAATAGCTGATTTCACATGTAAGAGCTAGCAACTTCTTTGCGGTTAGGCTATGTCTTCCGAGACATCTGGCCTTAGAACTTCCTGATTCCAATAGGTCAGACGTAGACCTTCAGTGTAGATAGAAAACCACAAAAACAGTCATGACTTCTGTTACACATACAATATATTGCAATACATACATTTTGCTAAAATGGATTGATAAGCATATATTCTCATTTTTGATTAGCGACATATATTAATTTCTTTACAGCCCCTCTTGGCCCTTATCATTCCCCCATTTTGGACATCAGGAAGTCACACACAGGAATGACAATTATGGGGAATTTTGAGGCTGAGTTGATCCAGAGGAAGGCGAAAACCCTTTTAGGAAAAAGCCAATTATCCTTGTATAAAAAGGGAAAAATTCCTTCCTGACCCCAAATATGGCGATCGGAACAAGTCCCAAGATCACAGCCGACATCTGACTTTTTAAAATGTATTATTGTTTTCATGAATCTAAACAAATCTCTTATCATTTATGTGAAACATAAAGTGTATGTTTGACCGCATCACAATGGAACAATATTCATATACATTAAGAAAGGTATTCTCCTGGAAAACATTGCTCTCCTCTACATCACTATCATTATGCACTATTGAATATATATCGCGAAGTGTCTTTACTGGGGTGGGGATAGACAGTAAGCAAGTCCGTAAAATATCTTCCCCACTCCGAAGGTTGGGCATGCACATGTGGGAAATATTCAGTACGTCTTTTGCAAAGTATTCCCACATGTTGGGGTGTCCTTCCGCCCAAACAGTCCATCTTCTTCTTACATCGACAGTTGATGAAGAATTGTCCCGAAAAGAGAGTAGTCCAAGAAAACAAAGGGTAAATAATACACCTATCCAGACTATCAATGCTGGTGTCCAGGTTGCCATCCCCCTCCCCCACCCTGGGTTGGGCTTATTCTCCACCCCCCTCGTGGTGCTGAGGCGTTGGAACTTTCTTGCAGTGTGAGGCATGGATCCAAGTGGGTTTGCCTTCTAGCTTGACCGAGGTGGGAGTGGTTAACAGCACTTGGTATGGTCCGTCAAAGCGAGGTTCCAAAGTCTTTCTGACGTGTCTCTTTACCACCACCCAATCTCCGGGATTCAGAGAGTGGGATCCTTCCAAACTATCAGGGTCTGAAATAGAAGAGAAGACTAGGTCGTGTGTTATTTTTAGCTTTTGGCATAAGTCCTGCACAAAGGAAGTAACTTTATCATGACCCAGGGATAGAGCTTGGGGGTGATACAGTCCTAACCTAGGCACGGAGCCAAAGAGAATCTCATAAGGGGACAGTCCTGTTTTCCTATTTGGCGTGGTCCGTACTGAGTAGAGGGCCAGAGGTAGGCACTCGGGCCAAGGTTTTCCTGTGTCAACCATGGCTTTCTGTATCTTAAGTTTGAGGGTGCCATTAAGTCTTTCTACTTTTCCGGAGCTCTGTGGATGGTAGGGGGTGTGAAAGGCCTGCTCTACTCCTAAGGCGGACATGACTTCCTTCATTACCTCACCAGTGAAGTGAGTACCACGGTCGCTCTCAATGGTCTCTGGTACCCCAAATCTGCACACTAACTCTGACACAAGTTTCTTTGCAGTGGCCTGGGCAGTGGCCTTCGTGACCGGGTAGGCCTCAGCCCACCCAGAAAAGAGGTCAATGCATACCAGGACATACTCATACCTTCCTGATCTGGGCAGCTGGATGTAATCTATCTGTAGTCTCTGGAAGGGGTACAAAGGTCGCGGAGTGCACTTCCGAGGGGTCTTTACTACTTGACCGGGGTTGTGTAGTGCACAGATTTCACAAGCCTTGACGTATGCCTTTGCCATCCTGTCAAATCCCGGGGCGTACCACATTTTCTCCACCAGGGCTACCATGGCATTACGAGAAGCGTGCACCTTTCCATGAGCCAAAAGGGCCATACTAGGATAGGCAGCCGCAGGTAAACACATACGGGAACCCATCATCCAACCTTCATTTCCTTTTACTGCCCCTGCGCTTGCCCAGCGCTCCTGCTCTTGCCCTGAGGGGAGTAGGTCCACCTCCTTCTGTGGTGGGACAGAGAGGGTCTGGTCCTTGGCAGGGGGATCAGGATCCTCCTCCGCTGGGCAGGACCTGGTCTGAACTCTGCACACGGGTGCCCTCCAGTCCAGCAGGGCTGCAGCCTTAGCTGCTCCGTCTGCCTTCTCGTTGCCTCTGCTTTCCAAGGAGTCCCCTTGGGTGTGTGCCTTTACCTTTATTATGGCTACCTGCTTCGGGAGCATGATAGCTGACATTAAACTACTTACTGCCTCACCATTCTTTATCGGTCTGCCTTGAGCTGTTAGGAAGCTCCGCGCGCGCCAAATCGGCCCATAGTCATGCGCAACGCCAAACGCGTACCTGGAGTCCGTGTAGATATTAGCAGTGACTCCCCGGGCTAACTTGCAGGCCTCGGTCAGAGCGCACAGCTCCGCTTCCTGTGCTGACATATGTGGGGGCATGGCGCGGCCTATCAGTACTTCATTCATTGATACTACAGCAAACCCTGTCACAAATCTGCCCATCTCATTCTGGTATCGTGATCCATCCACAAACATTTCAAGGTGGGGGTTCAGGAGAGGCTTATCTGTGACATGAGCAAATCCAGCTGTCTCCTGCTCCATCAGATCAGCACAGTCATGCTGGTGCTCGGCGTCAAAAGCTTCCTCTTCGCCTAGGGAATTGACAAAAAGTTGATCCCCTGTGCTTACTCCCCCTTTTGAATCAGTGTCACCTAATGGCAGTAAGGTGGCCGGATTCAAAGTTGTGCAACGTTGAAATGAGACATTGGATGAAGAGTGTACTGCAAGTTCCATTTTGACCTGTCTAGCAAGAGAAAGATGTCTACGGCTCACCTGTGTCAGAATTCCATGTACGTCATGGGGCGTGAGGACCACAAGAGGGTAGTCTAGGACCACCTCAGAAGCTTTCTCAAGTAGTGCTTGTACAGCCAGAACTGCTCTTACACAGGAGGGTGAACCCCTGGCTACTGCATCAAGATGTGCACTGTAGTATGCTACAGGGCGCTTTTTGTCACCATGCTCTTGTGTGAGGACGGCAGTAGCATGTCCCGCCATCTCAGTCACGAACATCTGGAAGGGTTTATCATAGTCAGGCAGATCCAGTGCTGGAGCACTGGTGATCTGTATTTTCAGCTGATGGAAAGCTGACTCGGCTTCAAAGCAAATGGCTTAGAACTCAGGCAGTCGTACAGAGGCTGCATGGTCATGGAGGCAGAGCGAATCCACGGCCGACAATATGAAACTAACCCCAGAAATGTCCGCAACTGAGCATGGGAGGTAGGGAGTGGCATGTCCTCCACCACCTTGGTACGTTCTGGCGTGAGATGTTTTGTACCAGGACCTAGGCAGTGACCAAGAAACACAACATGAGATTTGCAAAACTGTAATTTGTCTTTACTGGCTTTACACCCACTGTCTGCAAGAAAACAAAGGAGGCTGAGTGAGGCCGCAACGCAGGTAGGTCTGTCCGGTGCACAGAGTAGGAGATCATCAACATACTGAAGCAGGGCCACACCTGGTGGGACCGTCCATGCATCAAGTACAAGCCTCATACATCGGGTGAATTGATTTGGGCTGTTTTGTGCCCCTTGTGGTAGAACAGTCCAGCAGTACTGTTTTCCTCGGAACGTGAAGGCAAACAGGTACTGGCAATCGGGGTGGAGCGGGACGGACATAAATGCATTGGCGAGATCGATCAAGGTGTACCAACAGGTTCCGGAAGGTATGGTGGACAACAGAGTGTAAGGGTTGGGGACCAAAGGTGTCTCTAGGATGGTCACCTTATTGATTTCTCTTAGATCGTGAACCATCCGGTAGGTATCAGGTTCACCTTTCTTCCCTTTCTTTTTAACCGGGAAGAGTGGCGTGTTAGCGGGTGAGACGCAAGGTTTTAAAGCATTCAAGGCACATAACTCTGTAATAGTGGAGGCTATTGCGTCTTCCTGTGCCATGGCTAGGGGATACTGGCGAATCATGGGGGCTTTTTCCCCATCTTTGAGATATACCATGACTGGGGGTACGTGGAGATGGCCCAAGTCTGTCTTCCCTTTTGCCCAAAGGGTCTCTGGCACTGCTGAGAGAACCTGTGTATCTTCTGGGGTCAACACATATACAGTACAAGAAGGAGGCGGAGTGACCAAGTCTGCTGCCATGAGACAGAATACTTGGTGGTCGGCCGCAGAGGTACTGACATGAGCCTCACCGGAAGGATGGAGCTGAATACAGCACCCCAGGGGTCCCATCACATCGGTTCCCATGATGCAATCCCCAGCGGGTGACACCAGGAAGCGAGTGAGGACTCATGACCCTTGAAAAGAGACTTCTATGGGCTCGGTCTCACGCATGGGTGTTGGTTCACCGGACACTCCAACGGCTATGGCTATGGAGTCTGAGAGGGGAATACTAAGGTCATTGACTTGTGAGGTACTGACACATGATTTAGTAGCCCCTGTGTCAATTAAAAAGGGCACCTCCTTCCCCTGGATTTTTAGAGGCTGAAAAATTTGTGGCCCACGTGCGTCAGTAACTATAAGGGACACGGGGGAAGGAGTGCCAGACCTTCATTGGTAATTGGTATACCCGTTATTTCCCTGTGGGCGGGATGATGTGGTATTGGCCGTACTTCCCTGTTGCCCCCTTTCGTCTGACGTGTTCTGTCTAGGGCGTTTAGGGGCTCTACAATTACGGGCCAAGTGTCCAGTCTTCCCGCAGTTATAACACTTACGGGTCTCCCGCCTGGGGTCTGTAAGTCGGACTGTGTCCCCCTCCATGGTGTAATGTTTAACCATAACACCCTTTGTGTGGTCTTCTGTATCCATGACAAATCCTACAGCTTTCTTATATAGATCACGCGGTCTGGCCTGTCGCCAATCGGGGGTACATGCTTTAACGCGTTCGGACAGGCGCTTATCTATTCCTTGCATAAAGGCTTTACAAAAAGCAGCATTACGTATTGCTTTTGGACAATCATATAAACCCAGATCTCTGCCAACTTCCTCTAAACGGCCAAAGTAACATTCAATAGACTCGCCCTTGTTCTGTCTACACTGGGTTAGGGCTGTACGTCTCTCTTGGGCTTTGTCCTTAAACCAGGCTTTAACCTTGTCAACATATTGAGTACCACTAAGTAATGTCTGGGGGTCATCTGGGCGATCTTCAAGACCACAAAATTGAGCAATACTATTGTAAAGGCCCAGAGGACATTTTACATTCATAAGACATTCCATGTCTGTCCAAGTGGCAGAGTAGTTTTTCTGTATGACTTCCAACTTTCTATGGAAAGCTGCTGGCTCTGTCTGGGGATCGGGCAGTTGCTGACACAGTGCCATCTGGTCTGTGGCGCTCCAGGGTCGCCATGTAGTGACTGTAGACCCGGGAGTTGGTCTATGTGCGTCCGTAGGTCTGTCATTAGAAGACGATGGTCTGTCAGTGTCCTCTTGTCTGACCGTGCCCAATGGTGGACTCGGTCGGTTTGGTTCTCTATAATGGGTAGTGGAGGTTGTAACTGGGAATAAGGGAATCGGTTGTCTACACTGATCCCTGGGACGTGGAGTCCCACATACTGTACAGATTTCTTTAAAACCGGCATTCTGTTGACCACAACGTGGACAGTCCCAAGCCGGACCTCTATTTACTTCAGGGCCCGGGGATCCTGATTGAGGGCTGTAGGGAGGTGTATCCATCTGGGCAGTAGCCTGTGGATACGTAGGAGGCAAGGGCGGCAAATTGGGATACAGAGAATTAAAGGGATTATTAGGAGACATTGGTGGAGCGGCCGGGACGACAGGAGAGACTAATGGAACCGTAGGGGTTTCCATGGGAACGTCTATTGGTGGCCGGGCCATAGGACAATAAACTAAAATGCCCTCGCCTCGGGACTCGGAGTCCCAGTGTTCGTCTTCTGCTGTTTTAGAGCAGTCCAGAATAGCCTTCATGCCTTTTTCCAAACCCTTTTTTCCTATTTCCTTTCTATGCTTATCCTCATATTGTGACCAAAATTCATAATTGAATGTTCCCGCCTTCTTGAGGCCTATACGTTTGTAAACTTTATAGGCTTGTCTGCAAATGTCCTCCCCTTCTCTATCTTTAATTATCTCAATAGGAGTCTGATATATCTTAGATTGTTCAGACCCCATCTTGACCACTTCCAACTATTCTTCACTAAGTATACAGGACGTATATTTCACACAGTAAACTAAGATAATCACTGAGACTATCTGGGAACACACAGTTCCCTGTCCCGGAATAGATTTACAGAACTAAAACGTGGTCAACTTCAAACACTAGGATTCAGGGGAGACCAGACTTCGCCTCTTAGGGAACTTTTAGTAATATTATAACAAATCCAGAGTAAGAATATGACTGCCAGAAATGAGACTATAACAATAACAATTATTTCAATCTCCAATACAGACAACATGACTCTTTAAGTCCCAATGAGTGAGTTCTTCCGTCTAGGACAGTTAAATGAACTTATTCACTCTAAAATATGGACGGGGCAGAAAATATAGGAAACAGGCAACAACATACCTCTAGTCCGTTAGAGACACAGATCAAAAGAATCCAGACTGTATAATAGTAAGATAAGCTCTTACCTGTACACCGGTGTTTTAGTCTGGGGTCTCAGAATCCAGTATCCACGTCAACGGGCCAGGAGTTTGTTTCAGTCTACTGGTTGCGATGTCCCGTAAAGGTAAGCCCCGCCCCCTAGTTGGACGCCAAGAACTGTCGAGGGTTAATTTGTTCAAACAGACTGGT
Source organism: Eleutherodactylus coqui (assembly GCF_035609145.1). NCBI lineage: Eukaryota > Metazoa > Chordata > Amphibia > Anura > Eleutherodactylidae > Eleutherodactylus > Eleutherodactylus coqui. The sequence continues at coordinate 51,062,050 of NC_089847.1, read as the reverse complement.
CAGTTATGTTGTCGGTTCCAAATTGACCTAAGCAGGAGGAGCGCTCCTTTGAGAGTCAAAGTACTGACCATTACACACGGTATATGGTGAAGTAATGAACTCTAAGTGTTTATTGGCATAGTCTCAGTCTTTATAGAAGATCGCCCACGCAGGGACGCGACCTCTGGTAATACAGGGAATAACCTCATGATTTCCATACATATCTGACAATAAACTTATGACATAATCATTCATCAAAAACTCGTGGTATATGACATTAAGAAATAGCTGATTTCACATGTAAGAGCTAGCAACTTCTTTGCGGTTAGGCTATGTCTTCCGAGACATCTGGCCTTAGAACTTCCTGATTCCAATAGGTCAGACGTAGACCTTCAGTGTAGACAGAAAACCACAAAAACAGTCATGACTTCTGTTACACATACAATATATTGCAATACATACATTTTGCTAAAATGGATTGATAAGCATATATTCTCATTTTTGATTAGCGACATATATTAATTTCTTTACAGCCCCTCTTGGCCCTTATCACTTACCAAGGGTTCAAAAATTCAGGGCCAGACCCTTGGAGTGCACTCTGTGTGTTGGTTGTCCTGCAATTGTGTGACTCCACACAAAGAATGGTGACACTCTTCATTTTTATCCCTATATTTTAAATACTGTCTGCTAATATCTTATGTACGACTCTTGCCTATTACCTTGAATATCATTGTTTGTATTTTTCTGTAAATAAGCACTGCTCATTTTTTGGAATTAAAGTTTCAATTATTTAGTGAACCTCGTCCGTGTTAACATGAAACCATGTCTCTAAAGACATAATTATGGGTATTAGCATTCAGGTCCAATGCCAGTGAACGTTGGTGATGGCAGTGATATTGAGCACAGGGCTAGCGAACTGCTGTAGAATTGTGGCCAAGGGAGATGGCTGCTCGTCCGTGCAGTGTCTTGAAAAGTTGGGTACCAATCCCTCTACAATGGAAGCCTCCCCTGCCCTACGTGACATGGCTCATATAGTTTAAGCTGCATTGCAAAGAGTACCTGCTCTTTTTTGGGCCACAGTGCCATACTGAACCACTTCCAAGGGCCACAGGGGTATTTCCATCTGAGAGATTCATGGTATAGCCTAAGTCAATGTTCCCAACTCCAGTCCTCAAGGCAGCCCAGCAGGTCATGTTTTCTGGATTTCCTCAGTATTGCACAGCTGATGTAATTATTGTCTTTGCCTCAGACATTGCCACAGGTGTTCTTACTATAGGATATTTTGAAATCATGACTTGTTGGGGTGTCTTGAGGACTGGAGTTGAGAAACCCTGCCCAAAGTGTATGTTACAATAATTTGAATTAAGTTCCACTTTCAGGACTCCCACTTATTGGGAGAATGGGGGTCACCTCCCTTCTCCCCCAATCAGCACTCCAGAGAGGAGGAGACAATGCATGTGGCTCTTTCCATTGTAGATGGTGGATTTCAAGGTAGCAACCAGTCCTATAAACTACAATGGAGAAAGCTGCAGGCATATACAATGCCTGTAACTCATATACACATTTCTGGAGTGCCAAACGGGTCAACAGACTTTATTCCCCTAATATATAGGTGACCCAGACATGGCTGCACAGTGCACTCTTTGTACTTGTACGTTTCTATTGTCATGTTATGTGACACTCCTCTGCTGGGCCGCATGTGGCCCTTGGGCCGTAATTGTACACTGGAGTAAAGGCCCTTTTACATGGAACAATTATCGCTTGGGAATGCAGGGTTTTGAAGGATAATCATCCAGTATAGTAGCATGCTTAAAATCCTAAACGACGATCGTTACGTATAAACAGCAGCTATTCAGTACTGAATGACCGCTGCTTACAGTGAATGGAGAGGGGCGGGGGGAGAGCAGAGAGAGAACTCTCCTCCAACCGCCCCGGCTTCCTGCTGGCCGCGCTGTGAGCGATCCAGCGATACTTACTCCTGTGTAATAGTACAGGAGCGAGTATATACAGGGATGAGTGTCGTTACGTGTAAAAGGGCCTTAAGATGAAAAAAATGTATTAAGAGATGTATGAGGGGCACCACATCCCCTCCTCCTAAGTTTGGTTAGTTTTTGAATAGTGGTAAGCATGGAATAGAAGCTAAAGTACAGAAAAAACTACTATAAGCTATAGTACAGAAAAAGATGTATGCAAAAACTGTGTGATTAACAAAAAACACTACCCAAAAAGCTGTAGTTAAAAATGCATGAAAATCATGGCAGTTACCAGCCAAGGAAAAAAAGAGAAAAAAACAGCAAAGGAAGCTGAACAAAAAGGAAAAGGAACCTGTCAGCAGTTTTCACCCCATCCAACTGCTACCACTGCTATACAGGGGCTAGGATGAACATATCCATGTGTGTTATCAGAAATACACCATACCTCAGAAAAAGCACTTTGAAGCATCTTGATCAAGGGAGTGGTTTCCGCCGAAATTGTGGGGCACTTATCTGCGGAAGAAACACCTAGCAGTTACTTGGAGAGTAAAGGGAACCTACCTCTGGGTTCATGATACCTGAACTATGGGCAGCATGAGCACAGGACAGATCTGCACTGTCCCCAATTGGAATGTTGTGACATTTCAGAATAAACATATTCTGAAGTTTCCCTGTTTGACTTGGTAACAGAGCTCTGGAGTCAAAGAGGTGGGCCTTGCTAGCAAGTAGTGACAGCTCCTCTCCCTGCTTGTGTATAGAGAAATACCTGTCAGTCTACTTGCTCCGGGCGGAGAGAGGTTGGCATGGCCCATCTCTCTCGCTCAGAGTTCTGTTCCCGAGTCAAACAGGCAAACTTCAAAGTGTGTTTATTCTAAAATTCTGCAGCATTTCAGAATTCCCTGGTGCTGCTGTCACTTTGGTCAGCAGAGGAAACAGAATGTGTTCAACTAAGAGGGCGCTGCGCTGCAGTACCACCTTAGGGTGTGTGCTATGGTCAATGCTTTTTGCTGACTGCAGTGACAGGAGCGCCAGGAATAACCTGATGGGCAGGGATCTGAGCGGTGGGTTCCCAACGTTCATCTATTGATGGTCATCAATAAAAAGAAGTCACAAAAAACACCATAAACTTTAAGAAAGTATGATAGAATTCACCTTTCTGGAAACAGGCCTGTAACAAACAATTTGGCAGTGATTTAATGATAATGGCAAAGATAGCTGAGGACAATCTTGTGTACGAGTAATACATCGATGCAGAGCAAAATCAGAGGAAATTCAGTTGTTGACTGGCAGAGCGGTCATGGGAGAACATTAAGTATCTTAGTCCATGTAAGGATAACAGGGCCAAAACAACATAATAATGCCAGGAGGAAAAGACATTCAGTAGAATCAAAGGCTGTTGTGGTAAGTAGAGAGGCCAAAGCCCATACATAGTGGACTGTATTGTAATGTTAGCAATCAATGAAAGGCGTAAACTAGCCCTGGGGTCATTGTGCTTTTTCCTGTACAAGGATGAGAACATGGGAGCAAAAGAAGCACAAATCAAATGCCCTTCATCTCACTAATCCTCTGATTTGGTTGTCTGAACCAACAGTGTTTGTCACCGCCTGTCCACTGCTACTATGAACAGGGCAATGTTATACATATTGGTACCATATTAGCCCAGCTATATAGTAACATAGTATACATAGTAACATAGTATGTTGGGCTGAAGGGGGACAATGTTCATCCAGCTCAGCCTGTTTCCACTCCCTTGTTGATTCAGAGGAAGGCAAAAAAAAAAAACCTTAATGAAGCAGAAGCCAATGTAGCCCATTTGGAGAAATTCCTCCCCGACTCCATAAAGGCAGTCAGAATAATCCCTGGATGAATGTTTTGCTAGTTCTTACCCAACTCCAATACCCGGATCAACAACCCTGCTGGTTATTTAATGTCTAGATCCTGCAATATCATAACGCTCTAGAAAGGCATGGCAGAACATCATAACATGCTTCCCCATGGGCTTTTTTAATTTCACAATAATTGCAAAAATTTAGGCTTTACTACACAAAGTGCTATCTGATACCCTGTCATAAAACTAGATAGACACTTTTAAGAACTATAGCAAATCCGGCCAAGGCTCTTCTGCAAGATAAATAGGTAATATGATACTGCTGTATAAACAAATGGCAAGTAACCAGAAAATGTGAGCAAGGTGCAAAGAAGTTACACAACAGTATACTTAAACTCAGGTAAGCAGTGAAATGGAAAGATAAAGCTCCTTTGTTACATGTCCTACAAAGCATTCCATAAAGTCAATAAGGAGTAGTAATGGTCATGGAGTGACGGTATTATTCTGTAGAGTGGTAACATTGGTCTTTGTATAGTATGTTTTGCTCAGTAACAGTATCTAGATAATTTATTTACTGCATAGTGGTGTGAGGGTTATGAACATATTAATGTATATATGTATGTATCTTTATACGTTTCCGGAGGCTCTAGGCCTAAATTGTACACTCTATTCTGTGTCCTATGAAAAGCTCTGCTAAATGCTTGTACATTTAGGTTAGTACTTAATTATGTTAAGTAGAGGTGTAATCTTAAATGTCCATCATGTCTCCAAGAGCTTGTTTATCTCGTTACACTGATCAAAAGGTTGTATGGAATGCTTTGTTTTTTGACTGCTGTCTAGGTAGGGCATGTGATTAAAATGTAGAGTGTGATGATAATCAGGATACCAGACACGATGTCTACATACAAACAAATAAAGCATTGTTTATAGAGAAGACAAAATTATGTACCAGTAAAACAGGTCAACCTCTGTAACACTAGCCTACTGATACGCCTACTATTTTCTGTATAAGAATAAGGCAATGTACACAATAAACTCAGATTGCTTCTAGACACAGGCCTGATCTCTGTGTTTCATAGCTTTCTCACGGCGGCCGCCATAACCACCTTTGATTTGGAGCCTCACAGCATATTGACGGAACATTGAATTCCCTAACAGAAATTGGTGCCCGAACGTGGGGCTTGAAGGAACAAGAGGACCACCTGCACCTCAAACCCCCCCGGACCCAGATGGGATAAGGAGCCACTCGGAACCACGGATTTACAAAAACTGCGCAGTAAGGTAAGGCTTTATCTTGCCACAATCTATCCGTGCTTCTTGGCTGCTCCTTTCCTGTCCGAGGGGTAAGAAGTGCATGCCTCTTATAAATCTTCAAGCTTTTTAAGAATTCATATGGTGGGCTGAATATGCTGTGCGGGTGTTTAACTGTTATTGTCTTTATTTGTTACTTTGCATGGTCAGAGTACAGAATATGAAACCCTCTTGCCGATCTCGGGAAGGCATGGTATAAATTGTACCAGGGAAGCCTAAAATTTTCAGGGGATAAAATCCCTGATGGGAGCCTCTTATAGGTATAAGAGAAGTAGTTGAGACGGGGGGAAATAAGCAGGGTTGGGAAGTACCGACACTTTTAGACAAGTGAGGAAGTACTGACACTTAAAAAAAAAAAAAGTAGTAACTGACATGCAAATGTTTTTGTCTTTATGTGTGTGTATAAATGGAAGGACCTGTATGAGAGACTGTGTTATATGGTGTATACTGTCCGGTAACCAGAAACGAAATGAAGCAAAAATGACCAAATGCTGAGCCAGACCACAGGGGGTGGAGCTAGGTGATGTAAGGAGATGGGAGGGAAGAACAATAGGAATAGGTCTTGCTCCACCCTCCACACAGTCCAGCCTAGGTGAGAAGTGTGTCTCCATTTTAAGTGGATGTTGGTGTATATATATATGTATATTGTGGTAATGTATAGAGTGAAGGTCACTCTTAGACTCCATGTTAAGTCTCTCACTTGAACAAATGGAGTGACCAAAGGAGGGGCATCTAATTTTATTCCTGAGACTAGTTGTGTGAGATAATAGCCCAGGATTACCACAGTGTATATATGAATATACAGATTCGTGGAATATGTGGAATTCAAAAATATTGAGTTGTGTTAATTTGAATATTATTGAATTAAGATATTAATATGAGATAATTGTGTACTTGAAACACCTGATAAGTACTTTAGTCAAATTAATATTTAAAGTGTAATTCATTTCCAATTAACAACAGTATTCTATTTGAAGAGTGTATAAAGAAAATAATAATAAAAATAATAAGCCTCTTGGTGTATATAAACCGCCAGCCATTGGCCATAGTGCTGGTAAAGAGGATAAGGTATGGAAGACTGCACAGAAAATAGTGAAACAAACAATTGTTTTATGTGTGTGAAAGAATAAAAATAATAAGCCTCTTGGTGTACATAAACCGCCAGCCATTGTCCATACTGCTGGTAAAGAGGATAAGGTGTGAAAGATAGCTAAAGAAATTGGCAAATTAATCTTGGTCCCCATCCCACTTATTAGGGTCCCAATCAACTACAGTATGAACCTTTTTCTTATAGTGTCTAACTCTCTTTAAAGCGTAATTTGAACTAAGTCTTGCTCCTTGCAGCAATACATAAATGGCGCTGTGAACAGGATTACGCAGAGAGTAATACACTAGTTTGTTTTAAAGGAAAATTTTGATAAACTGATAGTTGAAGAATTTCTTGTGATAATCTGGCATAGTGTGAAAATGTCGCTGTTTAAGAAAATCCGCAATAGTACGAAAATGTCGGTAGCTAAGAACAAAGAAGTGTCCGATGAATTGTTAATTATGCCAGGGTGGAATAAAGCCCCCTATAATATATTGGCCGCTGAGTGGTCGCAGTGTGGTGAATATCAGTATGTGGGTAGAAATGGGCATAAGTTGTATTGTGTTTGTCATTGGGTAGCCTATTCTGAGCGAATTGTGTAAAAACCGCGGTACTAAGAGTTTTTCTTATCTATACATAATTCGCTCATTATTGGAAGTCTGGTGTACAGTAAATACAATCCCAATTTCTACTTCACATATCAGTCCGTATAGGAATGAATAAAACCCCCCTTAGTGAGTGTGAATTTGCAGTTTTTGTAAGGTGGGGGCAAGTGTATTACACTCTAAGTTCATTTTGAATAGTCAGCCCAGGTTATTTGCACAATAGAAGATGCTTACAGGCAGTGGAACCAGTTATACAGCTATTTGTCTGGAGAAGTTTCTGTGTTCTATAGAAGATAAGATACATTTCAAAGGGTGGAGTACTGGGCTTTAGAAGACCTACTTGTCTTTGCAAAGAAATCTGAATTAAGAATTGGTTATATTTGGCTACATAGGAAGTATGTTGTATCATATATATATATATACTGTTCAGTAGCTGAAAATGAAATGAGAAAAGAATTCAAAGATGTTCTCTCATTGTCGGGTCAGTTCCCTCTTCCATCTTCACCCCCTCCTTCATCTCAATTCCAACCGTCTCCTCCCCACCCTATGCCAAGTCATCCACTCCAAGGTCAAACATTGGACTGGAGGGATGGACCTGCTGGCATTGTGGACAACAGAACCCGGATTGGAGAGAGAGCTGCCCTGCTTGCGGAGCTCCTCGGTGCAAACCAGTTATGCCTATGCTCACTAGATCCTAGGCTAGTGAGTGGAAGCATGAGAAGGAGGACAAGGAGGAGATGCAGGAGTATATGTAAAACAGGGAAGGCAGTGGGAACGATAATCTAAAATTATGTGAAAAACTATTGTGGCACAGATTAGGATTAAATTAAACATAGAGAATTGAGAAGTGGTAAAATATTTTTCATTTGTCTGAAACATTGGGGAAAAAGAAAAAAAAATTGAGAGAATCCTCCTTGTCTCTTTCTAATATTACACAAAGAGAAGGAAGAAAGTATAAAACAATTCTATGCCCCCCTTCAACAACGTTTGTCAGATCTGGGATATAGGGGCATAGAAGAGATGGGTAAACATGTACTTAGTATGGCCTTTGTAGAAGGTCTATTGAAATCCCTAAGGTCATAGATAATAAACCAGAGTGGAGACAGTCTGAATCTCCGGCCCTTTTTCAGACAAAAGGGCATTTATGTAAAGCTAAAAGAAAACAAAAAAATGCTTGGACCGTCCTGCTATAAGGAATGCAGAATTCTCCAAACATGTACACCCAGGCACCCCAGTCTGTCCTGCAGGCTTGGACTCCGCCTGAGGGAACTGTGCTGTTGCAGTATGTTAATGACCTTCCGCTTTGTGCTGAGGATCTGAAAATGTCAATCTGCATCCATTTCTCTTCTAAAGAAAAAAAAATAATTTTTTTTTAGCAGAAAATGGCTGCAAGGCTTAAAAAGGAAAAATTACAGCTTTGTAAACAAAAGGTTGTTGTCTAGCTCAAGAAGGCAGACATCTCACAGAACGACGCAGGGCTGCAGTTCAAGCCATTTCTGTATCTTCTTCTGCTGCCAAAGCTTCGCACCTTTTTGGGACTTGTCTCATACTGCCGTCCCTGGCCTTTCATGCGACAGCAGTATTGACGCAAAAACATGGAGGATGTCCACGGTCACTTGGGTATTACTCCATGAGATTGGATCCGGTAGCCCGAGGAGCCCCCTCCTGTGTCCGTGCGGTAGCAGCAGTACAAGCAATGGTTGACAAATCTTCTGAGTTGGTCCTGGACTACCCCCTAGTGGTTCTCACCCCTCATGACATCCAGAGTATACTCACTCAAGTACAATCTAAACACCTGTCTCTAGCTCGTCAAATAAGGTTGCAATATGCTTTGCTCATGCCCCCCCTTTAATATTTCTTTTCAATGGTGAACCCGGCTACTCTTCTTCCAATCGAGTATCCTGTTTCAAATGGGGGAGGGGGATGCATAGGTGATCTATGTATTACAGATCAGCTATTTTTTAAAAATTTTTGCAAATAAGAACGTGATCTATTTGGAATAGAATATCAGCATGATTGTCTAGCATTGATGCAACAAGAAAGTTTAAGTTTTAAAGAGTTACTGAAACCCCTTGTTAATACATATTTTGAGTTGTTTTTTTATAGATGGTACCAGGGTGATTGACAACTCCACACCAGATATGCAGTGTTCACACAACAAGATCTCTAAAAGCAGAATGCCTCCGCATGTCTCAGCACAAGAAGCGGAACTGAAGGCCCTCACTGAGGCGTGTAGAGTGACAGAAGGTAACCATTTACACTGACTCCTGGTATGTATTCGGCATAGATCATGGTTACGGCCCAATATGGAAGGCCAGACATTTTTAAACTTCTGTAGGACAACCCATTGAGAATGGTGTAGCAGTACAGAACCTTATGAAAGCCCTACTCCTACCAGACAAAGTAGCAATCCTGAAGGTGAAAGCTCATACTAAAGCCAACAGTGCAGAAGCAAAAGGCAACGCCCTAGCAGACTTCAGCGCAGACAGCGGCCCTCAAGCCGTGGAAGAAAAAAGAAAAGAAGATACTGACCGCACAAGTCAGAGACTATGATTTGGACTTTGATAAAAATTTGAACATTGATGTACTAAAGACATTACAGTCACAAGCCAGCAAAGAAGAAAAAGATAAATGGACTAATATGGGAGCAGTAGAACAGGGTGGCGTATGGCAAACAGTCAGTAACTTGCCTACCACGATCCCTGTACCCCATGATGGCCCAGCTGATCCATGGAAAGACTCACCTATCGAAGGCAGCTATGTTACCTACGCTTGAGAGAGAAAGGGTTGCCCCCTGGGTTCTTTGTAGCTGTTACATCATTTGTCCAATTTTGCATGAGCTATGCCGTAAGCAACAGGGTAGAAGTAAATTGACCACAAAGGCACTTGCCAGGACCACTCTACCCATTTCAGGGATTGCAAATTGACGACATTCAGCTCCCACGTGTTGGGAAGTATGAATATGTGCTTGTTGTTGTTGATGTTTTTCAGGTTGGAGGCGTACCCTGTTACAAAAGTAAATGAGCAGGTAACCGAAAAGAAGCTCATGAATAAGGTAATCTGCAGATACGGGGTACCAGAGGTAATCGAGTCAGATAGAGGTACACATTTCACAGGTGAAATAATGCAACACTTCATGTCTGCCCTGGGTAACTCCCAGGCATTTGACACCCCCTTATCATCCACAAAGAGCCAGAAAACAATTGTGCATTATAATATTTCTCTTCAGGCAATGAAACCCTGCACCAGAGGAAAACGAAAATGGTATGATACCCTATTAGGGGGAATTGGTACAGGTGTAGGGGTTCTGAACTCTATAGATTTAGAGGTGATGAAGAATAAAATGGCTGGGGTAGGACAGGATGTTTCTAGATTGATAAATGTTCAGGCACAATGCATGCCTTCCTTGTTCCTCCCCCGATGTCTTGCATTAGGATATGATAAGGATGTATTAACGCCTTTTTAATCTGGTTTTGCGGTTTAAAAGGATTTGTTTGTAAATATGAGTAAATTCATGAACTATACACAATGTAGCCTGCAATATGTATATATGATTCACGAGAAGGACAAAGCAGTCAGATGTGATGACAAATAATGAAAAATTGTGGAGAAATATTCTCAATAATGTAATTCCAGTAGCATCCTGGATACGGCCCCGGGCTGATAGTGTAGAATGCTCTGATGAATATTGCACTGGAGAAATGACTTTTTATGATGTAAAGGACACAAGCCTGATGTGTAAGTCTGTAGTACTACCTGTGGTGTTCGGGCCGCCTCTATATGCTTTACAATATTGGTTGCCCAAGTTCACAGGTATGATGATTTATAGTGAAAATAAAACCCATGGTATAGAGAACTGTGAAGAAACACTGGATGGCCTAGCATGCGGACGGAGTACAGCCGCATATGAGCCATGTTTCCAGCAGCCTTCAATCAGCATATGTGATTGGACGGTGTTACCTGCTTCTTCTATATGCTGATAGAAGTTGGCCCCCAATATGTATATGTTCTTTGTTGCCAACCGAACTGGAACCACCAGTATGTATAATCTCACCACTCCATTGTCTGGATGTATACAGAACATGTCGGTGATACATTGATTTACAGAAACTTACACATTTTTGCCAGATGCTGAAGCAACATTAAGGTACTACTGGTACCCAGATGCTATCCCTATGTCAACTCTGACAGTATCCTTGGGTAGAATTGTAAGACTAATGATAGATACTGAACACCTTTAAAAGCATTTGGATGTTACTAACCTCTCCCTTATGGAATTAGAAAAATGTATGGGTAGGAGATAAGCTAGTCAGCCTAGGTACTAAGATCCAGGTAGACACAGAGTATAATTGGTATGATATTTTTACTGAATGGTCACCTATTGCAGGAAAGATGATGGATTTTATGTTTCACCCTTTACTAATACTGTTTCTTTTGTTCATTCTTTTGAGTGTTTGCAATTTATGGACATTCTGTGGGATACGGAGACAAGCAAATTATCTGGAATCGCTCCCTCTACGATATCGTTAAAACAGTCATACGTAAAAGAGCAACAACAGTGGGGATCCGGCGAAGAGGATAGAAAGACCGGCAGGGGTGGCTTAGCACCCCTGATAGTGCCACTACAAAGGCTCTTTTCAAGATGGACTGTTTCAAATGGGGGATTGTGAGGGTTATGAACATATTAATGTATATATGTATGTATCTTTATACGTTTCCGGAGGCTGTAGGCCTAAATTGTACACTCTATTCTGTGTCCTATGAAAAGCTCTGCTAAATGCTTGTACATTTAGGTTAGTACTTAATTACGTTAAGTAGAGGTGTAATCTTAAATGTCCATCATGTCTCCAAGAGCTTGTTTATCTCGTTACACTGATCAAAAGGTTGTATGGAATGCTTTGTTTTTTGACTGCTGTCTAGGTAGGGCATGTGATTAAAATGTAGAGTGTGATGATAATCAGGATACCAGACACGATGTCTACATACAAACAAATAAAGCATTGTTTATAGAGAAGACAAAATTATGTACCAGTAAAACAGGTCAACCTCTGTAACACTAGCCTACTGATACGCCTACTATTTTCTGTATAAGAATAAGGCAATGTACACAATAAACTCAGATTGCTTCTAGACACAGGCCTGATCTCTGTGTTTCATAGCTTTCTCACGGCGGCCGCCATAACCACCTTTGATTTGGAGCCTCACAGCATATTGACGGAACATTGAATTCCCTAACAGTGGTAATGTTTGTTTTTGGTATAGAGGCAACAATGCTCTGTGATAACTATAGATGCTTGTCATTTGGAGGTGTGAGGGGGGGGGGCAACATATGTCTTGGGACTTGTGCCATGATCCTTTAGGACCCTAGCAATGCTCCTACCCTGGAGGAAAGCATAAACTCAAGTGAGCAATTTTTGGATCATTCTGATTCCTGCAGGGCAGTGTATGCTGCATCACTAGTGACGTACAGTTCACTGCCTAGCAGGAAATGCCGAATATTCGGAAGCGTGTTTTAGCAAACAGGCGTGGTGTTTCGCTGTGAGTATTCATATAGTATACACTGCCCAGCAAGAAGCAGAATGTACCAAATCAACGCTACATCACAGGAAGAAGAAGATCCGGACGGCTTGCGGTGAGGTGACCCTAGGGACTGGAGGGGACAGGAGGAGATCTGGTAACTAGACTGCCTGGGGAGGAATAGGCAAGTATATATATATTTTTTCTAATGACAAAACCACTTTAATAGCTGTCTACAAATATCTGAAGGGCTGTCACAGTGCAGAGGGATCAGCCCTATTCTCATTTGCACAAGGAAAGGCTAGAAGCAATGGGGTGAAACTGAAAGGGAGGAGACACAGATTAGATATTTAAAAAAACTTCCTGACAGTGAGGGTGATCAATGAGTGGAACAGGGCTGATTTAGTGGTTCTGCATAGAGCAGGGGGTTGGATCCGATGACACTGGAGGTCCATTCCTACCCTACCATTCTATGATTCTGGAATAACTGATTCTGGGTTGAACTCCTAAATATTCATTCCCTTCTCCCTCAAATCTGCAGAGGTCTTTTATCCTAATGGTAACAAAGCTACCAAGTGACAACGGGAGGGGATGTTAATTACCCCTTCCCACCAAGCATTTGTCTCCTGTGTATTCCAAGCAGACATTTCGGCCCCAGGCCTTGCTAGTGTCTTTAGCAAATGAGAATTTTATAATTGGAATTATGGGTTACCAGCCCGACTGCAGGTACATTTTCAGAACCGTGAGGATACTAAGGACCTGGTGCGGTTACTCCAATCGCTGTGCGACCCCTAGAACCTACAAAATTGCCTATATGCATAGACGATTATCAGTTGCATATCATGTTTGGTATCCACAGGTAAGTGAATTCCTGATATTAAACATGACAGCTAGATCTTCCCTTTTGGAGCACCTCCTGGGGAAGTATAGCCGAAATGTTAAATTAAGGCTCTATCCAGATGAGCCACGCATATACTTAACATGTTCTTGATGACGTCACAAGAAGGCCGGGTATATGTGGTTCTGCGAGGCTTTAAAACCAAATGGGTCCTGTCCCCAAGTGGTCTGACCCACAGAGTGGCACTTAAGTTGCAGTCTGTCCGTACCCTGTCTGCGGTGGCAATCTTCATCCTCTTGTGTGTTTATCTCGCAGCCATGTCTGTATTTTTAACAAAGAGAGAATTGATAATAAATTTAGCAGGAATAAATTATGTATCAGATATGTGTCACATGCCCCCTTTTCCATTTGAAAGTATTGATTTGGTTCCAAGACGACTTCTTTTAAAATGGCTTCCGTGTAGGACATTGACCCTCACAGATTTCCCCCCTTCCCCTTAGCAACATGCCATTGTATGTCACAGTATGGCTTTTCCAACCACCATTTTTGACTTATTCAGGTGTCTTCATACCTTTGGACTGCCCTGTATTTATCATCTATCATGTATGATCACTTGGTGTCCTGAGTCCCCTGTTCATCTTCACCCATACAGCAGCAGATAGGAAATGTTTGCATTGCACTCCCACGTGGCTAATTCTTTAAAGAAAGGTTTTGCAGAATTAGTAAGGGTCCAACTCCCGAGACCATCACTGTTCAACTATATGAAGAGATCACAGGGTTTTCAAGCAAGCGCTACGACCCCTTCTCTGGCCTATGTCCTCACGTTCATCAGTCACAAGTATTTTGTGCAGCTTAGTACCATTCAAGTGAATAGAATTCAGCTGCAATACCAGCCACAGCCTCTACAAATTGAAAGGCACTGTGCCTGATATGAAGTTTAGCGCCCACAGAGACCAGGTCCTGGAAAATCTCGTTAAAAGAAATAACCTTTCATTTTCATTGACTTTGAACAGAGAAGCAGCATGGATGCTCCACTGCCACTTCACTCCTCACCACCGCTGATACGGCTGTGAAGGAATAGGGGACTCGGGACCACCAGCAATGCAGCATTTATCATGTTTATGGCATGCATGTTCCTTCCTGTTACCATGACACATTTTCTAACAATATCTTTTGAAAATAGGAATCCCACAAATCTGATCTGGTGGAACATTCTAGACTGGTTGATTATGCTAAAGACCACATTCATGAAAATCAACATCCAAAAGCAGTTTTATTAACTCCACGGCTTGAGTGGATAGCTAAGATGGTTACGATGTTGCAGATGATGACGATGTTGCAGATGGCGATGAAGCGGATGAAGATGTTGCAGATGGTGAAAAAGCAGATGAGGATTGTGCAGATAGTGAGAAAGCGGATGGGGATGTTAGTGATGATGCCGATGTTAAAGATTGTGACGATGTTCAACATGATGTAGATGTTGAAGATGATTATGATGTACAAGGGGAAGGAGTCAGGTAATGCTGTGCACGAAGCGGGTTGCAAGGCAGACCTTTGGGTAAGGAAAGAAGATGGTTACTCCTGCTAATGAATCGACATTTGGGAGGTGGGGACCTGAGGGTGGGTGCAGAGGATGGGGAGTGCATTATTATGTGACGTGACAGAGGGGTTGTTATAACTAAGCGGAGCTACAAAGGGAGCACTATAAGTAGGGTTACAAAGGGAGCACTACAACTACGGGGGATACAGAGTAGATTACTAGGGGTAGCAGCAGGATAGGAAGAGTGCGGAGACACGATTCATGGCTAGAAGTAGTCTTCATGGTGGTCTGGGTCCAGACAGAGGATAAAATGAAAGTAAACAACTTCAATCAGAGGAGACATCACTTGTGATCACTGGAGGTAACTGCACTGTAATAACTTTTACTGTGTAGAACTGGTATCTATTTGGTGACCATATTGTTTAGTACCGTGTTTCCCCGAAAATTGGACATCCCTTGAAAATCAGACCTAGTAGAGGTTTTGCTGAAGTGCTAAATATAAGGCCTCCCCCGAATGTAAGACCTAGCTGTGTCCCTGCTGTGGGAATCTGCTGTGATGAGCTCCCCCTGGTGGCCGGAAGCTGCAATACCGTCCCTGCTGTACAAGTGGTCCAGCAACTGCTGTGGGTGATCGTTACAGTCTGCAGACAGTGTGTGGGAGCCAGGTACTTTACAGCCCTTATTTTTTGTGCCCTTGTGTGTGTGTGTCAGGCGACAAGTGTGTCACTTTGATTCTTTAGGGGGTGATCGTTACAGTATCCAGACAGTGTGTACATGGAAATAATGGTAGTAACAAGAAATTCTGGATAGGATTCACAGTTTGTCTAGTTATGCTGGTTTGTCATCACAACTACTGTACAGTATATAATAAATGTTAATTTTTCTTGTTCAACAATAAACGTGAATTCTTCTTCATGGGGAAATAAGACATTCCCTGAAAATAAGTGCATTTTTGGGAGCAAAAATTAATATAAGACACTGTCTTATCTTTGGGAAAACAGGGTAGTACTGTCAGGAAGCCCCTAGGGGGCACTGTTAGTTTGAGAGGGTCACTAACAGGCACGATCCTTGTGAGGGGACAGAAATGGCATGGCTTAATGTAAAAAGTGCATGATTTCTCTTTGGATTCACATTTGGGTCATGATCAATCGGGCTGTGCATTTTCCACCTTGCCTTGGAATTAGGTTTGAAGAACGCCAGGGCATTTTCTGTCTCCAGATGCTGCTGTATGTATAATATTGTATTCATCCTGGGCCCTGACTGTCCCTGAGGGAGCCCTGCAGAGATGAACAGAACAGCTAAGCAAAAATACAACTGAAAAGTAAACCGCAGCAACTTATCTGCAGGTAGCAAAACACCCAGCACAGCAGAGCTCCAAACTCCAAGTTCTCCACTATGGAATGGAATAAGCAGCACTGAGCCCCAGGAGGGGTGAGAATATAAGGCCACTCTGCACCTGAAAACTGGCAGAGTTAATAGAAAACCACACCTCCACCCTACTCCCAGGCATGAGTTATCCAGCATGCATCCATGCAGCAAAGGCAGACAGCACCAGCAGACTCTGAACATGGTGCATTAACCCCTGACCTGCATAACAAGGCAACAGGTCTTGGCCTGTGTGGAGGCCACCATGCCACGCTGTTGTCGGGACAATATCAGAAAGTCCGAAACAAAATGAGGAACCCGTTCTTGTATTTTATTTTAGTGTAAATGTACTAATTTTAAAAATAAACTATACATTAAAAAATATTAACCCCTAATAAAACTAAAAATAAAATCTAAAAAAAGAAAATAATTCAGTGAAAAAAAGATATAAAAAATAGTTCTATAGATCACGGAAAGAAAACTGCAGCAAAACTATTTTTGGTAGCTGAAGAAAAGAAATAGGGTAGTAAAACCACCACATGGGTAAAATTCCTAAAAAGTGTCTGGTCCTTAAGTAGTTACCCTGAAAGCCCATAGATCTCAAGCATCCAATATTGACCTTCGGCCTTGTTCCTCGTGTTCATAAATTTCTCCAAATTCGCTGAATCGTTTCATGATATTATGTACTGTAGATGGAGAGATATTCAAAGTTTTTACAGTTTTTCTTCAAGGAACACTTTTCAGAAATTTTTTATAATTTTTAGATGAAGTTTTTCACAGACTAGTGAGCCTCTGACCATATTTGCTTCTAAGAGACTCTGCCTCTCTAACATGCTCTTTTTATGCACAGGTGTGATTTAGTAGAAAATTTGACCCTCAAACTGCTGTACTACTTATTTATTCAGCCTTTTATTCCCTGTCCAAACTTTTGTGAGATGTGTTGCTGCCATCAATTTCTAAATCAGTTCATTTTTTTTACATGAAATGGAACAATGTCTTACCTTCGACTTCTGATATGTGTTCTATTGTAAAAAAAACCTATAATTATATGAGATCTCCAAATCATTTCTTTCTTACTTTCTTTACATTTTACACAGCAACCCAACTTTTTGGAATTTGGGTTGTACTATATTCATTTATTGAATAACTTTTCATAACAGTATATGTTATCTTTCGCCCCCCCCCCCCCCGAATCTGCTCGAACGAGTATGCAGTTACTTGAGATGCGCGATGCTCTCTCAAGTAACTGCCTTAACCGAACATGCTCGCTCAACTCTACAGAGCAACCATTCCATTGGTCATGTTACTGGTGCATTAGCTATGATTAAGGACATTTCTGTTGTCCAATATGTGTAATCGTGTGTGCCATGCTCTGGTTCTTGTACCATGAATTTTGGATATAATGGGTTGCGCTTGTGTTCTGGACAAGTTGCTTCCTTTCATGCTCAAAAACTACACCAAACATGTCTGTGTAGCCCTGTCTTAGTGAACACCTTATAATTGACAATGCCACTTTAAATTTGTAGTGTTTAGCTCACCCCATACAGGGCTCTTGTCCAGTTTTGATTTCTCATTTATTTTATTGTATTAATAGGCTGGTTCACAGTTTGGGGTAATGTAGAGAGTGAAAGCTGGAAAACGAAATTTATTTCTATGCTCTGCTAAACACATTGTAATATCTAAGAACCTTTAGTCAGCTAAATTGTGCCTGTGCTCCCGCTGCTTCACTGGCAATCTACCCGCTATTCGGGCAATAAGGTAGTCACGGGTCAGTTAGCCATTCAGTGCTGGTTTACTGTAAATTTTAATTCTACTCGTCCATTCCCCTTACAAGTGAAGTGCACTAATTTTGCCGTAATATATATTTTTTGTTTTAATTTCTCACCATTTTTCTCTCTGTTTACGTCAGTAGTTGAAAACTTTTTTGCTTGTACAGGTCGATAGGCTGTGTGTACAAGTTATAATGACCTTGAGTTACAATATTTTCAATAAAGGACGAATGCTCACGGGCGTATTTGCACGGCGAGATTCGGAGCGGGCGTCCACCTCTGGGATCCTGTAGCAAATACTGCCAATAGACATGCTATTGAAAAATCGCTTTTCCCTGCCAATGAGTAGAAATCAACTGCAATTTTCCACTCGTGGGGGGAAAATCACAGCATGTTCTATTTTAGTGCAGGCCTCGCATGGACGGCATCCACTAAATCAATGGACATTGTCATTGTAACCTGGAACCAGATTCAACATTCAGTGCTAGATCTGCAGCACCTGTGATTGGCTGGAAGATCCAGTTGGCGGTGTTTTCTCATCCATATGAATGAACATGACAGCAGTCATTAATCACATGTCCACTTTCCTGGCTGTTCCTCTCTTCCCCTGACATACAGGTACTTTTGCTGAATGTTCCTCCACTTCAGCATTACTCAAAAATGGACGCAACAGGGAGAGGGGAACAGCCGGGGAAGTGGGCATGTGGTTAAATCATATGACCACCACCATCATCATTCCTATGGAAAAGAGAGTCCCAAATTCATTGTTTTCACAGATATCAGGGGGCCTTGAGATAAAGACTGTGGTATGAACAGAAGTGCAATAGAGTCCACTCTGATACAACACAGTCATCCATAGCAGACTACAAATTTTACCAAGAAGTGGCCAACTCCTTTCAGTAACATAATACAAATTGTATGAATTTACAATTCATAATAAAATTTAAAGAAAGAGAAATTAATTTTTTGGACATTAAATTGTTATTGCATTTTGAGGCAATTAGTATTAATATGCCAGTCAATGTGATAACTAGCAAAAGTGCAAGTCACTTTATTTACCTAAGGGTGCATTCACACGAACGTATATCGGCTCGGTTTTCACGCCGAGCCGATATACGTTGTCCTCGGGTGCAGAGGGGGGAGGATGGAAGAGCCAGGGCCAGGAACTGAGGCTCCCGCCCCCTCTCTGCCTCCTCTCCGCCCCTCTGCACTATTTGCAATGAGGAGAGGCGGGGCGGGGCCAATTCGGGGACTTTAGCCCCGCCCCCGTCCCGCCTTCTCTCATTGCAAATAGTGCAGAGGGGCGGAGAGGAGGCAGAGAGGGGGCGGGAGCCTCAGGTCCTGGCCCTGGCTCTTCCATCCTCCCCCCTCTGCACCCGAGGACAACGTATATCGGCTCGGCGTGAAAACCGAGCCGATATACGTTCGTGTGAATGCACCCTAAGATGCCATTTTTGTGCTGAAAAAGCCCTCTAAATTGCTGGCCACGAGGAGTCTTCTTTCCTTCTAATTTTCTGTCCACTGCCTGTGGTAATCAGCAGCCCATCTCTAGCAATGGACACAGCAAGGAAGTGAAGGAGGGTAATAACGCATGCTGCCATAGAAGTCTATAGAGAGGTGGAGGAAGAGCTTTGCACAATTCAATAGCAAATATAAGAATCATTGTAATATATATATATATATATATATATATATATATATATATATATATAGCAAATTCTCGCTTAAAATGCGTACATGCCATGTACTATATTTATTATCTGTTGCATCTTGCTAATTAGAGATGAGCGAGCACGCTCGGTAAGGGCAGTTACTCGAGTGAGCATCGCTCTTCTCGAATAACTGCCTTCTCGTCCGAGCAGGCTCGGGGGGCATTGGGGGCGGCAGGGAGAGAGTGAGAGAGATCTCTCTCCTCCCCGCTTCCCCCCACGCCCCCCGAGCCTGCTCGGACGAGAAGACAGTTACTCGAGAAGAGCGATGCTCGCTTATCTCTATTGCTAATACTTTTCACAAGTGTATAGATAAGTAAGTATTACTTTGTGCCAGAGTAATGATGTACACCAGTTTTTTAAGCATACTGTAAAAGAGGTGGTATGAAGAATTCAAGAGTCTAACAATTACATGGAGAACACTAATGTGAAGAAGGGAACGATGCTGAGTGGGCAAAATAAAAGAGAGAGGTCTCACTAGTTGTTAGTGAGTCGTGGCTTGGAAGGCAGCTTTGACAGAAGTGACCATATGTTGTTGGCTACTGCTACACAGGCCTTGCTCTAGATGTGTAATAGGGGTGATGGAAGTGACAGAGACCCATATTGTAGCACAAATAGTCAAGGGAGCTGTGGAATGATGTCAAGGACATGGCCCAAATGTAATGCTACAAAACAGTTTTTACTGAATTATGCGGAGACAATGGTAGGACTTCAAAGCAGTACCAACCTCCTTCTCATTGTAGAAGTACAATGTATAAACAGCAGAACAGTCTTTACACAATCACACAGAGATGACTTTCCTCTGTAGCAGTTCTCAACCAATATCTCTTCCCCTGACCTTAAAGGGGTTGTCCCGCGCCGAAACGGGTTTTTTTTTCTTTTCAATAGCCCCCCCGTTCGGCGCGAGACAAACCCGATGCAGGGGTTAAAAAAGAAAACCGGATAGTGCTTACCTGAATCCCCGCGCTCCGGTGACTTCTTACTTACCTGGTGAAGATGGCCGCCGGGATCTTCACCCTCGGTGGACCGCAGGTCTTCTGTGCGGTCCATTGCCGATTCCAGCCTCCTGATTGGCTGGAATCGGCACGTGACGGGGCGGAGCTACGAGGAGCCGCTCTCCGGCACGAGCGGCCCCATTCAGAAAAGAAGAAGACCGGACTGCGCAAGCGCGTCTAATCTGGCGATTAGACGCTGAAAATTAGACGGCACCATGGAGACGAGGACGCTAGCAACGGAACAGGTAAGTGAATAACTTCTGTATGGCTCATAATTAATGCACGATGTATATTACAAAGTGCATTAATATGGCCATACAGAAGTGTATACCCCCACTTTGTTTCGCGGGACAACCCCTTTAAGGGTGCCACTCTTAAACCATGTTTCTTCTAGCCTCTTCCAGGACTAAAGTACCCTCTAGCCCTGGTTCTCTTATGTAGCTCTGCACTTCTTTGACAGAGGCCGGGCTCCCATGAACAGCTGTTGGTGTGCATTTAGTGTCTGTATAGGTGACCAGACATGAGGTGTGAGCAGTTACCTGTTCAGGGTGTATGTCCCTTGTCTGTTGTTTGTGTGTGTGAACAGTGTTCTCTCTCTTACCATCTATGGTGAGCCAGGCCCCTAGGTCTCAGCGTGGGGCCGTCCCTATTGGGACGATCACCCCACTTGTAGGCAGGACTCCTGCAGTTATTTTCCTGCATATTTGCACATCAAGGGCCCAACAGAAGTCTATTGGATATGTGCAAATATTCAGTCAAAACCCGAACAGGAAAAATAACACATCTGCACCTTCTTAGGCTGAATGGCTTTTTAAATCAGGGCGGTGGAGTACATACCATGCACACGCAAACAATACAGTCTATGTGCCGATACGCATGCAAAGAGTACTTGTTCATGCACAATATGTCGCACTGAAGCTATTGTATTTGCACATTTATTTGTCTGAAGAAGCCCTAAAGCCGTAGAAAGTTCTGCAGCCAAATCTGCATTTATTTATGCAGGTTATGGAGAGGAAATCTGCAGCAGCCGGTTCAGCTGTGTCTTTAGGAGCATCTTGCAGAAATAAAAGGCCTCATTCACAACCAGAGCGATAAAATGATGTTCGTGTGATGGAGGCCCAAGTGACCTTTCACGCGGGACGTAATAGGCTGCACGACGCACAACAAGTCACTATAAATTCCACAACGATATCTGCAGGCTACAGTGTTTCCACGTGTTTTTGTGCGCACAAAATCTGCACACGCTAAAGACAGAGAATATAACCCAATGATGTAAACTGGTTTGTTCTCATAAGCACATTTTGCGTGTGCGCAAAAGAGTAAAATTTGCTCTACGTTCTTGCATTTTGCAATGGCCCCATATGGAAGGTGCGCAAATACACAAGGGAGAGGGTGAAACACTGCACAACATACAGGAAAAGAAGACAGCTCAACCTTATTAGGTGATGATAGCCAATCAATTCCGTGGAAAGGGAGTGTCACGCGCACGTGTAAACTGGCCCTGTACACGCAAATATTACAGTAATATGCACTGACATGCATGCAACAGGCGTATTACATGGCTCTTCAAACATCGTATTTGCGCATATGCTCGTCTGAAGGAGCCCTTACATGCAGAATTGAAATGTCTTGAAATGTGCGTGCAATTAGAACTGCGGATTTTGGTGTGAAATTCCACAGCTGCAGATTTGGCTGCATCCTGCGTCGTAATTCTGTCCTGCATGAAAGGCCCTCTACTTGTAAAAAATTATTAATGAACACTTTAGCATTTCTTTTAGAACTGCTCTTGATGGTGTTCTATACTTCGTTAATAAGTGATGCATTTGTAGCTTCTCTTTAACCACAAGATTATCAAACCACTGCAGCTTGTTCATCACAGTCATACAGCTGTAAACCGTTAGCATTACTTGGATCAGTACTGCTATAATATGTGCAGATTGTTTTGGAAATAAATGGCAGACAGAGACAAAGTTCAATTGCAACACACCATGGTGGGGCGCTACACTTCAAATGTCTTATCTAAACAGTACACAGGATAGCAGGGCCTGAGGCATCGTAGAGTAATAGTCTCTTGACAACTATTTACGGCAGAATTAAAGGGTCTATGGCAGTAGAGCCATGTTCATCTGTAAGGGGGTCCATGTGAAGGCATAGGCGAATATTTATTCACCTGAGCAAATATTCTCAGAGACTACCAGCGGCCAGATATCATGAGATGCATATGAGACGAAAACGGATGTGAGACAGTAACGCTGTCATGTATATGTTGATTTGCACCTCAGGTGCGTGTGAGGCTGCAGTAATGTGGAGCTCTAAAATTTAGTGCCATACTCTGGCACCTACGGTGCATAAGGCGGTACTGGTGTATCTTGACGCCACCGGCACCTGGGGGTGTGACAAGTGTCAGCAGGAGTGAACGCCCCTGTCACACCCATAACTTCGCATTGGCTCACAAGATACAGCAGTACCTCGTGTGCGGCGGGGCTGCAGGGAGGCTGGCGGCGGGGGGAGGACACTTTGCGCTGGCCCTTCTGTGGAGAAATGAGAAAGCCTCTCTTCCCCCCACCCTCAACGAAGACAGTGAGAGGGGGGCCACCAGTGCCGAAGAGAGGTACTCCGCCAGGGCACTAGTCTTACAGCAGCTGACAAGAGTGGGCTCGCCAACAGCGAGACGCCGCAGGACAGCAGCCTCCCATCTCAGAGCGGGCCCGCCGGTACCGGAGATAGTAGGGTGCCAGGGGACAAGTGACTGCGGCAGCGCGGAAAGGGCAGGCACCCGCGCTACCAATGCCGACCCCCATGCTCTGCTGGTGCCTGGCAGCTGTAACTGTAGCCGCTGCTGTGGCATCTCCCCTGCTGCTCTCCCGTCTCCGTCCCCTGCTGTCAATCTCACCTGAATGTCCTGGCGCCGCAGGAGCCTCCGCTGTTTGTCCGCCACTCTCCGTCCCCCGCTGTGAATCGGGCCGGCCACTTTGCAAACAGCCAATCTGGAAGTGGGGATGTGACCTTACTGTCAAGCAGCCTAACCCTGCTGTACACGCACCACTTCCGGTGGCGTCAAGGTATGTCAGTACTACATTAGGCTGTGCGGATGATACGCCGCGGATCTTCGGTAATAGGGAGTACTAGGTTTGAGCAATACAAGTATGGTGGATAGTAGTGATGGTATCGAAGTGCCCTGTCACCCCAAGGTAGAAGAGGAGATGTACACTTGTATCTATGGTGCAATTAATCCGCATGTCACAGAGTATGGAGAAGGTAATGTGGAGATATCTGTTACAAGTGTGAGTTTTGGTTATTTATGTAATGTTTAATTACTCATGGCCTGCTATGGTTTGAAAGACTTTATTATCAGTTTGTCAAGTAAAAGCATATTGTTATTAAAAAAAATACTACCTCTGTTTGTCAACTCGGTGCCTACACAACACCTGCTTCACATCACTGCCAGGAGTATCTCTGGAGCACATGGTCTGGCTGTTCAGCATTACTGGAGCACACTCCATGGAGCATACTCGGAGAATGCTGGCTGTGCACCATCCAAAAGAAGGGTTGAAAGCAGAGCATCAAAATGGTGGTGCCCAGCGCAAAAGCTCTTATCTAGTTTATGCTGGACGGACAGTTGTGCAGCATGAAATGGATGCAGAAACCGCAAGGTCGTACCAGTTAGGTGAGTATAAAGCCAGTTCTCAGTGGGATGATTATTAAGAAACATGTATAAGGTAACCCCTTCAGGACAAGATGATTTTTTTGTGATTTTCATCCCTCAAAAGCCATAAGGTTTATCTTTTTTTGCCAGCATCGCCATATGAAGCCTTGTTCATTGTTATTGGTACCATTTTGGGATACATATGACTTTTTGATCACTTTTATCACTGCCCATTAGCTCATCCAGATTGTTGCTTTTAAAGAACCGCCGGAGCCGGAAGCCCGCAGAGCGGTAGGCGGGAGGCGGCATGAAAGGGTGAACGGGGAGGAGTGACGTCATCGGGCGCAGCGGATTATGGGAGGGGGCGGGGCCTCCGTCGGGAGGCCCTATATAAGGGCGAACAAGCAAGGGAGAAGTCAGAGCGGCGAAAAGAAGGAGAACGAACAAAGAGTCCAGTCAAGAGAGCGAAGACGTCTGGAGAAGCACAGCGGAGTTCGGAGAGCGGAGAGCGGAGAAGCGGAGAACGAAGAGAGGAAGGGCGGCAGCGGAGCGACGAGCGCTGAAGAAGAGTGCGGCAGCGAAGCGGCGAGCGCAGAATAAGTTCGAGGGGCGCTGAAGTCGGCAGTGTCGGGCGAACGGCAGGAAGAAAGCGGAGCGCAGAACTTACAGTCAGTAGCGGCGATCAGAAGGCGGCAAGCAACAAAAGGAATACCGGCCAGGGGGCATCGATCCAACAACGGAAGAAGTCCTGAGGAGGCGGAGCCACAGCGATTTACCGGAAGTCACTGAAGAAAGAAGTAAGGGCCGAATTTTCAGCAGCTGAAGGAATGGAGGCGGTCCTGGCACGAATTCGGGCAGCAGCGGAGGAAAGAGGCCTGGAATGGCTACTACAGCTATCAAACCAAGGACTCATCGCAGGGGATGGATCTACTTCAAGGTCTGCCGACATGAGGAACGCTGCAACCCAGGACATGACGGCAGGTAGCGTACAGCCTTCAGGATCAATGCCGATGGAGGGAAGCAGTTCGGCGAAGGGTGCGGGGCCGGCGGCGGCAGCACCAGCGGGGCACACAAAAGAGCTAAGACCGCGGAGGGCCCGTGCACCAGAAAGGTTTAGCCCCGAGCACGGACCCTCGCGGGGAAAAAGGAGGCGGAGTGGCTCCCCGGCCCCCCCACATAGCACGCTTCCCCTGGCAACACCAACAGGCAGGGGAAGCAAGGCGGGGAGAACTCCGGCGAGGCAAAGGAGGGCGGCAGGCAGCGTGGGGTCCCGTGCTGAGAGGGGGACGGGACCTACCGCTAGTCGGCAGGCAAAGAGCAGGAGGAGAGAAGGAGGCGGCGCTGCAGAACAGGAGCAAGCCTGCAGCGAGTCAGGAGCACAGCGGCCCGGTACATCGACGGGTCTGACGGCAAGAAGAAATGAGGCGTCTGCAGGTCCAGCAGAGCGGTCGCAGCACAGCGGGGGTCAAGAAGAAGCTCGATCTGGAGGTCCGGCGGCTGGTGGGCCCACAGCTCCCACGCGGCCAGGTGAGTCACACTCCATGTACAGTATGTCTTGTAATTTTAGTAATACAGAAAATGTGGGTAATAGGTATACGAGGTTTAGTAATGTTAACCGTGCAGAAAATGTAGGGGATATGTATACCATGCATAGTAATGTTAACCTGACTGAAAATGCTGGGGATATGTTTACCATGTCTAGTCATGCTAATATCGCTGAAAATGTGGGGGATATGTGCGGGATGCCCAGTAATGTTAATCGGGGGGTACTGGCTGGGAGCAATTTTGGTCAACGATCTGGGACTAGTGGATCTGCACCTAGCGTGTGCAACGATGCATCGGCAATGCTGGGTTTCATTGTAGAATTCTTGAGACGTCAGGGGGGGGGGGGGTAATCCATCGCCTGTCACAGCATGGAGCTCACCATGCACTGCGTCATCCAGCATAGAGGAAGGTCGGTTGGGACTCCTAGCTGGGGGGACTGGGGTAGGACAGGCGGTTGGAAGCATTCAATCCCCCTTTACAGTAGAGAGAGGAGCCGCTGCGACATCTTTTGTCGCCGGGGAAAACCTACAGACGGAGGCAATAATGGGGGCTTCAGAGGCAGGGGCAGCAGCAGGCGTTACGGTGGCAGTACAGACAGAAAGAGATGGGGAGGGAGTAAGGTTAGACGACAGAGCAAAGGGCAAAGTATACGTCTGCTTTGAGGGACCTCTGGGGGCGCATCTCAAAAAAGAGGTGAGGGAGAAGATTTGGAAGGACGAATATGTTGAGATATTCTCCCTCCTCCCCTTGGAAAAATTTAATTTGGACAAGGGGAAGAGAACGGACTTTAAAAAAGAGGAGGAAGAGAAGAGGAGATGGCGCTTGATTCCCCAGACGTTTGCTAATTGGCTACAAGCGTTTGCCATTTTAGCCAGCGTGATAGGAGAAAAAGCGCCGGAAAATTGTTCCGGCCTTTTTTGCTACATGGACTCAATAGGGGAGGCTTATAGGGTATACGGGGGCCAGACATGGCTACGCTACGATGAGCAATTTAGGCAGCGTAAGGCGGTGCGCCCATCTATCAGATGGGAGCACAAAGATATAGGCCTATGGTTGAGAGTAATGGCCCCCGCACGTTTTGGACAGCCCTTTCAGGGAAATGCCGGGTCATTCGGCCTGGCCACTAGTTCAGCAGGGGGCCAAGGCAGCACAGCGGGGGGGAGCAGGCTCGGGTACTGTTGGCAATACAACGAGGGACAGTGTAAGTATGGGGCAACATGCAAATTTCGGCATGCCTGCTCCCATTGCAGTGCAGGCTCCCACGGAGCGGCACGGTGTTTTAAAAAAGGGAAGGGAAAAGGGCCCGGCGGTTTTACAAAAAGGGACGACCCCGGTGATTTTGGAAGAGATGTTACATCATCTAAGTAGGTACCCTGATAGAGAGAAGGCGGAATTGCTGTATAAGGGTTTCAGGGATGGGTTTCACATCCCTGCCCCGTTGCATGCGGTCCCCTTTTCGTTAAAAAACTTGCGATCAGCATTAGAGTTCCCGGAGGTGGTGTCAGAAAAGATAAAAAAGGAGGTAAGGTTGGGGCGCATGGCAGGGCCGTTTAAAGAACCGCCGGTGCCAGATTTCGTGGTGTCTCCTTTGGGGGTGGTCCCAAAGAAGGAGCCGAAAAAATTTCGGCTTATACACCACTTATCTTATCCTAAGGGAGCATCGGTGAACGACGGAATAGACCAGGAGCTTTGTTCGGTGGTGTATACCTCGTTCGATGCGGCATTGCAATGGATACGAAGGTACGGGAAGGGAGCATTAATGGCAAAGGCGGACGTAGAATCCGCGTTTCGACTGCTCCCGGTTTCACAGGAAAGCGTGAGATTGTTGGGGTGCTATTGGGAAGGGGATTACTTTGCGGATCGTTGTTTACCCATGGGATGTTCCATCTCGTGTGCATACTTCGAGGCTTTCAGTTCCTTTTTAGAATGGGTGGTGAAGGATGCGGCTGCGGTGCAGTCGATCATTCATTACCTAGACGATTTTCTGTGTGTGGGGCCTGGGGGATCGCCCGTGTGTGCGAGCCTGCTGGGCACTTTACAATGTGTGTCGAGGCGGTTCGGGGTACCGTTAGCTCCCGATAAGACGGAGGGGCCCACTACGTGTTTAAGCTTTCTGGGCATCACCATCGATTCCATTGCGATGGTCTGTCGCTTACCTAAGAATAAATTGGATGACTTACGGGAGGAGGTGCGCGCGGCGCTAGGAAGTAAGAAAATTACGCTAAGAGGGCTGCAGTCACTGTTGGGCAAACTTAACTTTGCCTGCAGGATTATGCCCATGGGTCGGGTGTTTTGCAGACGGTTGGCGTCAGCAACAGCGGGCATTCGGGCACCCCACCATTTCATTCGTTTGCTGGCCAGCCACAAGGCAGACCTGGCGATATGGGCTACCTTCCTGGAAAAATATAATGGCAGGTCGGTAATCATGGGCGAGGTTAGTAACAATGTAGACTGGGAGCTATATACTGACGCGGCGGGCAGCACGGGATTCGGGGCCTATTTCCAAGGGAAATGGTGCGCGGGGGAGTGGCCGGAGAAGTGGAAGCAGGAAGGCTTGATACGGAACTTAGTGCTATTGGAGTTATTTCCAATAGTGATGGCCATCATGCTGTGGGGGGAACACTTTCGGGACAAAAAAGTGAAATTTCACTGTGACAACTTGGGGGTGGTGCAAGTGATTAACACCCTGTCGGCATCATCCCCCCCGGTGGTAAACTTGCTGCGTCACTTAGTGCTCGAAGCATTGTCGTTAAACATGTGGATAGTGGCGGCTCATGTACCCGGTGTTGACAATTCAATTGCGGATGCTCTCTCTCGGTTTCAGTGGGAGCGGTTCCGGACACTGGCGCCGGGTGCAGAGAGGAAGGGAAGAGAGTGCCCGGATCTAATTTGGAGCATGGTAAGCGAGCAGTGAGGGGCCTGTTAGAGCGGTCATTGGCTCGGCGAACCAGGGTAGCGTATAGCGCAGCGTGGAACGAATGGGAAGAATGGGTGAGAAAGGAGGGGGGCGCGGACTCAGAGGAAGACAGAGTAGGTATGCTACTGAGCTGGTTGGGTAGAAGTGCGGAAGGGGGTAGGTCAGTGGCGCAAGTAAACCAATTTATAGCAGGGCTAGCATTTGGGTTCAAGTTAAGGGGGATGGGGGATGTGACAAAAAAGTTTTTAGTAACACAGGCGCTGAAGGGGTTCAGGAGAGGTAAGGAGAGTGTAGACACTAGGCGACCAGTTTCCTTTGACATATTAGAAAAATTGGGTAGAGCATTGGATACGGTGTGCGGAAGTGATTTTGAGAGACGGTTGTTCAGGTCGGCTTTTTCTCTGGCATTCTTTGGAGCATTCAGGATAAATGAATTGGTGTCTCCAAGCAAAAAGACCGGGGGAGGGTTGCAGGCAGAGGACGTAAGGTTAGTTGAAGGGAGGCTGGAGTTGCGGATCCGCCGGTCAAAGACAGATCAGCAAGGTCGGGGAAAGATTATTAAATTGGGCGAGGTGCCGGGGGCTCTCATGTGCCCTAAGAGGACATGGGAGCAGTATAGGGGAGGGTTAGAGTCTGGAACAGGCCCCCTGCTGTGCCATGAGAATGGCCAATTTTTATCTCGCTTCCAATTCATAACTATATTTAAGCGGACACTGGAAGCGGCAGGGTTTGATAAAGAACAATTTGGGTCACACTCATTTAGGGTGGGAGCAGCGACAGAGGCATCAGTGAGAGGTATGGGGGTGGAAGCTATAAAAAGAATAGGTCGATGGGAATCCAGACGTTTCGGATCCTATGTACGCCCTCACCTACTTTAAAGAAAAGGTCAGGGTGAGGGTGGGAGGGGGGAGGGGGAGTAAAATAGTAGGAGCAACCGTTACTAAATTATGCCGGTAATTTTGTTTTACAGATGAGCATCCAGCGTTAGTGTGGATCTTAGGACATTCTTATGTCTTCTGGGGGGCGGAGAGAGCGGGAGCACGACCCAACGGCAGGCAATTACGGTTCCCTAAGAACGAAGCAAGGATAAAGTGGATGGGCATTAGAGGCATGTCCTGGGGCGCGGTTTTAGAGGAGGTAGAAAGGAGGGTGAGAGGGGATAGAGCACCGGACGTATTAGTCATTCATGCAGGGGGAAATGACCTGGGGAAGAGGAGATTTAGGGACCTATCGAGGGACATTCGGTATGACTTCCTTAGGTTACAGGAGTCATACCCGGGAATAGTCGTGGTATGGTCGGAGCTAGTGCCGAGAAAAGTATGGAGGGGAGCGCGGTCAGAAAAGGGGCTGAACAGGGCGAGAGTTAAACTAAACAAAGAAGTCTCTCGTTTTGTGGGCGGAAAAGGGGGCATAGCAGTGCGGCACATAGACCTAGAAAAAGGCACGGGTAACTATTGGAGGTCAGACGGCGTTCATCTGAACGACATAGGGATGGACCTATGGATGGAAGGTTTACAAGAAGGCATCGAGCGAGCGCTGGCAGTGTGGAGGGCGGCGCAGGCTCAAGGGGGTCGAGCCTCGCTTGCGGTGGCGGGGGATGGAGAGGGAACCTTGGAGCCCGTATAGAAGGTAGTGAGGGGAATGGTGGGGGCTAACTAGCCTCCCCCCCCGTTCCTCTCCTTTTTCGAGTTTGGGACCTGTCGCCTCCAGGGTATAGGGCGGACCCCTGATAGGGGGAGGAGAGGCTAGCCAGGCCTGGCTAGCCGGCCTCGGGGTCGGTAAAAGATGGCGGCCGGAGGTTAATGGGGAGTGTCGTTGGGCTCCCGAGTCTGCCGACCTGCGGCGGGAGGAAATAGTTAAAAAGTTCGTGGGGATAGCGTCGCCTGAGTCGGCCAAGTTGCGGCAGGTGACCGGGACAGCTATCTCCTTGTAGGGGTGAGGCGGCAGTAGGTGGCAGACACAGGGGTGCGGCTCCAAGGTCCTCTACAGGTATCGGGATATGGTCATCATTAAGGTTGATGTTGAAACAAGTTAAAATGTATTTTATGTTGTTTGTGTTAATAAATGGCTGCTGTGGCCAAATTTATCCAACAGAAGGTGTCGGTGGTTTGTTCGACGAAGGGTGAGGGAGGGGGAAAGGGGAGGTAAGGCCATTAGCAGCAACGACTCCGTTCTACCCGGGTCAAGAACCGCCGGAGCCGGAAGCCCGCAGAGCGGTAGGCGGGAGGCGGCATGAAAGGGTGAACGGGGAGGAGTGACGTCATCGGGCGCAGCGGATTATGGGAGGGGGCGGGGCCTCCGTCGGGAGGCCCTATATAAGGGCGAACAAGCAAGGGAGAAGTCAGAGCGGCGAAAAGAAGGAGAACGAACAAAGAGTCCCACCCGCCCGCCCTAGAAGAACAAAAAGGGGGGAGGTGGGGACAGGAGAAGGAGTTCTTGTCATAGCAGCGGGGGATGGAGAGGGAACCTTGGAGCCCGTATAGAAGGTAGTGAGGGGAATGGTGGGGGCTAACTAGCCTCCCCCCCCGTTCCTCTCCTTTTTCGAGTTTGGGACCTGTCGCCTCCAGGGTATAGGGCGGACCCCTGATAGGGGGAGGAGAGGCTAGCCAGGCCTGGCTAGCCGGCCTCGGGGTCGGTAAAAGATGGCGGCCGGAGGTTAATGGGGAGTGTCGTTGGGCTCCCGAGTCTGCCGACCTGCGGCGGGAGGAAATAGTTAAAAAGTTCGTGGGGATAGCGTCGCCTGAGTCGGCCAAGTTGCGGCAGGTGACCGGGACAGCTATCTCCTTGTAGGGGTGAGGCGGCAGTAGGTGGCAGACACAGGGGTGCGGCTCCAAGGTCCTCTACAGGTATCGGGATATGGTCATCATTAAGGTTGATGTTGAAACAAGTTAAAATGTATTTTATGTTGTTTGTGTTAATAAATGGCTGCTGTGGCCAAATTTATCCAACAGAAGGTGTCGGTGGTTTGTTCGACGAAGGGTGAGGGAGGGGGAAAGGGGAGGTAAGGCCATTAGCAGCAACGACTCCGTTCTACCCGGGTCATGGATAAAACGGTTGCAATAAGTACTTTTTGTCTAGGATGCATCTTCTTCACTCGTGTGGTCACATGATGTGCAATCTGGCTGCCTCTCAGGCTTTTCATCATTGCATCTGCTGCAGCATTAGCACTTTGCTGTCACATAGACTTTTAGCTGTGGGGTGCTGTCACATAGACTTTTAACTGTGGGGTGCTGTCACATAGACTTTTAACTGTGGGGTGCTGTCACATAGACTTTTGGCTGTGGGTGCTGTCACATAGACTTGTTGCCATCGGGTGCTGTCACATAGACCTGTCGCCGTCGGGTGCTGTCATATAGACTTTTGGCCGTCGGGTGCTGTCACATAGACTTGTCACCGTCGGTTGCTGTCACATAGACTTCTCACTGTCGGGTGCTGTCACCTAGACTTTTGTCCATCGGGTGCTGTCACATAGACCTTTGGCCATCGGGTGCTGTCACATAGACTTTTGGCTATGGGGTGCTGTCACATAGACTTTTGGCTGTGGGTGCTGTCACATAGATTTGTTGCCATCGGGTGCTGTCACATAGACCTGTCGCCGTCGGGTGCTGTCATATAGACTTTTGGCCGTCGGGTGCTGTCACATAGACTTGTCACCGTCGGTTGCTGTCACATAGACTTGTCACCGTCGGTTGCTGTCACATAGACCTTTGGCCATCGGGTGCTGTCACATAGACCTTTGGCCATCGGGTGCTGTCACATAGACTTTTGGCTATGGGGTGCTGTCACATAGACTTTTTGCAGTGGGGGTGTTGTCACATAGACTTTTGGCTGTCGGGTGCTGTCACATAGACTTGTAGCCGTCGGGTGCTGTCACATAGACTTGTCGCCGTCGGGTGCTGTCACATAGACTTGTCACTGGGGCACTGTGGAGGTGGCACTTTGGGGTGGCATGTGTGTGGGGGGGGGGCGCTGTGGAGGGGGCATGTGTGTGGGGGGAACTGCAAGGGGGGCACTTTGGAGGAAGGGGCGCTTTGAAGGGTGGAGGGTGCATGTGTGTGGGGGCGCTGTGGTGGGGGGCTCTTTTTGGGGAACACTGGGGGGCACTGTGGGGGGGCGTGTGTGTGTGTGGGGGGGGGCACTTTAGAGGGGTCACTGTGGGGGGAAGGGGCACTGGGGGGATACTGTGGGGGGTGCTTGTGTGTGGGGGCACTGTGTGATTGGGGGCACTGTGGAGGGATACTGGGGGGGCATGTGTGGGGGGCACTGTGGAGGGTGCATGTGTGTGGGGGCACTGTGTGGCAGGGGGCTCTTTGGGGGGGACACTGGGGTGGGGCACTTTGGAGGGGCCACTGGGGGAGGGGCAATTCGGAGGGGGCACTGTGGGGAGAGGCACTGTTGGGCGGCATGTGGGGGGGGGGCAGTGTGGGGGGAAATGTGTGTGAGGGGCACTGTGGGGGGCATGTGTGTGTGGGGGGGTACTGTGGGGGGGGCATGTCTGTGTGGGGGGCGCTGTGGAGGGACACTGGGGGGGCACTGTGGGAGAGACACTGTGGGAGGGGGCATGTGTGTGGGGGGACACTGTGGGGGGGCATGTGTGTGTGGGGCACTGTGGGGGGAGTGGCACTTTAGGGGGGCACTGTGGGGGGAGTGGCACATTCGGGGGCATGTTTGTTGCTACTCTCACTTTTAATTACTTTTAATGTCAGAGGATCGTGATCCTCTGCTATTGAAAGTACTGCTAGAGATCACGATCTGCTCCTACTGCTGTGACAGCTGTAGCAGGAGATTCCTTCATCTCCCCGGCATGTCCCCTCATCACTGCACACTGGGACAGCAGTAACCCAGTGTCCAGTGATGAGGGCACATGCTGGGGAGATGAAGGAATCTCCTGCTACAGGTGTCAGAGCAGTAACAGGAGATCGCACTGCTCTCCCTGCTCTCTCCTTGCTTTGAATGGGCCGGCAGGCTGCCGGCTCCAATCCAAGCAGTGAAGCGTGCGTCTCCATAATGTGTCTTCCAGTCACGCTGAGGAGAAAGAGACAGCAGTGCATCATGGGAACTACCCAGCGGCGTCATCTTTGAAAAATTCTTTAGGCCAGCTTTAGAAGGGTAAGAAAAGGAATAGAAAGGTTAGCAGAACATCGTTTTTTATGTGTAAAGCTGTATTGTGTGATGATTTTACTGTACAGGGCATTAATGAGAAAAAAAAATCAGTTTGGGCGGTGGGACATCCCCTTTAATGTATAAGATGAATAGTGAGTGGCATTGCATATACTGGAGTTGATATTGTGATGAAATTTGACTCCAACGTACTACCGAGAGGGTCTGACACTCACATCCAATGGGGGCGTAAGTGCTTCTGTAACATGCGCTATACTAACTACTAAAATGGAGCCATCTGGTGTTTATATATTTGTGCCTCCTCTTGGTGCTCTACAGCGCGTGAAGCAAGAGCTGCGTTACCAGTCATAAGCACAGGTGGCGACACTCATCTTTATTCTACTCTGCTTATGTTTATACATTTGGCAAACATCATTCCATCGCCATCTTTACTTAGACCAGCGTATAAAATGCTGGTGCAAGTAAAAATATCCCAAAGTTCTAATTTAATGAACAAGTTATGTTGTTAATCAATCATTAAACCTAGCCATCACAACTAGAGATGAGCGAGCACCAAAATGCTCGGGTGCTCGTTACTCGGGACGAAATTATCGCGATGCTCGAGGGTTTGTTTCGAGTAACGAACCCCATTAAAGTCAATGAGCGACCCGAGCATTTTTGTATTTCGCCGATGCTCGCTAAGGTTTCCATTTGTGAAAATCTGGGCAATTCAAGAAAGTGATGGGAATGACACAGCAACGGATAGGGCAGGCGAGGGGCTACATGTTGGGCTGCATCTCAAGTTCCCAGGTCCCACTAGTAAGCCACAATAGCGGCAAGAGTGCCCCCCCCTCCCAACAACTTTTACTTCTGAAAAGCCCTCATTAGCAATGCATACCTTAGCTAAGCACCACACTACCTCCAACAAAGCACAATCACTGCCTGCATGACACTCCGCTGCACTTCTCCTGGGTTACATGCTGCCCCCCGCACGACGCAGTGTCCACAGCGCACACCAAAGTGTCCCTGCGCAGCCTTCAGCTGCACTCATGCCACACCACCCTCATGTCTATTTATAAGTGCGTCTGCCATGAGGAGGAACCGCAGGCACACACTGCAGAGGGTTGGCACGGCTAGGCAGCGACCCTCTTTAAAAGGGGCGGGGCGATAGCCCACAATGCTGTACAGAAGCAATGAGAAATCCAATTCTGTGCCACCTCCATCAGGAGCTGCACACGTGGGCATAGCAATGGGGAACCTATGTGCCACACACTATTCATTCTGTCAAGGTGTCTGCATGCCCCAGTCAGACCGCGTTTTTTTATAAATAGTCACAGGCAGGTACAACTCCGCAATGGGAATTCCGTGTGCACCCACAGCATGGGTGGCTCCCTGGAACCCACCGGCTGTACATAAATGTATCCCATTGCAGTGCCCATCACAGCTGAGGTAACGTCCGATTAAATGCAGGTGGGCTTTGGCCCACACTGCATGCCCCAGTCAGACTGGGGTTCTTTAGAAGTAGACACATGCAGTTACAACTCCGTGTGGACCGACAGCATGGGTGGGTGCCAGGAAGCCACCGGCAGTACATAAATATATCCTATTGCATTGCCCAGCACAGCTGAGGTAATGTCATGTTTAATGCAGGTGGGCTTCGGCCCACACTGCATGCCCCAGTCAGACTGGGGTTCTTTAGAAGTAGACACATGCAGTTACAACTCCCTGTGGACCCACAGCATGGGTGGCTCCCTGGAACCCACCGGCGGTACATAAATATATCCCATTGCAGTGCCCAACACAGCTGATATAACGTCAGCTTTAATGCAGGTGGGCAAAAAATTAATTGGATTACACTGTAGGCGAGGGCCCCAAAAAATTGGTGTACCAACAGTACTAATGTACGTCAGAAAAATTGCCCATGTCCAACCAAGAGGGCAGGTGAAACCCATTAATCGCTTTGGTTAATGTGGCTTAATTTGTAACTAGGCCTGGAGGCAGCCCAGTTAAAATAAAAAATGGTTCAGGTGAAAGTTTCAACGCTTTAATGAGCATTGAAACGTATAAAAATTGTTTACAAAAATTATATGACTGAGCCTTGTGGGCCTAAGAAAAATTGCCCGTTCGGCGTGATTACGTCGGGTTTCAGGAGGAGGAGCAGGGGGAGGATGAATATTATACACAGATTGATTAAGCTAAAAGGTCCACGTTTTTGATGGTGATAGAGATCAATGCTTCCATCCGCGGGTGCAGCCTATGTATTGTTTAGGTATCGCTGCTGTCCACTGGTGGAGAAGAGAAGTCTGGGGAAATCCAGGCTTTGTTCATCTTGATGAGTGTAAGCCTGTCGGCACTGTCGGTTGACAGGTGGGTACGCTTATCTGTGATGATTCCCCCAGCCGCACTAAACACCCTCTCTGACAAGACGCTAGCCGCAGGACAAGCAAGCACCTCCAGGGCATACAGCGCGAGTTCAGGCCACGTGTCCAGCTTCGACACCCAGTAGTTGTAGGGAGCAGAGGCGTCACGGAGGATGGTCGTGCGATCGGCTACGTACTCCCTCACCATCCTTTTACTGTGCTCCCGCCGACTCAGCCTTGACTGGGGAGCGGTGACACAGTCTTGCTGGGGAGCCAGAAAGCTGTCAAAGGCCTTAGAGAGTGTTCCCCTGCCTGTGCTGTACATGCTGCCTGATCTCTGCACCTCCCCTGCTACCTGGCCCTCGGAACTGCGCCTTCGGCCACTAGCGCTGTCGGATGGGAATTTTACCATCAGTTTGTCCGCCAGGGTCCTGTGGTATAGCATCACTCTCGAACCCCTTTCCTCTTTGGGTATGAGAGTGGAAAGGTTCTCCTTATACCGTGGGTCGAGCAGTGTGTACACCCAGTAATCCGTAGTGGCCAGAATGCGTGTAACACGAGGGTCACGAGAAAGGCATCCTAACATGAAGTCAGCTATGTGTACCAGGGTACCTGTACGCAACACATGGCTGTCCTCACTAGGAAGATCACTTTCAGGATCCTCCTCCTCCTCAGGCCATACACGCTGAAAGGATGACAGGCAAGCAGCATGGGTACCGTCAGCAGTGGGCCAAGCTGTCTCTTCCCCCTCCTCCTCATCCTCCTCATGCTCCTCCTCCTCCTCAACGCGCTGAGATATAGACAGGAGGGTGCTCTGACTATCCAGCGACATACTGTCTTCCCCCGCCTCTGTTTCCGAGCGCAAAGCGTCTGCCTTTATGCTTTGCAGGGAACTTCTCAAGAGGCATAGCAGAGGAATGGTGACGCTAATGATTGCAGCATCGCCGCTCACCATCTGGGTAGACTCCTCAAAGTTTCCAAGGACCTGGCAGATGTCTGCCAACCAGGCCCACTCTTCTGTAATGAATTGAGGAGGCTGACTCCCACTGCGCCGCCCATGTTGGAGTTGGTATTCCACTATAGCTCTATGCTGCTCATAGAGCCTGGCCAACATGTGGAGCGTAGAGTTCCACCGTGTGGGCACGTCGCACAGCAGTCGGTGCACTGGCAGATGTAACCGATGTTGCAGGGTGCGCAGGGTGGCAGTGTCCGTGTGGGACTTGCGGAAATGTTCGCAGAGCCGGCGCACCTTTCCGAGCAGGTCTGACAAGCGTGGGTAGCTTTTCAGAAAGCGCTGAACCACCAAATTAAAGACGTGGGCCAGGCATGGCACGTGCGTGAGGCTGCCGAGCTGCAGAGCCGCCACCAGGTTACGGCCGTTGTCACACACGACCATGCCCGGTTGGAGGTTCAGCGGCGCAAGCCAGCGGTCGCTCTGCTCTGTCAGACCCTGCAGCAGTTCGTGGGCCGTGTGCCTCTTATCTCCTAAGCTGAGTAGTTTCAGCACGGCCTGCTGACGCTTGCCCACCGCTGTGCTGCCACGCCGCGCAACACCGACTGCTGCCGACGTGCTGCTGCTGACACATCTTGATTGCGAGACAGAGGTTGCGGAGGAGGAGGAGGAGGGTGGTTTAGTGGAGGAAGCATACACCACCGCAGATACCACCACCGAGCTGGGGCCCGCTATTCTGGGGGTGGGTAGGACGTGAGCGGTCCCAGGCTCTGACTCTGTCCCAGCCTCCACTAAATTCACCCAATGTGCCGTCAGGGAGATATAGTGGCCCTGCCCGCCTGTGCTTGTCCACGTGTCTGTTGTTAAGTCGACTTTGGCAGTAACCGCGTTGGTGAGGGCGCGTACAATGTTGCGGGAGACGTGGTCGTGCAGGGCTGGGACGGCACATCGGGAAAAGTAGTGGCGACTGGGAACTGAGTAGCGCGGGGCTGCCGCCACCATGATACTTTTGAAGGACTCCGTTTCCACAACCCTATACGGCAGCATCTCCAGGCTGATAAATTTGGGTATGTGCACGTTTAACGCTTGAGCGTGCGGGTGCGTGGCAGCGTACTTGCGCTTGCGCTCCAACACTTGCGCTAGCGACGGCTGGACGGTGCGCTGACAGACATTGGTGGATGGGGCCGAGGACAGCAGAGGTGAGGGTGTGGGTGCAGGCCAGGAGACGGTAGTGCCTGTGTCCTGAGAGGTGGGTTGGATCTCAGTGGCAGGTTGGGGCACAGGGGGAGAGGCAGCGGTGCAAACCAGAGGCGGTGAACGGCCTTCGTCCCACCTTGTGGGGTGCTTGGCCATCATATGTCTGTGCATGCTGGTGGTGGTGGCTCCCAGGGTGATCTTGGCGCGACACAGGTTGCACACCCCTGTTCGTCGGTCGTCTGCACTCTCAGTGAAAAACTGCCAGACCTTTGAGCACCTTGGCCTCTGCAGGGTGGCATGGCGCGAGGGGGCGCTTTGGGAAACAGTTGGTGGATTATTCGGTCTGGCCCTGCCTCTACCCCTGGATACCGCACTGCCTCTTGCAACCTGCCCTGCTGCTGCCCTTTCCTCCCCCTCTGAAGACCTGTCCTCAGTAGGCGTAGCAAACTAGGTGGGGTCAGTCACCTCATCGTCCTGCTGCTCTTCCTCCGAA
This sequence comes from Eleutherodactylus coqui, assembly GCF_035609145.1. Lineage (NCBI taxonomy): Eukaryota > Metazoa > Chordata > Amphibia > Anura > Eleutherodactylidae > Eleutherodactylus > Eleutherodactylus coqui. Next base: position 51,023,324 of record NC_089847.1, on the reverse strand, counting down.
TCCTCTGTGCGCTCCTCCCTCGGACTTACTGCCCTTACTACTACCTCACTGATAGACAACTGTGTCTCATCGTCATCGGCCTCCTCACCCACTGAAAGGTCTTGAGACAGTTGCCGGAAGTCCCCAGCCTCATCCCCCGGACCACGGGAACTTTCAAAAGGTTGGGCATTGGTCACGACAAACTCCTCCAGTGGGAGAGGATTCGGAACCCTTGCTGCCCATTCTGGGCAGGGGCCCGAGAACAGTTCCTGGGAGTCTGCCTGCTCCTCAGAATGTGTCATTGTAATGGAGTGAGGAGGCTGGGAGGAAGGAGGAGCAGCAGCCAGACAATTCAGAGTTGCAGCAGTGGACGGCGCAGAACTCTGGGTGTTCGATTGATTGCTGGATGCACTTTCTGCCATCCAGGACAGGACCTGCTCACACTGCTCATTTTCTAATAAAGGTCTACCGCGTGGACCCATTAATTGTGAGATGAATGTGGGGACGCCAGAAACGTGCCTCTCTCCTAATCCCGCAGCAGTCGGCTGCGATACACCTGGATCAGGAGCTCGGCCTGTGCCCACACCCTGACTTGGGCCTCCGCGTCCTCGCCCGCGTCCACGTCCTCTAGGCCTACCCCTACCCCTCAGCATGGTGTATTACCAGTAGTGCAGAAACAGAACGCTGTAATTAAATGTGCCGCTTATTGGCCTGTGGTTGGAGGCTGACTTCGCTTACAGAACGCACAGCAGAGCCAGGAAATAATTTTGCGCAAGCCTGCTGTAACACTTAGCTGGCTGCGTATGAATTAGGATAACTACCCCCAGCACAGACCCAGTACACTGAGGATGGTCACAGGCAGCCCAAGTACATTTTTTTTCCCAAATGTTTTTGGAAAGGCCCACTGCCTATATACACTGTATATGTCTTCTCTCTCTGCGTCACCACTACTGGCCCTAGAGTATGTAAAATAACTGCAGACTGTTGCACTGTGGACTGGAATACAGCGGTGATGTAACAGCCAACACAGAGCCAGGAAATAATTTTGCGCAAGCCTGCTGTAACACTTAGCTGGCTGCGTATGAATTAGGACAACTATCCCCAGCACAGACCCAGTACACTGAGGACGGTCACAGGCAGCCCAAATAGATTTTTTTTCCCAAATGTTTTTGGAAAGGCCCACTGCCTATATACACTGTATATGTCTTCTCTCTCTGCATCACCACTACTGGCCCTGGAGTATGTAAAATAACTGCAGACTGTTGCACTGTGGACTGGAATACAGCAGTGATTTAACAGCCAACACAGAGCCAGGAAATAATTTTGCGCAAGCCTGCTGTAACACTTAGCTGGCTGCGTATGAATTAGGACAACTACCCCCAGCACAGACCCAGTACACTGAGGACGGTCACAGGCAGCCCAAATAGATTTTTTTTACCAAATGTTTTTGGAAAGGCCCACTGCCTATATTCAATAAATATGTCTTCTGTCCCTGCCTCACCACCACTACTGGCCCTGGACTATGTATAATTACTGCAGGGCGCAATGCTCTGCACGGCCGATATACAAAAAAAAAATAATTGTGCAACACTGCAAAAAGCAGCCTCCACACTACTGCACACGGTTAGATGTGGCCCTAAGAAGGACCGTTGGGGTTCTTGAAGCCTAAAATACTCCTAACACTCTCCCTATAGCAACTCCAGCAAGACAGCACTTTCCCTGATCTCTGTCAGAACGCATCTGTGGCGAGCCGCGGGAGGGGCCGATTTATATACTCGGGTGACACCTGATCTCGCCAGCCACTCACTGCAGGGGGGTGGTATAGGGCTTGAACGTCGCAGGGGGAAGTTGTAATGCCTTCCCTGTCTTTCTATTGGCCAGAAAAGCGCGCTAACGTCTTAGAGATGAAAGTGAAAGTAACTCGAACATCGCGTGGTGCTCGTTTCGAATAACGAGCATCTCGAACACGCTAATACTCGAACGAGTATCAAGCTCGGATGAGTACGTTCGCTCATCTCTAATCACAACCTAAACTCACATACAAAGACTTTCACCAAGATGGTGGTCAAGATAAGACACATCACATAAGTACTGTATATTGAAATAGCCATATAGTGTTGAACAAAGTACCTTTTCCAAAATTGTTGTTGATAGCTCTTTAGTCATTCACGACCCTCAATGACCCTAAAGGTGAGCTCCCTCCATTTTCTTGAATAAGCCACACTAATCAACATATAAAGATTGGACATACTCCTAATCACCAACTCAGATCAGCCCTATTCTTATTTGCACCAGAAGCAATGGGATGAAACTGAAAGGGAAGAGATACAGACTAGATATTAGAAAAACTTTCTGACAGTGAGGGTGATCAATGAGTGGAACAGGTTACCACGGGAGGTGGCGAGTTCTCCTTCAATGGAAGTGTTCAAAGTCTGGACAAATATCTGTCTGGGATGATTTAGTGAATCCTGCACTGAGCAAGGGGTTGGACCAGATGGCCCTGGAGGTCCCTTCCAACTTTACCATTCTATGATTCTATGATTCAGACACCTGATGCACTCTTGTCATCAAGCTTTCTCAAAAAATATTTAAAAAATGTCAATGGGTTTTGTAGAATTTGAGTACAATAAGTGTTTAGTTAGAACATTTGGAATAATGGTAACTCAACACTCAATGTCATCAATGGGTAGCACTATTTTTTTATGTTTCCAGAATATACTCTTCAGATTTTTAGACTTTCAACCGAAAGACTATGAAATACAAAGGACTTGCATTAAAAGGAAGTTCAATACCAGCGAGGGAAAGGCTAATGATGAACAAAACGTAATGAGCTTTTCCAATATTGAGTTGATACCACCTCAACTTTCTGTATTATCTATGGGTTCATCATTTAGCATTGCTTTAGGCTTTGATTTATTTACAGCAGTTAACCACTTAGGCCTTTTTCAGATGGACATAAATTTTGGGTCATGTGTTGTCTGTGTATTTCACGGACAGCACACAACGCTATTATAGCCTATACTCATGAGCAAGCGTCGGTCCGTGTGGAAAAATCGCAGCATGTCCTATTCTTGTTCATTTTTACAGATGAGAATACGACAATGTGCATGGTGAAAATATGTAATTCATCCCACATGGTGAACGGTGTAAAAAATAATTTTAAAAAATGACACTCTCTAGTGCACCGTATGCTCAGTTTTTTTACTGTCTCAGAACTCTCTTTGTAGCTTAATGTAACCTATTGTACATATAAACTGCAGCACCTCTCTTCAAAATTACATTCAGCTTGAATAATTCCATACAGCATCAAGCCTTTCAGCAAGAAAATTCTCCATACTTACATTAGCGCAATATTCGCTAGTTGGTATGTTTTCAGGTGGCCAAATTCACAGAGTTAATGCTCGTGCTCGAGGAAGCTTACAGATCACACACAATTCTGAATATAATGAGAAGTAGTCTGTCTTTAATTTGTGCTGCATCTCAATTTATTGTGTTAAGTAAAATAGAGCATTCTTGGGAAACTGGTTGTTAGGGATTTAATGTGGATCCACTGTGTCGCCCAACCAGTAGATGGATCAGACCGGCAGGGCAGACAGCCATCTCTGAAAACTCGGATGCTCACTGCTGGAGGCGAGGCTTGGAATGCAAAGGTGTTCAGGGGATCTAGCCCTATGCTGGAAGCAGGAGATGGAAAGTCCCTGCTTATCAACAGCAGAGAATTCGCTCTGACAAGGGCGGCCCTGCCCGGGAACCTAGACGCTGATTAACCCTGTCAGGACTGCTCATCAGGAAGTTGGATAACACCACGCCGTTTGCAGAACCAAGGAGTGAGCAAGTTCAGGACCAAGCTGGAAGTACTGAGCAAACTGAAGACCACGCAGCAACTGCAGACACAGGAACAAGAGGAGCAGCTGCGACACGTGCATACATGAGAGCACTCATACACCAACACTGCAGCTGAGGCTGTCAGGTCTGAATCAACAAACAATCTGTAGCTAGGTGGGAGAGGTAGAACCAATTTAACCATGGATGTGCTAGAAAAAAGGCATTCACAGATTCAGAGAACGATGCCCACGTCTGCCAGACCTAACACTGGTGCTGATAACGTCAAGGTCGCCAGTCTGGATTTCTTGTACCGCTTCGACAAGGCTAACATATTATGTCTGGAATGCTCTTAGTTAATGGAAAATCACAAGGTTTATGATATAACAGACAGAATCATAGAAGATGGATACAGGACACAAAATGGATACATATTTACTGCTCTCACACATAGATGGTTGATACATTCCAACCGTGCTATAAATTAAAGCTGCAGGTCTGTAGGAGATCTGTACAAGTGCTGGAAGATGTGACTGACATAGACGCATATCATTCAACACCAATGATGGTGTTATATAAGAGCGTGACTCAGGAGAATATCAATACGGTAGATCGGTATCTTGCCTGATGCCATGGGGAGATCCAGCTGTATGGTGAACATCAGAAGAAATCACAAACTGCGTTGAGATTACACTACTGAATGCATTATTGTTAAGCGCACTAACATACAAAGGACATTGTTTGGTGCCTAAAGAGACATTTTTACCTGAGTTCCATTGCTTGTGGTTATGGACCATAGCAGTACTGGGGTGTGAGCCTACATAATTGACACATCAAGAGGAATTTACACTCTGTATTTCCAATTAGACCATATTGAAAATTATGTGTTACCCTCTAAAGACAAACTGTGTGTTCCATTTTTTAATTTTTGTTCAATGGGACTGTTCCTAGTATAGTATTATTGATATTGTTCTTACGGTATTATTCTGCATTGTGCACAAAGTATTAGTAACCCTAAGATTTAGACAGCCATAGCTAGCGTAAAAGTTAATAGCTTACTTATAATGATACGATTATTCACTTGCATTGATTTGTTCTTATTGTATACTTTTGGTACTCCTTCTGCTGCGTTGTATCCTGAATCTGCATGGTAACACCAGCACCTACGACATTGATTCAGAAGGAGATATTGTATTATATTTTTAAAACAATGATTCTCACAGTTACAACGTTGGAGGAGTTTTCTGAATTATTTATTTTATATAGTTTTGGGCTCCATATGCCCCAAACTATGTAAACTCAATAGATTCACTGTGGCACTGCACCACTGTTTTGGTGGTCTGGCGCCACGGCGTTTGACAAGTGATGTTAGCAGGCTGGAAGACCCGGTGATGTCCTATAAACCTGTCATGTGAGCTTCTAATATAGAATTCCCTGGCAGGATTATGGGATGTCATCAGTGGCATCCCTGTCTGTTCTTCTATTGGCTGTAGTGGTCACATGGATAAACGACCCACGTGACGGCTGCAGCATAAAGTAAACAGAAGTTGGGAGCAGTTGTGAACAGCAGGTAGGGAGAGTGGCAGCACCAGGTAAGTAGGTTTTTTATTGTTAACTTAGTTCATACCCCCCGCTGCCATCACTGTAAGTTGAAACTAATGTAATTTAACATAACTTCATGGAAAACTATATATAGTTTTTGGTTCAGAAGCCCACAAAATGTCAACTTAAAATGAAAAAAAAAATAAGGATTACATAATAATAAGCAGATAACATACATATGAGGCAAGTCCTTGCATAGAAAAGTAAAATAAGTTACTAGAAGATGTAAATCACTTTCTATGGTGAGGACAGGACCTTCTTCAGGTCCTACACAGTGAGGTAGATTTACTAAGATAAATGTGTCAGAAATCTGGCTTAATTTGCACTAAAAAACAGCTTACAATCTTTGCACCTCATTTATTATGTGTTCTAGGCATTTGTTGTGCCTCGCTCGCGAATGTGGATTCATGGGACAGGGCCATGACTTATGTGACCACACACGTGCTTGTAAATTTTGGTGTAAAATATGATAACCAATACGTGCTTATTTATCATAGAGCATGAGCTGCTTGGTGCATTTTTAGCCCTGTGTCTGTGACATTGCATACTGACCGTTGTTTCAAGTAACACTGGCTAGAGAAAAACGATTGTATGTTGAAAACATTATACACTAAGGCCGCCTGCACACGAACAAGTCAGATTCCGGCTGCGAGATCTCACAGCGGAATCCAACCCTGGTGACTTCTGTCTTCGTGTGCAGGCGGCCTCTGTGCTGCGAATGTGCCGGTGTCGCACATGCATGCCAGGCGCTGTTGCTGATGCAGTGCCGCAGATCCTGCAACCATTCTGCAGTGCTCACTGCGAATGTGCCGCGGATGGACGGCTTTCATTGAATTCAATGGAAGCCTTCCATGTGAGGATCGCACTAGAATACAGCATACTGCAATTTTTCACCCGTGAGCGGAAAATCGCAATTGATTTCAGCTCATGGGCAGGAAAAAGCAATTTTGCATAGCATGCTATGGCAGGTATCTGCTGCGGAATCTGGGGGCGGACACCGGCCCCGTATTCTGCACTGCAAATACAGCAGTGTGCATTGGGTTTAAGGCTTTTGTAGCAATATATGAAATGTTTTTCTTGTTGTTTTGATAAGAAATTTACTTCTGGTACACAACAGATATACAATACCATAGTAACGTGAGTTTTGTAGATTAATACATTTATAGAACATACCATAACATGCAATCTAACAGGCAGCAGGAAGCTGCTTTTTAAGATGGGGGAGGGATCCCTTACCTACCAGGTCCCTGTGCAGCTGCACAGATTGCACATATGATATGTCTTGCTCTGATGATGCTCCCATATCCTCATTAGATTATGCAGCTGTTATGTACAGTACAAGAAATAATGTACCTCCTACTATTAACGATTAATTGTATTAGAGATGATTCCATTAATTGAACTTGTGCCTATATAAGACCCTGGAATTCCTCCTTTATAACAAAATAAACAGTATATATTGCATTGACAGGCATTAGGACTACATTCTACTTATGCAGAAAATAGCATATCAACACCAGAATAGCTTAGTGAATAAACACTGTATCAGAAACAAGCTCATAACATAAATGTGATAGTAGAATCAAGCCCATAGCATAAATAGAGCACCAGAACAAGCTCAGTATATAAGTACAGCCCTAGGACCAAGCCCATAACATAAATAGAGCACCAGAACAAGCTCAGTATATAAGTACACCCCTAGAACCAAGCCCATAACATAAATAAAGCACTAGAACAAAACCCATAACATAAATACAGCAGAAAACCACCTCAATACATAGATACAATACCAGAACCAAGCTCATAACATAAATTCAGTAGAAGAATTAAGCAATTGTGCTGCAAGGACAATGATTGGATGACAGCGTTGCCTCAGAACTTCAGAGGGATGGAGACAAAGACAAAAAAAATGGTGGTTCATGTAGCTTTAAAAGACTCAGCTGCAAAGAACAAAAACATAATTTAGCCGGGCCGACCTAAGAGGGCCGTTAGCCTCTAGCCTACCTACACCTGGTGTCCCCCCTACAAGCTGGCGGCCAGCACCCTGCGTGACCGCGTGCGTTACACATAACTAACATCTGGCATACACGCAGAATTCAGGTGATACTTTTCTTCTTTTTAGCTTTTTTTCTTTGCCAAAATGGCAACAGATCTAAGTAGAAGAGAAAACGTGGATATTGAGTGAATTATGCTCATGTGGCAAGAAAGTAAAAATTTTAATGAACCTCTCGCAATGTTCTTTTTCGATTAATTAACTGTAGCTTTTGCTTCTTTAATATTTGTAGACATTAGAATGAACAGAGAATGGGGTCAGACCTTAGTAAAACCACTAGCTGAGCTTATTGCCAATGAACATGTCAGCTGAGAGGAGAACTGACAGCACAAAATACTGCAAGGTATCGGCAATTAAAATTTCTTTCACTGAATAAACTGTTTGATAGAATAAACTGTTTGCTATACTTAAAGGCAGAAGCTTAGCTATGGGTTCAGCCACGTTTTTACAGCTCCAGTGCAGCATCCTAATAATATGGGTAGATATTACTGTTTCCCCCGAAATAAGACCTACCCCGATAATAAGCCCTACCCTGATTTCAGAGACAGTGCTCAATGAACCAATCGCAGCCATTCATTGAATGACATTATTGAATGGCTGTGATTGGTTCATCGAGTGCCGACTCTGATTGGCTAAGGTGGTGATCCTGAACCAATTACAGTAATCTCTTCCTGGAGGCAGGGGTATTCTAGCCCTTTTACCAGGAAGACAATGATATCTCAGCGCTGAGGACTACATAGAAGACTGCCGAAGTGCCGGAGCCCAGCGAGAGGGACCTGAATGGCATCTGTTAGATGAGTATTAGGAATCCCCGACGAAAATAAGATGCTGTGCCTCTTTTGGGGCAAAAATTAATACAAGACAATGTCTTATTTTCGGGAAACACGGTGGTCCTTCACAGGTGCTCTGTAGACCATATAAGTAATTACAATTTTGCAAATTTTTCTTGTTTGTGCTTTTCAGATAATACATTACATTGTATTGGTGAAATGGCGATTTTTGTATGTCTTTTTATTGCACTTTTTAAATACTTAAAACCTTTTTTAAAATTTTAGATATCACTTATTAATCTCACAAAACGACTTGTAGATGCGATGCTTTGGTTGCTTACTCAGTAGATTGTCCTACTTATGTTGTGCAGTCTATTATAACCAACTTTCTTCTTTAAACCACTGCACACTGGCGATCTCTATTTTGCCGCAAGAAAATCACAGGAAAATCGTGTCTTTTTCCCCACAATTTTAAACGTCAGCGCTGATTTTTTTCGCAAAATTATCCTGGGTACGGGTGCCCAAAACGGTACACAATATTCCCTGTGTGGTCTGACCAGTGACTTATAAAGAGGAAGAACAATGCTCTCATCATGTGCCCCCAGACCTCTTTTGATGCGCGCCACGATCCTATTTGCCTTGGCGGCAGCTGCCTGACGCTGGTTGCTCCAGTTAAGCTTACAGTTATAAAATCCCTGAGTCCTTTTCCATGTCAGTGTTCCCCAGTGGTTTCCCATTTAGTGTGTAATGGGGACATGTATTTTCGCTGCCCATGTGCATAATTTTTACATTTATCAGTGTTAAACCTCATTTGCCACTTTTCTGTCAAAGCCCCCAACTTATCCAGATCCTCTTGCAATCTCGTTGCGTCCTCCCTTGTGGTAATTACTTTACATAGTTCTGTGTCATTTGCAAATATTGCTATTTTACAGCACAATCCTTCTACCAAGTCATTAAAAAATATATTAAATAGAATAGGGTCCAACACTGCCCCCCTGTGGTACCCTACTAGTAACGGTGACCCAATCAGAGTATGTACCATTAATAACCCCCTCTGCTTCCAATCACTGGGCCAGTTACTTACCCACTTACACACATTCTCAACCAGACCAAGGATTCTTATTTTATATACCAGTCTTTTATGTGGCCCAGTATCAAACGCTTTAAAAAAGTCCAGATACACAAGATCCAGTGACTCTCCCCGGTCCAGAGAAGAACTTACCTTCTTGTAGAAGCTGATCAGGTTGGTTTGACAGACGCGATTTCTCATAAGCCCGTTCTGATACAGAGTTATACGTACAGCTCTTTTCCTTGAGGTCCTCCAGGGTAGCGTCTCTTAGAAACCCTTCAAACATTTTACCCACAATAGAAGTAAGACTTACCGGCCTGTAGTTTTCAGCTTCACTTTTCGACCCCTTTTTGAATATCAGCACTACATTGGCTACGCCCCAATCCAATGGAACAGACTCTGTTACTATAGAGTCCTTAAATGATGTTGTTGTGGTGGGACCTATCCTCCGAGTCTGCCACTTTTTCTGAGTTTTTCCAGCTCTGACTCCAATGAAGTTATTGTATGATGATGCGAATTCGGCCATCTTGGTCTCCATGTGGGTGATTCATTTCTCGGCATCAGTGATAGCCGAGTGAAGAGGTTGGATAAGTTAAATTGGTTTGTAAGAAAATTTGCCAGGCTTTCAACATGAATTTCATGGAGCCACTGGCGTACATATAGGGGGTGCTGGGGGTGCGGTTGCGACCCGGCCCCTGAGCCCCTGGGGGCCCACGGGGCTTACTTTCCGACACTGACTGACTGCACTTACTTTCACTATGGTCTCTGCGCAGGCAGGCAGCCTCTCCTGCACATCGGCGCTTCCTCCCAGGACCTCCGCTCAGACCCCTCCCCCATCTGGTTCTCCAGCACAGAGATCATCAGAGGGGAGGAGTCTGAGCGGAGGTCCTGGGAGGAAGCGCCGATGTGCAGGAGAGGCTGCCTGCCTGCGCAGAGACCATAGTTAAAGTAAGTGCAGTCAGTGAGAGGGAACGTCCTCGGTATGATTAAGAGGGGGGAGGGGTGTTCTGTGTGTGATGGGGAGTGGGGGTGAGTGAGGGGGGTTCTGTGTGTGATGGTGAGTGGGGGAAACGAGGGGTGTTCTGTGTGATGGGGAGTGGGGGGGGACGAGGGGTGTTCTGTGTGATGGGGAGTGGGGGTGAGTGAGGGGGGTTCTGTGTGATGGGGAGTGGGGGTGAGTAAGGGGGCTTCTGTGTGTGATGGGGAGTGGGGGTGAGTGAGGGGGGTTCTGTGTGATGGGGAGTGGGGGTGAGTGAGGGGGCTTCTGTGTGTGATGGGGAGTGGGGGTGAGTGAGGGGTGTTCTGTGTGATGGGGAGTGGGGGGGACGAGGGGTGTTCTGTGTGATGGGGAGTGGGGGGTCGAGGGGTGTTCTGTGTGATGGGGAGTGGGGGTGAGTGAGGGGGGTTCTGTGTGATGTGGAGTGGGGGTGAGTGAGGGGGGTTCTGCGTGATGGGGAGTGGGGGTGAGTGAGGGGGGTTCTGTGTGATGTGGAGTGGGGGTGAGTGAGGGGGGTTCTGTGTGATGGGGAGTGGGGGTGAGTGAGGGGGGTTCTGTGTGATGGGGAGTGGGGGGGACGAGGGGTGTTCTGTGTGATGGGGAGTGGGGGTGAGTAAGGGGGGTTCTGTGTGATGGGGAGTGGGGGTGAGTGAGGGGGGTTCTGTGTGTGATGGGGAGTTGGGGTGAGTGAGGGGTGTTTTGTGTGATGGGGAGTGGGGGGGGGGGACGAGGGGTGTTCTGTGTGATGGGGAGTGGGGGTGAGTGAGGGGGGTTCTGTGTGTGATGGGGAGTGGGGGTGAGTGAGGGGTGTTCTGTGTGATGGGGAGTGGGGGTGAGTGAGGGGGGTTCTGTGTGATGGGGAGTGGGGGTGAGTGAGGGGGGTTCTGTGTGATGGGGAGTGGGGGGGACGAGGGGTGTTCTGTGTGATGGGGAGTGGGGGGTCGAGGGGTGTTCTGTGTGATGGGGAGTGGGGGTGAGTGAGGGGGGTTCTGTGTGATGGGGAGTGGGGGTGAGTGAGGGGGGTTCTGTGTGATGGGGAGTGGGGGTGAGTGAGGGGGGTTCTGTGTGATGGGGAGTGGGGGGGACGAGGGGTGTTCTGTGTGATGGGGAGTGGGGGTGAGTAAGGGGGGTTCTGTGTGATGGGGAGTGGGGGTGAGTGAGGGGGGTTCTGTGTGTGATGGGGAGTGGGGGTGAGTGAGGGGTGTTTTGTGTGATGGGGAGTGGGGGGGGCGGGGCGAGGGGTGTTCTGTGTGATGGGGAGTGGGGGTGAGTGAGGGGGGTTCTGTGTGTGATGGGGAGTGGGGGTGAGTGAGGGGTGTTCTGTGTGATGGGGAGTGGGGGTGAGTGAGGGGGGTTCTGTGTGATGGGGAGTGGGGGTGAGTGAGGGGGGTTCTGTGTGATGGGGAGTGGGGGTGAGTGAGGGGGGTTCTGCGAGCCGGCACCTGACTTCACTATTAGAGGTATGCTAGAACCGAGCCGCTGTATTGGTGACTAAGGGCTCAATGCCAATGCCACAGCCGTAAGCCCACAACACTGTGGGAGACCACCAGCATCTCACACATTTCCCAGCCGTGCACGCTGCCGGCAGGGACCACATATGGCTTTGTGTGGCACTGCACATGCACAGGGTGATTCTTTTTTTAATTCCCCACTCTGTTTAGAGTGACAATGCGTATGGAAACAATGTAATGTGTATGGGCAGCGTATCATACAAGTGTACAGGGCTCACGTTACATGGTACGCAGAGAAAGAGAGCATGCTGGGATTACCACGTGTGCATAATACGTGGTGAAAACCTGGTCGTGGACATGAGCCCTAACATGTTATAAAAGTTAGCTTATGCTGTCCCCAATGTATGTGTGCCTGTATTATGTATGTGTATATATCATTATTTTTTTCTTTCTTGGGGAAGCAAAGCGTGCCTTGAGGCTTGTGTTCTGGATGTTTTAAAAATCTAAAACCCCTGATTACTAATGATCCATTGATGGGTCATTTAAAAAAAACAGTAATGTAGCTAAAAGTGATATACAAGGAGTAGCTGTGAAAAGGAGTGGTGGATGGACGGGTCTGGAAGGGGGCCCCAAGCTAAACTTTTGCACCCGGGCCCATGAGCCTCTAGCTACGCCCCTGCATGGAGCTGTCTGTGACTGATGCATTATTAACAGGAAGTTTGCCAAATATAAATCTTCTCAAATGTCTTACCTTTGTAAATGATTGACAGATTTGTATGACTACATTTAGCATATTACTCTAGAAAACAGCAGTTTAATTAGTACCTGTATATTATTTCTTTTTACTATTTGGTATTTAGAAATTTGTATTCAGCATTTTTAGGGTAATGAGATAAAGCAAAACTGAGCTTTTAAAAAAGTTTTCAGAAGCAGACCAGGTCACTGTTGGCCACTTCTTTGCTGCTGTTTGCCCCCAGTTTCAGTGCTATCAATTCCATTTTCCATGTGAATTTTCCTGCGATTCTGCTGTTTACAATCCACTTCCAGGTGGTGGTGGTGGTGGTGGGGGGGGGGGGTTGTCCTAAACCAGTGATTCTACCAATACCGTACTTGCCAGGACTTTTTTCCAACACTTCCCATGCTGCCTCCCACAGCCCTGCTCCAATCAGCTGCAAGGCAGCATCCGTTACATGTAGTAAAGCAGTGTGCCCATGTCCCTGTTACCAGAGAACCTAAATGCCTAACCAGAAGCAGTGGATTGCAAAGTTGTTGGAAGGGAGACCTCTCTGTGGCAACACTTCAAACTTTATTTTTAGTAGTAAAACAATATATTTTTTAATGCAAGTATAGTACAAGAATGATAATAAACATGCAGGCTGTTAGATAAGAAGAAGTTGTGTGAAAAGTTAGTGGCCATTTAGGCCGAATGCACACGGGCGTATTTGCACTGCAGGATCCGACGCTCTGGATCCCGCAGCAAATACTGCCCATAGACATGCTATGTGAAATCGCTTTTTCCTGCCCACGAGCAGAAATCAATTGCGATTTTCCGCTCCGGGGGGGGGGGGGGGGGGGGGAAATCACAGCCTGTTCTATTTTGGTGCGAGCCTCGCACGGACAGCTTCCATTGATGTCAATGGAAGCCGTTCGTCCCGCGGCCCGTTCGCAGTGAGCAATGCACACAGGCCGTGGGATCCGCATCATCGCCTAGCTAATGGATTTAAATGCCGTAAATCACATGAGTTGTTTTTCTCTAAGATGGATTTCTGAGATAAAAAAATTGCAGCTAGAGATGAGCGAGCATACTCGGTAGGGCGATCTACTCGAGAGAGCATCGCCTTTTTCGAGTACCTGCTGGCTCGTCCCTGAAGATTCGGGGGGGGGGGGGGGGGCGCGGGGTAGCAGAGAGGAAAGTGAGAGAGATCCCTCTCTCTCCCTCCCTATCCTCTCTGCAACCCCCCTCTCACTCCCACGGATTGTTGGATTGATGCAAAGCCACCAACAGGGCTATGGACATAAGCCCCATGGGGAAACACATGTAGCAAAAAAGGTGGCAGCATATAATGATGCAAAATGGACTCCTTGTCTAAAGGAACATGCTTTATTGTTTCATAGTTTTAAAATTTAGGCAACGTTTCGACCTACAAAAGGTCTTTTTCAAGCCAAAAAAACTGATGAAACACGGTTGGAATCCATGTTCTGTATGAACCATAGACCTTGTTGTGGAGGAAGCCCATATACCTGTCAGGGTCTGGACCCAGCAGAGGATCATCCTCATCGATTTATTTTCTTTCACTATCAGTTTAGTGAGCAATTTGTAGATTTTACTGATTTACCTCGAAATTAAAGACTATTGCGTAGTATAAATCCTTTAATTCTACTAACACAGAGTCACTAGGAGGTATATTTACGGACATTAGACAAGAACTGCATGTAATCCTATATTAGAGACAGTTTGTATAAGGCAAATATTACATTCTTGTAGAGAAAATAGGTAAATATACATGTTGATAATATTACAAAAGCATAATACACTGTAGTGAGACATCTGCCCCCGTAGAAGCAGAGGACAGCTAGTTTTTGCCTTGGTGGCAGTTAGTGCTAGTTTTTCTGCAGTAGCAAATTGCGTTGAAGAAACGGCAGTAACAGGTTGCACAAGGGTTGCAGCAGGGCAGGTGGCCGACGCATGATTCCAGAAGCTGGACGCATCTCCTGGGTGAACGCTCTTCACGGGAAGATAACTCCAGTGACAGGGTCTGCAGGAGGGGAATACAAAAAAAGTGAAAATAGTATAAAACAAACAGAACTCTCCAAAGTAGCAAAAGTGTTCTTTAATTCACCTATTGTTGTGATTTAAAGAGATTCTCCCACTTCTAGCTCTTTTGGTGCATGAAGCAGAGAGCTCTATTCATTGTGCAGTGGCCTGGGTTGGAATTGCAGTCCTACTGACTTCACATCATTATCTGTAAACCAGGGGCTGGATGGCAATGTTTAGCCTGTGGGCAAGCACACAGTAGTGGCCAATCAGTAGTGACCCTCTGTGTTTGACACCCCTTAAACATGGCGCTGAACATGTAATGGAAGAGCTCCCTAGAGACCTATAACCTGTTAGTTAGGGTTCTTTCACACGGGCAAATTTGCAAGTGCAAAATGCAGTGAATAGAACCCATTGATTTTAATAGGTCCGTTCACAAGCCCATATTTTGTGTGCACATTTTCGGCTGCACAAAAGATAGAAAAGATAGAATATGCACCAAAGGTCCCATAGAAGACCATGAGGGGTGCACAAATATGCACAGAATACGCAAGGAGATGTATGAAACACTGCATAATTCCACTGGAAAAACAACATATCTGGAATGAATTAGCCATTTTAATCGGTGCATTTGTTTGTCGCACACAAGTTAAGATGCCCTGTGGGCAGAAAATGTACAGTGAATTGAACTAATATGTCCGCAAGCCTTGTTCGAAGGGCAAAAAAAAGTTGCGCTAAGGAGTGTGCAGTTGCGCTTATGACCATGTAAAGCCGGTCTTAGTGTAAAGTACATTATAGGGCACATAGAGAGGTTTTCCTAATTGTATAAAAAATGTCCAGAGCACTTGAAAGGGTTAAAAATACAGTAAAGTATTCTCTCCGGTCAGATACTGCTGCTGCAGTGTCCCGTAGGGTGACCCCAGACACAAGGCACACTGGGAGGGTAGAGTGGTCACTTGTCACGGTGGCACTAAGCAGGGTCCCTACCGGACAGAGCAGTGCTGGGCCTCTTCCCGAAACCCCTAGGATAGGGATGCCCAATAGGGATGCTCTTTTCTCTGTGCCAGGTCTGTGTTGATAGGCTGCAGTCAGTCTGCCTATGCGATGTTATAGGCTGCTGCAGCCCATCAAGTACATCAAGCACTTGAACACTGAGGTCTATAATTGGCTGCAGCAGCCTGTGACATCCCGTACACAGGCTGGTACTGCATGTAAATACAATGTCATAATGATACCGCAGTATACATGCTGGAACAGTGCGGATCCGGGAGACACCATTATACTAGCATTTAATACTTTTAACCATAGTTGCAGGAATTTACAGAAAAATTGACTGGGACAGCCCCTTTAAGCTATATCAGGGTCAGAGAGGAAGGTAGAACAGTTCTTTTTAAATTCAAGGCCCTAAGGCCTATAATTTGCACTCCAGTCCAGTTTACAGTCGCTCACACAATCAGGCAGGATGTTGTGCAGAGTCTCTGCTCTCACAACTGCCCCCCTTCTTCAGAGTCCTGGCTGGCCACTCTCATAGTCCAAATACTGAAAACGGCTGCCAACAGCAAAACCAGGTCAGGTCGGGGGCCACTGCAGACTCTGAGAATGTCTCCGAGCGACAGCGCTGCACCAATAAAAAGGGGAGGACACTCACTCTGGCTACATCTTCCTTCTCTGTAGGACGCTTTTCAATTATGTATTAAAGCATTGCAAAGCGTGGCTAAGATAGGGGCACAGCGGGTAACGTGGCCTCTGGATGTACAGCGGCCACTGTGTGAATCTGTTATAATAGACTGAGCGAAACATATATTGGGGGAATGGCCCAAGGGGCTCATGCCATCCTGTCCCTGGCCCAGCCCACCCCTGGTAAGAATGCCAGCTGGACACTTGAGGACTGAACTTGACTTCACTTATAGCAGTTGCCTTTCCTGGGACTAGCAATGTCTCCCAGTACTCAGATATTACAGTATAGCCAAATAGCCTTACAACCTGAGTCACAAATGCAAATAAAAGACTAGGAAATCACCAGCAGATGACAGGAACAGCATGGGGATGGTAAACGGATGATGATGACAGATATGTAGCAGATAGTTGATGAAAACAGAAATAGCAACCTGACAAAATAACTATCGCTAATGCTAGCTTTCCCTGAGCTATTCCTGACAATGACCCTAAAACGAGACACCACTGTCCCTGGATTATCTGAAACACTGACCCTGAGAAACAAATGAGAGGACATTAACAAGAAAGTCAGACAAAAGTTGAACTATGAACAAGACTATGCAGATACAAAGAGAGAATGAGCAGACAAAACCACAAGACTAGGAAGCAATGACTGGACTAGACATAACCATAGGAACAAGACTATATTGACAAGAACAAGTTAGACTAGGACAAGATACTAGTACACTTAGATCTATTTATTGCACTCATTTTTATATGTATGCTCTCCTGTTCTTTAAGTTTTGCTACATATGAGTTTGAGTTACCCTTGGGTCCACCATGCTGTAATCTTCCATCAGGTTCTCTTCAGTGGCTCCTGTATCCATTTTAAGAATGTCTGATCTTGCTAAACTTGCTGAAATGAGAAGATAGAATACATACATTACCATGATTGCATCTGTGATTAATTGTCATTATTCGCACAAAGTTTTCCTAATATAGACATTCACAGATGCCTATAACCTAAGAGCCACAGTGCTAAGTAAAGCTCAACTGCCATTTATAAGACAAATGCCGGATGCACACAGCCGGGACAGATTGCGCATGCAGGATCCCGCAGCAGAATCCGACCCAGTGCCTGGCTGGTGACGCCTGCGTACCTGCCCACAGTGTCCTTTATCTGTAGTACACAGTACAGATGATGCCACGTTATCGCTAGCCGATTCCACGGTCCGTCTGCTGTGACAATGGAAGCCGTTTGTGTGGAATCCGCGCCGAAATAGAACATGCTGCAATTTACCCACCGCAAGCTTAAAATCACAATTGATTTCTTCTTGTGAACATGGAAAAGTGATTTTCTATAGCATGTCTATGGGCAGTACTTGCTGCGGAATCAGGAGGCAGAATCTGCTCTGGATTCCGCAAGTGTGTGTGCATTGGACCCTACTGTATCACATTTCTCAACTAGGCACTATATCTGGTATTGTAACTTAGCACCATTCATGGTAAAGTGCCTATGTCATCATTCCTAAACATCACTACTTGCCTAAAGGAGGTACTGCTTTTACCACACACCCTGGGAGGGGAGGCGGTGGCAAGTATAGCCAGGTATACACAATTTTGTTCTTGGAGGGGCACTAGATATAAGTATACAAGTCTTACCTGGTATAAGTACCCCAGACTCCTTGACTTTACGTGGTAATCCTGGATAGCTGTATCTGCCAGCATTTGCACCAGTCCTAAAGTCTTCAAGCCTCCCATTGCTAGAGTCTGAGGGCAGAATAGCATGAATGGCCTGAACCAGAACCACACAAAGCAGAACTGTATTGAACATCATGTGAAGATATCTATTAAAATTAAAAAAGATTTTTAAAAAAGTTTGGTAGCGTGGTAGGCAATAGAGAAAAAAAATACATATACATAATATAGTTCAGATGAAGTTTCACTAAAGGCCCTTTTACACGGGACAATCTGTCGGTTGCACATATCTGATAGGTCACCCCACTGTTCCTGTGCTTTTACACAAGAACGATCCTCACTCAGTGAATGGAGGCAGAGCAGGTCGGAGATCGTTCCGGCCCACCCGCTTCCATTCACAGAGGACAGGCAGACAGGCAGCAGATGAACGAATACCTGTTTACACAGGCAGATTGTCATTCAGGTTTTATACATGCATACATACTGAACGACGAATGATAAGGGAACAAATTATGGTTCATCATTCAGTCGCTGCATGCATTTAGACTGGACGATAATCATTCAGATTCTCACTGTATGCAGGAATCTGAATGATTTATTGGTCCATGTAAAAGGGCCCCAAATTAATGTAAATTGCTGTATATCAACTGTGTACAATAAAAATTCCTGCAATCGGCATATGATTCTCCAGAAATACTAATAGTCCATCACTGGTTCTGGCACAGTACTGCGAGATTAGAGTTTAGACTGTTGTACACTTGGGCAGTACATGGACCAAAAATATGACCTTGTGAATTAGCCCTTGCTGTAATGGGAGCTGCGCCTGCAATTACCAGTGCTGCCTACTGCACAGGTGTCGGAGCAATCTATCTCCACTCCGTTTCTTGTGTGTTTTGCAAGTGGCAGTGAATGCCTGATGAGCTGATTGGTTGGAGTCCCGAACAGCAGACCACAGCCGATCAACTAATGATCATCAATAAAAATTGCCTGGAAAACCAGGTGTATTATCAATCGTGGCTGAATAATATCCTGATCGGACAACTTAAAACTAGAGATGAGCGAGCACCAAAATGCTCGAGTGCTCGTTACTCGAGTTGAACTTTCAGTGATGCTCGAGAGTTCGTTTCGTGTAACGAGTAACGAACCCCATTGAAGTCAATGGGCGACTCGAGCATTCTTGTATATGACTGGTGCTCCGCTAAGGTTTTCATTTGTGAAAATCTTAGCAAATCACCAAAGTCATGTAAAAAACACAGAAATGGATAGGGCAGGCGAGGAGCAACATGCAGGGCTGCATTTCGGGCTCCGAGGTCTCACTATTAAGCCACAATAGTGGCAAGAGTGAGACACCCCCCCCCTTCCTGCACTGTCAGCATAAAGATCGTTCTTCTCTGCCACAGCTGTAACAGCTGTGGCAGAGAAGAACAATGTTAGCCCATTGAATTCAATGGAGCCGGCAATACAGCCGGATCCATTGAAAGCAATGGGCTGCCGGCGAGCACGGGATGAATTTTCGGGAAGGGCTTAAAAATATAAGCCCTTACCTGAAAATCATCCTAAAATGTGTAAAAATAAATAAAAAAGTATACTCACCTTTCCACTGCAGCCGGAGTTCAGCCGCGTCTGGCTGGCAGTTCTCCTGAACTGCTTTCTGTAGTATTCAGCAGGTGGGGATTCAAAATCCCCGCCTGCTGAATGGGCTGCCTCTGATTGGTCACAGCCTCACCAATCAGAGGCAGCTCTCACTCACCCATTCAAGAATTCCTGAATGGGTGAGTGAGTGCTGCCTCTGATTGGCTCAGCGCAGGGACCAATCAGGGGCAGCTCTCAGCTGTCATTCAGCAGGTGGGGATTTTAAATCCCCGGCTGCTGAATACTACTCACAGCAGTTCAGGAGAACTGCCGGCCGCGGCTGAACTCCGTCTGCCGGGACAAGGTGAGTATATATATTTTTTTAATTTTTACACAGTTTTGGAATATTTTCAGGGAAGGGCTTATATTTTTAAGCCCTTCCCGAATATTCATCCTGAGATCGCTGGCAGCCCATTGCTTTCAATGGAGCTGGCTGTATTGCCGGCTCCATTGAATTCAATGGTCAGAGCTCGTTTAATCGAGACGAGTACCGCGTGGTGCTTGTCTCAAGTAATGAGCATCTCGAGCACCCTAATACTGGAACGAGCATCAAGCTCGGACGAGTATGCTTGCTCATCTCTACTTAAAACATATTCGTAAAAATTGTTCAATACAACATTTTACAAGCAACCTACATTACTTTGGAAGCAGTTCAAGGGTATTCTAAAAATCTTAGTGAAATGACTAGGATTAACGGTTTGACCCAAGCTAATTGCCTATCCAAAAAGCCTATCAATAGCCATAATCAACAGTTGAATATATTTTTGTTACCATTTATAATCCAGGATATAAATCTCATCCCTAACATTCTGAAAAAAACATTGGCATGTTCTCCCGAGGGACTCTCTACTAAGGGCCTAGATTCCCATTTTCCCAGGGAGGATCTACAGAACCTTGTGCAATCTATTAGACCCAAGTCATTTGCCTAAAAGGACAAAAACAAAACACTAGCAATACAATTAGGAAAAAAATTTCTCTGCACTCCTTTGGTCCAAAGAGTTCTTTCATCACTGAACACCCTGCCACTGTCACCATGTTCAGTGATGAGGAGACTCCCCGCTGGGGCGAAGGAATCCCCTACTGCTGCTGTCACAGCAGCGGCAGGAGGTCGCAATGATCTCCCTATGTTTTCAATGGAGACGGCGCTGCTGCCGGCCCCATTGAGAACAAGGTTAAGCCCCTGGATGTGACAGCCTCACATCCATAGAGGGCTGAAGGAATCCCCTGCTGAAGCTGTCACAGATCATCTTCCATTGCTTTCAATGGGGCTGGTGGTGCTGCTGCCACTGGCCCCATTGCAAACAATGGGCGAGATCACAAAAAGATAGAACATGCTGCTATTCTGTTTTCACACTGCATCACAAGTGCATTCACAAATGCGAAGTGAGCCATTGGAAGCCATTGGTTTCATAATTTTGAGATTTCTCGCAGACTCGCAGTGCTGGGGAATCGTGCAATTTCATCGCCAGTGTGAAGGGACCCTAAATGTTATCCATGTGATCTTTTTTATATATATAACTCTACATACATGTTATTACCCTTTTACCCGTTATATTTTTATATAAACAAAATGGTTAAAAAGGTAATTACATGTATGTAGAATTGTACATAATACATATATATATATATATATACACAGTTTACACACCCCTGGTAAAATGACCGTTTTTTGTCATTTTAAAAAATCCAACAGCGATGAATTATTTCAGGTTTATTTCCCCCTTCAATGTGACCCCTTATCTGTATAATTCTACTGGAAAACAAACTGAAATATTTTAGGGTGGGAAAATAACAAGACTAAAATAATGTGGTTGCATAAGTTTAAACACCCTCTGATATCTGGGGATGCAGTTGTGTTCAGGGGTAGCCAATCCCATTTAAACTCATGATAAATAGCAGTCAGTACTCCGCTGCCATTATTTACAGGGATTCTGATTTACCCCCATATAACGTTCAGCTCTTCTAGGAGGATTTGTCTGACATTTTCTTAGTTGGATTTGTCAGAAAAACCCGTAAAGAGCTACAGCAAATCAAAGGAATCTGATTGTTGGAAGGTATCAGGAGAAGGGGAACACAAATTTCCAAGGCATTACATATACCATGGAACACAGTGAAGACCGTCAGCAAGAAGTGGATTACATTTGCACAACACTGACATTACCAATAACTGGACGTCCCTCAAAAATTGATGAAAAGACCAGAAGAAAATTGGTCCGGGAGACTGCCAAGAGGCCGACAGAAACAGTAAAGGAGCTGCAGGAGTTTCTGACAAGTACTGGTTGTGTAGTGCATGTGACAGCCATCTCCCATATTCATCATATATCTGGGCTGTGGGACAGGGGGCAAGACAGAAGCCTTTGCCAAAACTTACATCAAGTCTGCCAAAAGTAAGTGGGGTAACCATGTTCTGGTCTGATGAAGAGGGCGCTACAAAAGTGATTCCCTCATATGCTGCCATTTTGGAGCACTTTTGCAAGGAAAAGTGGGCAAAGATTGCCAAGTCAAGATGTGCTATTTTATTAGACACCTACCTAAAAATACTGAATGCTGTCATAAAGTTAAATGGTTCATCAACAAAGCACATTATTTTAGGGGGTTTTATTCACATTTCATGAATTGTATTATTCTATTTTACTAAAGTGAATATTTTTATTGTGGTTGTACTATTATTTTAGTTATTTTATCATGAATACCATGGCAGCATTTGTTATATGTGGGCTGTGATGAATTGTGATTGGTGGAGATCGCCATGACATCAGACGCCCGTTGTTCCCGCTCTGCAAACTGATTTAAATGCCCTGTACTTCTGTCCTCCTGTAAATGGCCTAACAAAGATGTCAGTACAGATCCGTGACATGTAGCCCTTGATTCAATAAAGGCTATTAAGGATCCTTCCCATCTCCCGCATATCTGGACAGCAGCGCCGTTCTTCACCTTTGCTCCATGTACCTCCCAGAGATCCCACGGTACAAGGCCTGCAGCTGTCTCACTCCTTTATCCGCTAGCGCTTCAAGTGAGCGCTTCCCTAATACCTATTTTCGGTAATACCCCAATGATACTTGAGCTATGGTAGTGCTTTCTATATTTCTCTTACTTTCCCTTTAAGACTGCCATATTACAGAACTCTTTGCCAGGTTTGAAGTATAACGGGCGCCGTATTCTTAAGCACTGGCACAGTGATGATGTTTGCCATGCTTTTCTCCTTCGTAAAATTTAAGAAAACTAATTCAGTTCAATTAGCAAATTTTCATTAATTGTTGGCCGGTGGATGATCCAAGTGGATCTTGTAGAAGCCAGTATTTTCAAAGCAGTTACACCAGAATACTGTAATGGCCTGGTAAAGCTCCATCCTCAGTTCTTAGGGGATCATTTAAAATATTATTTTGCTATTATGTCTAACATTTAAAAACTCCGATTCCTTCTTGTATTATATGAAGACTACATTTTGGCAGAGAAGACAAGTATTCAGTAAAAGTCATAACTTACATGTAAGTTGATGGAGAATCACCCAGTTACGCCAACCGATGGTGGTAAAGAAAAGAGAAAGACATTTATATAGAGAGATATCACTCTTCTATTGTGGTGACGCGTACGGGGACAACAACAAGTAGGAGGTCTCTTCTTAATGGCAAACTGCGGAGTAGATTAAGGAGTCATTTATAAATTTTACTCAGAACTCATAATATTCATTACATGTGATTTATGTTAAAAGCTGCATTATTAACTCGTTTATCCTGATCGCATTTACTGTCACTATGAAATGGACACATAGTATTTGAGTTGGTCATTAGTTTGTTATGACATGATGGATAAGAATAGAGGCAATTTGTGCCTTAATATTCCTTGTTCTATATTTTGTTGACCTGTTTAGATGAACAGTCCTTGGGCATAGCTTATATTGGTTTAGAACATTATTGTTGATCCTGGGCAGAGATGTTTTTGTAAAAAAAAAAAGTCTATTTGATTCACTTTCTAGATTTGGCTTAAAGGGGTATTCCCATCCTGGGCTTTTGTGGTACATCCACAGGATATGTCACAAAAGTCTAATAGAAGTGGGTCCCACCTCCGGGGCTTGCATCTATCTTGAGAGCTAAACCTGACAAACCCAGACTGGCTGTATTTTGTGGCTGGGAGATACGGAAATGGTTATCTTATGTCGTTTACATAACACTCATAAAAGTGAATCACAGTTAGGCCGCCTGCAGACGAGCGGGTCGGATCCGGCAGCGAGAAATCTCGCCGCGCGATCCGACCCCAGAGCCTGCAGTGACGAGCGCGTACTCACCCGCGCCTGGCGGCCCCGGCTCTTTGATGTGCCGGCTGCCGCGCAGCCGGCGCATGCGCAGACCGGAGCCGGCGGCCAGGTGAGTGCGTGCTCCGCACAAAATTAGAACATGCCGCGGTTTGTTTGCCGCGCGAGATTTCGCGCGGCCAAACCGCGGCCGTCTGCATAGGAGTGCGTATTGTAATGCACTCCTATGTAGACTTTCAGCGGCGGAAATCCCGCGGGAAATCCCGCGGCGGGATTTCCGCTCGTCTGCAGGCGGCCTTATAGGGATAGAGTAGCACAATGAGCTATTCTATATTCACAGCTCCCGAATTACGGAAACAACAATTCTAAAGCAGCTATAGAAACAATGTAATGCAGCCCAAGGTATTACTGTATCTTGACACCACCGGAAGCTAGGGGTTTGAGAGGGCTCGGATGGAGGAACACCCCTGTCAGGCCCCTAGCTCCCGATTGGTTGAATGCAGCAAGGCAGTAAGGTCCTAGCTGCAGCATGTAGGTTGATGTAGTGCCCATGCTGGAGGGTTAGGGATTAGTTTTCCGATTAGGCTTACATTATTAGCTGTAAATCTAGAAGCCTTTACAGCTATAAATGTAAGCCTAATAGAAAAACTAATCCCTAATTCTCCAGGGCAGGCACTACATCAATCTACATGCTGCAGCTGGCCCTACGCTTTCTCAGTGCTCTGTGTGGCCACTTTTTTGCAGCCTCTGTGCCGACCGGCAATTGCCCCGGGCACTGACTCATGCAGTCCACTGTCCCTCTGCCTCTACCGGCGCCAGTGGTGCCGCTGCCGGTCTTTGCACGCTCCTCCTGGCATGTCAGAACGGCCCTTGGGGGATTCTACAGGCCGCCACTCCCAGCCTTGCCGGTCTCCTCCGGTGCATGTGCCTCTGCAAACTTCCAAAATTTGCCACTGTGGGCGCTGTTTTCCTGCCGTCTCACAACAGCAGTGGCCGGTGTCCTCCGGCTCCTCTAGCTTTGCCCATTAGGTTGTTTTTTTTTTGACTAATCAAACTCCATGCTATAGTGCACAAGTTTGAAAAAAAACAAAACAGGAAGATAGGTTCTGCCTTATCTTTCTCGCACGTAGGACAACTATTAACAGGCGAAAACACTGCTAGCGAAAAGGAAAGCATTGAAATCAATGGTTTCGTTTTGTCCCGTTATGCGGCCGTGATTTTCACACCCGCAAAACGGGACTAAAACATGCCCTATTTAAGCCCTTAAGGGCAGGACCTATCTTCTCGCTTTTTTATTCAAACTCGTGCGCACTAGCGTAGAGTTTGAATAGTCCAAGAGGAAGAAAAAACCTGGTTCATGCGCTAATACACTCGGTAGCAGCAAGCGTATGAGCGAATGCGCCCATTTGTTTTAGCTCTTCTTTCTTACTGCCATACTGGTGCCGGTTTCTGTGTGTATGTACAGTATATACTGACACTTCATTGGTTTGAGGCTGATGTGATGCTATAAATGCATTGTAATTGTTTACATGTTATCATTATTAGGCCCTAGTCACACACGTTTTAGATGCGAGTTTTGGCCAGGTTTGTAACTAAGCAAACTCAGATAGACCTCGGACCCATTCAAGTCAATGGGGCTTTGCAGATCAGTAATTTTTTTCATAGACTGATGGGCCGTGTAAAAAAATTGAGGCAAGTCCAATTCACGGATGAGAGTAAGACATGCAATGGTCACTCTCTTCAACATCGGACAGGGTATCCGTGCTCTGTCTGATGCAAGTTGTACCCAAGAATCTCAGGGGCAGCCCACACTTTGCTGTCTGAATGGGACCTCAGATAAACAAATAACAAAAAAAATACTGTCCTTCAAGCTGAAATCACAGAAGGTGACAGTAAAAGAAAAGGAAGAGACCCAATTAATGGCACAATGATAATTTTGAATATTCACCCCACCCCACTTACCATTACTGAGAGCTTATATGACGCTCAGCGGATGTCAGGACTACTGTACATACATGGTTCATGCACCCAATACTGTATCTGCCTTTGGGGTTACTTGTCAGTCAATGGGAAAAAAAGTGTAAAATTGTTACTTTTAGTATTCAGACTACACCCAATTATTTCCAGCTTTTATATGATGTAAAACTAACAAACGTGTGCCTTTACCACCTCTTCATCTAAAGAAACCTAAAGTCTAATCCTGCATTCACTTGTTAGTAACTTTGTAGCAACCCATCTTCAATGTCACAATTCTTTATTATCCATTGGCTAGAAGGCAATAAACTCTACATAGAGGACTCAACACAAACATATACCCTCTCGTATTACATGGTCACCTGTTCACATAAGCGTGTCCGGTAGTGTGACAACTTGCTTGAACTTCTATGACTGCCATTCTCTGTTTGACCTACAGTACTTTTACTGCAAGTGGTAGCAATTCCAATAAAGCGGAACTCCAATAAAGCGGTAAACTGTCTGCGAATCACGCCGGCCGTCGCTTTCCATAGCAATGCTATGGAAAGTGCCGGCCGCTGTCCACGAGCGCAGAATCATTACGATTCTTCACTCGCGGCGGGCAATTCGCAGCATGCTGCGAATTGCCCCGATTCCCTGCGGCCAGCCTATCTATCAGATAAGGCTGACCGGCGGAGATTCAGCAGTGGCTCCAGCAGTGGAGATCTGCCGCAGGACTTCGCAACGCCCATGGACAGCCGGCCTTAGTAGCCCGAGGCTATTATCTGTGCTCTCATCCTTTGTTCTCCACGGGGAAAGAATGCTATCAGCACTCCCCGTGGAGAACTACTGATAAAAGTGAGCGACGATTTTTATGTTGGACTGATTTTAACGATCAGCCAGCAGTGCCCGAAAAGCAGACGATAGGCGCACATTGACACGCGCCGATTATCGCTAAAACAATCACTGATAAGCGATTTTTTTTAAGCGATCATCGGCTGGTGTAAATGGTCCTTATCCAAGCTGCAACACCATTCTTGTGACCCCAGGAGGTCCAAGCCCTCATACATTCATCCTCTATGCTGTGGATAGGTGGCAAATGCTTTTGGTGGGATAAGCTCTTCGAATACTCAGAAACTGTGGATAAGCAATGCCTTAATACAGTATTTTATGTAAAGTTTATCAGATGAACTTTAATATACTAACCACTGTAGAACCTTGTCATGCCTCGGTCAGATAACTGCTCTGTCTATTGTATGCAGTGTTATTGAATATTCACTGCATGGAGACCTAGACAAGAAAAGCATTTGATATCATGTATATAGTGCTGGTTATGTTGTATTAAGCTAATAACGTATCTCTTTCCAATAGTCATGGCAATAAATTAGTTTTTTAATCAGCTCTTTCCACTGTAAACAAGTAAGCGGAGCCGACTTTATTACCCTCTCTAGAAATATCCTGCTGACCCATAATTCCCCCTGTGCAGTAATCACAAGAATAATGAGATTCCTGCCAGTGGAAATGAGTGGAAATGGTTTGTATCTGTAAACATCACGTCAGATATGTACATTTATGTGTTGACAAGTGTAGGGTTGTTAGTGGTAACGGCCAGTGTCGTTATTAACCCCTTCATAACAGATGTTTTTGAACTTTATGGTGAGACACAATGCAATGCAACAAACAAACATTTCTAAAGTATTTTTCTCACAAGGTTAAAAGAAAAAACTTTGAAACTGTGTTATATGTCTCTTCTGATATTTCATTATAACATGCCTGATGAAGAGACCTAAGTATTCTCAAAAGCTTGCGCTGTTAACATAATTTCTCCTTGTTAGCTATTAAAGGTATCATTTGTACAAAATAATTTTTGTTTCTCTTGTTTCTAATGCCCCGACAAGAGCAGCCCTATACAGCGCCCTCACCCTTATATCTCTCTAATATAACCCTGTCCTATATCAGAGAGATATAAGAGTACGATTTCTGTATACAGCTGCCCTTACCAGGGCAAATTCCCTATTTAGCAAGTAGGGTTGTGTAGGGTGTTATTAGGGCGTGTTTACTCCCACCAGTGGTGTACCATGTGAACACAATGAGGCCTATGAGACAGGAAGTCTGGGGCTGAATGGCCCCACCCCCTGTCCCACCACTGACTCGCCTCCCCTTTCCCCTGAATATCCAGCAGCAACAAGTTTTACTTACATTCTAGCTGCTGGGGCTGCTACTCTCTCAGTCAGTGCAGGCTGCCCCCCCCCCCTTCCTGCTGTGTGTAGTACTGCCAAGAAAGGGTGAGGAGCAGCCTGCATGGACTGAGAGAGCAGCATTCCCAGCAGCTAAAATATAAGTGAAAATTGGGCTCCTGTCCTGACATTCAGGGGAAGGGGAAGGCACAGGGATGTCATTATTCTATGTAGTCACAGAGAAGGAACTCCATTACCCTGTGAGGCCATAAAGGATGCTTTGTGGGACAAAAGTGCTTTGTTGGACGAGTAAGTAGTGGGACAGGAAATGAGGCCATTTGGCCCCGAGCCCACCTCCCCCTCATCTCATGGGCTTCATAGCAGTTGCATGGTCTACCTAAATTGGCAGCAAACCACTGGTAGGAGGGAATACGCCCTAATAACACTCTACACAACCCTGCTTGCCAAATAGGGCAATTACCCTGACAATTACCCTGGCTGTGTAAAGATATGTCATTCGTATATCTCCCTCATATAGAACAGAATTATATTAGAGAGATATAAGGATAAGGGTCCTGTATAGGGCTGCTCTTGCCAGTGCTTTGTGAGGACATTAGTACTATGGGGGCCACAGAGGTGAACCTAGTATTATGGGGCTACAGAGGGGATTACTGAGAGGTTCATTGGGGTAGTAGCAGGATGGTAAAATTGTGCAGAAACAAGTCATGGCTGGAGAAAATCTTCATGGCGGTCTAGGCTGAGATAAAGAACGGATGTCATCAATCAGACAAGATGCCACCTGTGATCAATGGAGTTAGCTGCACTATAATTGCTATCACTATACAACTGGTATCTGTCTATTATATGGTAACTGCTAGACATGAGCGAGCACGCTGGGATAAAGCCGGGGGTAACGGGGGAGAGTGAGAGAGATCTCTCTCTCTCTACCCCCCGCTAACACCTGCCGCCCCCGCTCACCCCCTATGCCCCCCCAAGCTTGCTCGGACCAGTAAGCAGTTATTCGAAAAGAGCGATGCTCGCTCGAGTAACTGCTTTATCCGAGCGTGCTCGCTCATCTCTAGTGACTGCATTATTTAGAAATATCCTAGGACTGAGCTATTGCATCTAAACCTGCCTCATTATTAATATGCTGCCTCTAAAATTATTTTTATTCATGGAATTCTAACTTTTCCTAGGGGCCCCATGATTTCTATCTATGCTTTTTTCGTTTTTGCATCATTTGCATTTTAACCCCTTAACGCCAAAGGGCGCAACTGTACGTCCTGGCAGAGTGGTACTCAGCGCAACAGGACGTACAGTTGTGCCCTGAGGATAGTGTGAGATCAGAAGAGATCCCGTGCTATCCGGCAGCGGGAGTCGGCAGTCAGCTATAGCCGTCCACCCGCTGCAACAGCGACCCCCGCTGCTAAACCCTTACACTCCACGATCTATGTAGATAGCGGCATACAAAGGCTTCACAGATGTAGTGCGCTCCCTCTGTGACGTCCTCAGACTCTCGATATAATTGCATAGTGCCATCAGGTTACCATGGAAAAAGGACACCAGCGTCCTGCATTGCCAGTGCCTATGATCGCTATAACAAGCGATAAGGCATTGCAGGACAGAAGTCCTGCAATGCTTTATTATAGCGATCATAGGTGCAATGGTGCAGGTCCCCCAACAGGACACAGATAGTGTAAAAAAAAGGTCAAAACAGTGTCAAAATAAAAAAAAGTTAAAAAAAAACTTTACTGTGCTTTTTCCCCCTATTAGTATAGAAAAAAAGGTAAAATATAAACCCCACGTATTTGGAATTGTCGTATCTGTAACGACTCGCACAACAAATTAAACACTTTTTAACCTGCACAACAAAGAGCATAAACCCCCCCCCCTAAAAAAACGGAGGGAAAATGCTTATTTTTTTCATTTTGCTTCCCAAAAAAAGCAATAAAAGTGATCAAAAAAGTCGTATGTACCCAAAATGGTACCCATAAAAACTACAGCTCTTTACGCAAAAAAAAAACCTCATAGAGCCCCGTCCATGGAAAAATGTAAAAAGTTATAGGACTTAGGGTGCGTTCAGACGAGCGTATGCGTTAATTCGCGCGTACATTCGTGCGTGTAAACGTGCGCGCAAAAATGCGCGTGAACGAAGATCCGTGCTTTACTTATGCGTGTTAGCAAATGTGATTTTGGCTGCATGGAGCACATGTAGATGCGCTTCATACCTTGAGCTGTATCAGCATCCCAGCCAATATACACGGTGCCAGTATTTTAAGTATTGATAGTTGTGAGACACACGATTTTTCGCGCCCCAGCGAACTTTGGATTACTAAGTTTCTTCCTTTATATGACAGGCTGCACATCGTTTATTGGTGTTTACAACAAAACACATCCAGAACACAACATGGAGTGCTTTATGCAAAGGGAAAGACACAAAAGCATTTAGCTTTAGCATAAAAAAAAAAAAAAAAATTTACATTGCTGTCTATTGGGTCGTTCACACGAGCGGACTCGCGTGCAGCATGTCCCATAGGAGCCAATGCTAAGAGCAGCGCAGTACGGACCAAACTGCCACGCATGTCCTTTATTCGTTGCTGCGCGCGTTCGCACGCAGTAAAAACATGCCCATGTGAACACTTCATAGGAACTTCATGGTTTTAAATAGGCGCGCAGTTTTGTGCGCGCGTATTTGCGCGCGAAAGCACGCTCGTCTGGACGAGGCCTTAGAATGCAGCGATTTAGAAAAACAAATAGTTTTAAAAAAGGGTTTTTATTGCGGAAAAGTGGAAAAACCTTAAAAAAAAAAAATTGTATCATTGTAATCGTACCGACCCACAGAAAAAAATGTATTGTGTGATTTATGCTGCATGATTACCGCTATAAAAAAAACACAAAAAGCAATGGCAAAATTGATGCGTTTTCTCTCCCTGCAATAATAAAAAAATTAAAAGTTTAACAATTTAGTTTATGCACCCAAAAATGGTACCAATAAAAACCACAGTTCGCCACGCAAAAAACAAGCCCTCATACAGCCATGTCGATGGGAAGATAAAAAGTTATGGCTTTTGAAAAGTGGAGATGAAAATCCCCCCAAAATCGTTGTGTTCTCAACGCCAAAATAGGCCATAGAAGTTTTCTTCTTGTAGTTGGCTTTAATATGGTTAGACAGCCCAGGAAACCTTGGGCCAAAGAAGGTTCCTAGTCAACGCTCAAAAGGGGTCTACTGCTCAGTGTCTGTGAGCAATGTCTGTGCAATCGGTGTTGGTGGTGGCATACAGCAGGGTAAAAAACGGAGATCAGAAGTTACTCTGCACCACTAGAGCAAGCTATACCATTGTACAAAGAATTCGAGAAACAGACAACAAAGTGTTTTATGGCCCCTTACTAAACCAAGAAGCTGAGAAGAACTCCACTCCTAGCAGCTTCAGTATCTGTATTATAGAATGACTGCCATCTTTGGTTGTCAAAATGTTGTTTAGTTTTACTTCATTGAAATGTTCTTGTGTTTTTTTTTTACTTCCAAAATTAGTGTAGAGAGGCCCTTGAATACCTGGAAAATACACCGAAGAAATCTACGTGACGTACATACAAGGGAACACAGGTAATTGAGGAAATGCATGCTATGCCTGGAGGGGTCATTGAAGCTTACATGGCTAATAGACTGACTCAGAGAAAGAGCTTCTCCTAAGTTACAGGTGCTAGCAGAAGTAAGGCCAGCGGAAATAAAGCTATTCAGTCATCAAGCAGCCAATTACACCTAATTTCTGCTGCTACAGTACTCTTAATTCCTAAAGTTTCCGAACTTTGTCTCAAACTAGGTTCCTACAGGTTCTAGTAAACATATTTGTTTCATAGTACAAAGCAATCTGGATTTCTCTGAAATGTCAGATCATAAATTGTGGAGATGAGCGAAAAACAAACCTTTTGATTTGATGGCATGACACTAGATCTCACCATCCACTCTAGGTGGCCATACACATTAGACTAAAGCAAAAATGGAGGATATCAACTAAAATGGTCATTCTTTGAGTGGACTTTAATGACAAATGGTCATTTAAGCCAACTGATAACAGACAGTCATCACCTGAAGAGAAGTCAATCATGTTTGAATTTTTGGTCCACCAAAGATCTTTCAAAGAAACAAAGATATTGTTACAGTCTGCAGCCACCAGCTTACTCTTCCTGGCAGGCGCACCATGTATCCACCACTGATCTTTAGCACATGCTGTGCTCCAGCATCTGCCCGTTCACGGACAGTGGCCAAGAAGGCCCACGTGAACATGTGACTACACTCTTAAAGGGCCAGTGTGTACCTTACAAATTCCTTCCCTGCTGATCATATTGTACTCTTGCCTGTATCTGGCATCCTCCCCCCTATGGAGGGTGCTAGAGTTTGTGGTCATTTTGGTCTGGCTTAAAAT
Source organism: Eleutherodactylus coqui (assembly GCF_035609145.1). NCBI lineage: Eukaryota > Metazoa > Chordata > Amphibia > Anura > Eleutherodactylidae > Eleutherodactylus > Eleutherodactylus coqui. The sequence goes on along the minus strand of NC_089847.1, from coordinate 50,991,034 downwards.
GCTATTTCAATCTTGATCCTCTGGTTCCTGACTTTGGTTATTCCTGTCTCTGTTCCTGATTCTGGCTTTAAAACTAACCACTCTCCTGGCTGCTGCTTTCCCCCAACCCCTGGCCTGTTGAATCTGTTCTGTGTACCTTGACCCCTGACTTGTTTCTTGTTCTGTAGTTGTTCTGCCTGCCTGCTCCTGTTCACACCCTCAGGGACTGTGCCTTGGTCTATAGTAGTGTCAGCTGCCACATTACTAGAACCACTTCCAGAGTAATGTCCTGAGGACCATGCAAGCAAGGCCCACATGCTGAATGATGGGGTTAAAGGCTGAAAACTGGGGTAACTCAGGTATCGCGTCTGGATTTGGCCCCAAGCACAGTAGATCAACATCCACTTATTCTAACATATATTTTTTTTCAAGGAAATATTTATTTGAAAGAACGTTCCTAGAAGTTTTTTTGTCCATCGCTCGGTGACATTGCACATGTATGGTACGTTTGAATGATTGTGATGACCAATGTGGACTAAAAGGCTGTATGTGCTTACGAGACCATTAACCTAATTCTAATCTAATGTTTATGGACACCTTTAGATCCAAGTCAAAACTCAAGTAATTTAAGACATTTTTTGGTGCCTTTTTCTCAACTTTTATTGTATCTCAAGTAACCCCTGAAGTGGTGGGCTTCTTACCACCCTGTCAGACCCACCAGGGCAGGTTTTGTAACCCCTTCCCGCTCCAGGACATACATTTACGTCCTGAAGCGTCGGGGTATGTATGCAGAGAGGTTGCGGGGTGACCTCTCTGCATACAGCGCAGGCATCAGCTGTTTAGTACAGCTGACACATGCGGGCAATAGCTGATTAACCCTTTAAATGCCACTGTCAATTCTGAGATTGGGGGAGGCGTGCAGGCGAGATCGCGGTGAGATCGGGGGAGCCGTGCAGGTGTCATGGCTGCTGGGGACCTTCTAAAAGGCCCCAGGGTTGCCTTGAGAGACTGCCTATCAAGCCATCCCCGTGGGGTGGCTTGATAGGCTGCCTGTCAGAATGCAGTACGACGTAATGCTATAGCATTACGTCATACTGCAGGAGCGATCAAAGTATCACATATTGTAGTCCCCCAGGGGGACTTAAAAGTAAAGTTAGAAAAAGAGCAATAAAGTTTTTCAATTGTAAAAAAAAAAGTAATAAAAGTTTAATTCACCCCCCTTTTGCTATATCTATAATTAAAAAGTCTAAATAATAAAATAAAAACACATGTTTGGTATCGCCGCATCCGATCTATCAAAGTAGCACATTATTTACCTCGCAGGGTGAACGTCGTCCAAAAAAAAAATGGAGAACACCAGAAATGCACTTTTCTGCAATAAAAAGCGATCAAAAAGTTGTACTTATTCTAAATTAGTACTAACGGAAAATACAGGACGTCCCGCAAAAAACGAGCCCTCGCTTAACTACATCGACGGAAAAATAAAAAAGTTATTGCGTGCACAAGATGGTCGCAGAAAATAATTGAAAAAAATGTAATGTCCTTGTTGTTTGCAGGACAAGTTGTATCTTTTAATGGCATGATTTTGGGGTACATATAATGTATTGTATAACTTTTGTAAAAAAATATTTGGGGAGATTGGGGGAAAAAAAGAAATTCTGCCATTTGTTTTTTGCATTTCATTTTTACGCCGTTCAGCATGCAGAATAAATAACATGATAACATTGTTCTCTGAGTCAATACGATTCCAGTGATACCGAGTTTATACAGTTTTTTATGTTTTGCTATTTTTGTACATTTAAAATATTCCTTCTTCTTAAAGGTTTGCTTTTGTGTCGCCACATTCCGAGAGCCGTAATAATTTTTTTTCCATTGCCAGAGCTCTAGAAGGGCTTGTTTTTTGCAGGATGAACTCTAGTCTTTTATCTAATTTTTAGGAACATGTAAAATTTTGATTGCTTTTTATTCCATTTTTTTAGTGGCAAGATTAACAAAATCTGTAATTCTGGCATGTTTTTCATGTTTATTTTTCACTGCATTCTCTGAGCAGTATAAATAATGTATTAAAGTCAGTCATTCTACAGGCCAGTATGATTATGCCAATACCAAATTGTAATAGGTTTTTCTTTTTCGCGACTTTTTCACAGTTTCAGAAAACAAAAGTAATAAAAGTTTAAATCACCCTCCTTTTGCCATATCTATAATAAAAAAAATCTAAATCATAAAAGAAAAATACATGTTTGGTATCGCCGCGTCCATAAAAGTCCGATCTATCAAAGTAGTGCTATGGGCAGAGGAGCTCGTCCCGGAAAATTTCCTGGCGTGCCACTCAAGGGGTTAAGTGGTGGTCTAGGTAATTCTAGGGCAGTGTTTCTTAACCTTTTTTGGCTGATGACACACTTCATTCACAATTTTTTACCTTGTGGCACCCCTGGAGGAAAAGCTCTCTCTCCCTCTGCCACTGTGGTACCGCTAGTAGCTTCTCACAGGACACCAGGGTATCATGGCGCCCTGGTTGGAAATCATAGTTCTAGGGTCTTAACCACTCAGTGAGTTTACGCTGGTCTCAAATTACATTGTATGTGGGAAAATGTATTTCTGACCCCACATGGATATGTATGTATATGCGATCTACCCATAACAAATCTGGAGACCTAAGGTGGAAAAACTCTTAAACAAATTATTTACTTTGAAGCGTTCTCTACTTGTGTAACAGATGCAAATCCTGGATTGTTGCATCTACAGAGCAGCAAAATTAGCTTTTTAATTGCCATATTGTGCTGTGCTTGTGGATCAGATGATAAAAAGCAGGATTGCTGTATTTACAGAGCAGGAAAAATGCACTAGTTTTTATTGCCCAACCAATGATTGTATATGTTGGCTTCGCATTATGAGTTAACATAAAATGTGGGCATTATGGGATGCGAATCCATGGGATGGAGCAGGGGAACAGCACCCAGTGCCCGAACAGAACCATCATATGACTAAACTATACAGTGCTGAACATATGCCATTGGCTATAATAGGATGGGCTTTACAGCACAAGATAGCACATTATTCTGATGTTTATAGAAAAGAACAATATTGTAGTGGCCCAGTACATGCTTTCCTGGCCTCCTCCATAATTTTATACATGTATGTTTTATGTAGATACTCTGTGCAAAACGGTCATTCTGTTATGTGTATTGCACAGCTGCAGCAAATGAGAGGTTATTGTCTGCAAAAATGTGTGAGCTGACTGTCTGTAAATGTATCAATTTATGTCCTGTCACATGGTATGAGAGAGGCTATAAATGTGAGTGACAGAGTGGGAAGGAGTTAGTCCGGGTATTTCATCTTCTGGAGCTGAGAGAAAGTAAAGCTCAAAAGGCACATGAGAGCACCTTCAGCCCTCATGTGTTGAAGATAGAAGAGGAGGAGAGATTTCCTGAGCGCAAGGATCAGCATGAGCAGTGAGCCCACCCCAGAGAGAGAGAGAGAGAGCCTGAGCCAGGGAGCTACGTTTTCTTACTCAAGGCTCAGTGCAGAGATACTCTTTCTGTCTACAATGCATCTACAATTGTCACACACACAGGCGTCCTGATGTCTGGGATTGTTGTGTGGAGGTACTCATCTGTCTGTATATATCTATAACTATACCTGCACTTGCAATACTGTCTATGTTTGCCTTGTATTGTTGGAGTTGTTACCCAGTAAAGTTATTCCAGGTCCTGACCATTCCCAGGGACCTGAGGTACTCTATTCCTGTCTGCGGCTCATTTATTCTCCGCCGATATTCATGCCAGTGGATACCGGGAAACGGTGGCGTCAGCTGTGACAACTGCAATCACTGTTCTACCATCTATTGGCATCCCTATCCTAGGTTGTGTTCAGAAGAGGCCCAGCGCTGCCCTGGCCTTGGCTGTGTGCATCCCTCCGGGAGGGAGAATGGTAAGTGCCGCCGTGACAAGTTAGCATCTTGCCCTCCCTGTTCTTCAGCATATGCCATGTGTCCAAGGTCACCATACGTGACGTTGCAATATCAGATGAATTAATATGATTACTTTTGGAAACCTCTGGTGCCTTGGACCTTTCTTACATGATCCTTACTGGTGGTTTGGTAAATCTATGAGAATAATAATGTTTGTCCTTGTGGAGAATACTACAGGAAAGACCACCACAAAGGTGTAGAGAGTTTATAGGCTATGCAGTGCTCCCTGGGAAATATTCTAGCTTGGCTTACATATTAGTCACGTTGCATGGCCTGTAAACAGGTTGGATACCTTCCAATAAGTGGGCTATGTAGGATTATTCCATCACTCATTTGCAGGGTGGTTGGGTGGAAAGACCCAGCGAAGCTCAACATGGAAGAGAAACAAGTGGTGCATGGGGACCAACGTCTGGCATCAGAAAGGCCGGTGAAGATTATTAATATGTACCACCAAGCCATATTGATTCTGTGGCTGACGCAAAAGATGGCTGCTCATTCCTAAAGCTGGAGCCAGAACTTCTACATTTTATTTTTCAATGTGGCAATTCTCTAGAGGACCTTATTTTCAATTTACATAACAACACAACTGAATGTCGACTGCAATTGATACGTTTATTCAAAATGAAACATTCTCCTATTAAATGACAATACTTTAATAACTCATGTCTAGTTGGCAGCAACTGTTTGGTCAATAAAGGATCTGAGTTCAGTGACCCGAGCGTATACACCAGGAGATGATGGAGAGCAGGTGCCGCTTCCCCAGGACACGATTCCAACTAAGGTCCAGCTGTCATTCTTCTCACAAACCAGAGGACCGCCAGAGTCACCCTGAAATTCATAAAAAAGCAAGACTCAGTAACTCGCTGACATAGTATTTGAGGTCTCTTGAATAGCTCTGTACTTGGAGAGCCATATGTTGTACACTATATTGTTACCTATAGACCACGAGTGACCAAACATGTTCTATATATGATAGTAACAATGATCTTTATTGGTATAGCGCCAACTTATTCTGCAGCGCTTTTGATGCATGGGGAGCTCAATCAGGACGGGGTGGGGTGGTATAGGAGGTATGGGGGCAGGGAGTGTACATGAATGGTGTAATTTGAGGGCAGGGGACTAAATCAGGAGATTTGGTATGCTTCTTTGAGGAGGCAAGTCTGCAGGACACGTCTGAAATTCCGTGTATCAGGGATTGTCCGGATATGATCTACAGTTTATGGAGAGTGAGCGTCCCTGGACCTGCCACCATAGTAAGTGCTTCCTTAATTAGCTAAGTATTATATACACATTTTGCTGGATTTTATTTTCCTTTGCATCCTCTACCATACACTGCTAGGTACATATGCACTTGCTCTACAGCGTGTAGTCAAAAAGACGGATCCACCGCTATATCTCAGTACTGGTGTCCTATATTGAAATAACAATAGCATACTTTAATAGGAAGGCATGGATGCGCTACATGATGGCATAGTGCACGGGCCCCTGGGGACCCCGGAACAAGGAATTACATTTTCTATTGTGGCCTCTGTAAGAGATAGAGAGTAAAACCCAACTGCAAAGTTGAAGAGTAGCACGTGAGATACAGAGAACTCCTTTCCACGTCTCTCTAAGTCCTGTGGGATCACTGCTATGACTTTCATTCTTACAAGGAGGCAGTTTTCCCATATCCACTCTAAATTTGGCCATAGAAGAGCCTGGGGGCTTAACATCGCTTTGAAGTCTGCTGGGAGACCACAATCAACTATTTGAGCATCACTGCCATGGACTATGAGTAGTAATATCAGTGCATGACAAAAAAACCATGGCATAACTTTATTCTTACCATGCAGGAGGAGGCACCATCAGCTCCAGCGCAGACCATGACATCATAGATCTTGTTACCCCAGTACTTCTTGCATTCAGTGTTGGTGAGGAGAGGCAGGGCTACCTGTTGCAGCCTAGCAGGGGTCTGGCTTGCTGAAATAAGATGGGTAAGAAATAGATTTACACTATTCATCATGTCATTTCCGAGTTTTGCTTTTTATTGAAGGAGTAGTGTATTCACCAAGGAGGAAAATGTTGACTACTTTATCTCCGTAGTATACATCCTATACAAGTAATCTGTATATGTATAGGAACACATAGTCCTATGCGAATAAAAACCTTCTTCATTGGTCTATTCTACCAGGAATTCCTGAATATAGATGAACAGGTGGTTTCCCAAGACCACCAACTATATGTGCACTAGAACATACAGTACGCCATTAAAAGGCTTCCCTACGTTTTCAACTAATCCCCTATCCACAGAATCGGGATAAATGTCTGATTGGCAAGGAACCCCCAATGACTATGAGAACAGTGGTCCAATGTCTTTTCAGATGAATGGAGCGGCAGACAAACAGCCTTTATTCGAGGATTCCATCAGTCACCTGGACAGTGAATGCAGCAGTAGTGTGCTTGTGTGACCACCACACCATTCACATAGGAGACTCAGGAACCTTGTTCTCATGATCAGTGGGGGCCCCAATGGTCAGACCCCCAGAGATAATATATTGATAACCTATCCTCCAGCCATATAGGTTAGGTGCAGTTCAATTGGACCTCAAAGATTTGTCTATCCTATATATATGAAGGAGCAGTCAATATTCTTTCTACATAAGCATGATGTATCTTGACAGTCTTGGAACTTATATTGTACATGGTCCTTCCGTCATACCTGAGGAGTCTGTCAGTCCCCATCCTGTGGTGACACACTTCAGGCCACCTTCAAAGTTGTCAGTAGCGGTTGCCACACAAACAGGAGACACTTCAGGTTGGGCAGTAACGGGGGATGCCAACTTGATCAGGGTGATGTCATTTACTATGGTAAAACCGCTGTATTTTGGGTGCTTGAAGACCTTAAATAACATTCAGACAAGTACAGATTTGTCAGGCTCTTTTATGATGATCTATGCATGCTATCATTACCTATTTACTTGTATTACATGGAAACATATTCCAGAATTCTGTACACAGATCACCCACATGAGTCCCTGTCTGCAATGGGTTTAAGACACGTAATGAAGTAGCTTTCCCCACTTCCTCCCTGCATAGTACATTTAGCATTTGTCAGGGAGCATACCCCCAACAATATCCTATTGAAGTCAAGATGTCCTTTCCCTTCACCTGCCTATAGTGAGCTTAAGGCCTGCTGCTTGAATTCATTAGTACAGGTATCAACTACAATTAGTGTTTTTCCGCCTGTAATTTGCAGAGGTGAAACGCTGTCATAAAAAAGCAGTCTTAGGCCTCATTCACACGGGCGCTGTGCTTTTCAGCCGCCCGCATTGCGGCCAAAAATCACATGAACAGGCATCTTCCATTTTCTCTCCCATTCAGATGGTGCGGCCTGGAATACCGTTGGCCGGGGAGGAGAGAGTTCAGATCTGCTAAACTCTCTCCGCCTCTCCACCCCTTGCCGGCTGCGAGCAATTTGAGGGGGCGGGGCGAGAGCTTAGTAGAGCTAGTTATGCTACACTGCCTTCACTTTTGCCTGCGGGTGACTCCCAATGGCTAGTCCATGCCAAAAGATAGGACAAGTCCTATCTTTTCTAACCGTGAGTAAAAGCGGCCATCGGAATCGGCGCCATCTGTACAATTTTTTCCAGATGGCTGATTTTACGTGCTGCAAAGTTACCCATCTGACGAATGCATTGGAATCCAATGCTTCAGATGGCTGCGATTTTCGGCCAGCGTTTTATCGTAGCAAAATCGCTGCGATAAAACTGCTCATGTGAATAAGGCCTCACAGTTGTAACTAACATTATTTCAGAATTTACAATTTCCTACAGTTATTTTAGGATAAAACATACCTTGGCAATGGTTTTTACTTGAATTTTCTCAGCAGATGATTTCTGGTCAAATTCACCAAGAATAACTCTATGAGAAGTCCTGCAAGTCAGGAGACACCAAAGTAGCTCACTTCAATTAAGTTTTATCTTAAAGGGAAAACTATAATTGCATATCGTGAGTTATGGGCCATTTACACGGGATGATTACCGTTCAAATGAAGGAAGTTGAGCAATAATCGTCCAGCGTAAATGCAAAAACATCATTTACCATTCATTCAAAGGTTCAGTGTAAACGCTCTGCATGTGCACTGTCGACCTTAGCGGTAACATCAGCGCTCGTGCAGTCATTTAACCAACTTTCGTCCCATGTAAAAGGGACATTAGGGTGCCTTCACACGAGCGTGTTTATGTGCATGCGAAAGAACTTCAGTGCAGAGCTGTGGACAGCGCAGACAGGACGCAGCTGAGCCCCGGCAGCTAAAGAAAGGTGAATCTGTTTTTTTTTACACTAGCTTGGCTTGTCTTTCATGGAAGGGCTTATATTTAAAGCCCTTCCTTGAAAAACAATTAAGGGGTGGGGGCAGCTGGATCCCCTACCGCAGCTGTCATCTGAGACAGCTGTGGTAGGGAATTCTTTATTCCCCGCAGGGATAAAGAACTCCAATGCTCCAACTGTCACAGATGTGGCAGGTGCAGCAGGGAATTCTTTATTCCCCACGGGAATGAAGAAAACATCTGCCGCATGTGGCTGATGTGTTCCTCATCCCCGCGGGGAATATGGCGGCGGCGGACAGGTAAGTATATATATATATATATATATATATATATATATATATATATATATATATATATATTTTACTTATTCCCAGTAGTTTTTCCACTTTGATAGTTCTATTATTTTATATAGTGTCTGGGATTAGTTGACTGCTTTGTTAACTTCCATGTTAAGCACCCGTGAGGCTGGTATCAATTTGCCATCCATACAGTAAAAGTGACCTCATTTGTTACTGCTGCTGTGGAAAAGCAGTTGTACAATCCAGCACTTGTCTTCTAGATAAAATCACATTACTTATTCAATCAGTTCAAAATTCTCATACTGGCATAACAGAAAAAGGAAGACCACCTAGTACTGTATAACCTCAAACGTGGTTGGGCTCAAAGTGGTGACATGACGACCCTTTTAATTATTGTTTTAAGACCGTCTTTCATAGAACCCTGGTTGGACAACACCTTGCCTAGTCAGCCGCCCATCTAAAACTGCTTGTTGGATTTTTTCACTCAATCGGGACTTCTTGCCGGTGATCACAATATACAGGTGTCAGGTGTTTTAGTAGCTGCTCCTCTTTTCATAGACCTCAGTTACACATGTGGCTGGGGAACACTAAACTAAGTGACTACTGAGAAGATATGATTTTCAGGTAGATGGTTCCCAAAGCTGTTCTGGAAACAGAAGCGTCCATAGCTATTTAGTGAACTTGTTTGTGTTCTGCATGTTCGCAGAGGAAATGTCTTCCCCTTCATGTATCACCCTCCCTTCTTATCATTCAAATAAGAAACGTTATTGTATATTTCATTTGTTTTATCGCTCCACCCTTTTTCTTCTCTGTACCCAACCCCAAAAATTTACAAATAAAGAATTTATATAAAAAAAAGAAATAGAAACGATGGAAAAGGTCATGGAGGTTAAAGGAATGTAGTGATGTGAAATCCCTCTATATTTCTCAGCATTATAACTGGAAGTGCTGTATGATTACAGTATAATTAGAGGACACTTACCTGACACCACAGTGAGCAGCAGTCACCACCCACTGATCACTGATAAGGGATCCACCACAGAAGTGAAATCCAGTGCTGTCCTGTAATGAAACTCAAGAGGTTACTATGTGACTATGAATGGAGATTAGAGATGAGCGAGCACGCTCGGTAATGTCAGTTACTCGAGCGAGCCTCGCTCATCTCGAGTAACTGCCTTCTCCTCCGAGCGTGCTTGGGGGGCGGTGGGGTGAAGCGTGGGGGGTGGGGGGAGAGAGAGATCTCTCTCACTCTCACCCCCGCCCCCCTGCACTGCCCCCCCTTGGAGGAGAAGGCAGTTACTCGAGATGAGCGAGGCCCACTCGAGTAACTGACTTTACCAAGTGTGCTCGCTCATCTCTGATGGAGATGCAAATATATGAACATGCATCATCCACTCTTACTCTATAGAGGAAACACACATACATTGATTGTAATTTTACCTGTAAAAGTTAAAAATATTCACTGTGATAAATGTTAATCAGTGTATTATGAAAAGTTATGCACTTCTCAGCTACTTTTCGCTTGCACTTCTTTACCAATTTCAAGATCTCTGCTTGCTGTGCCGCTGATATAGGCCTACTCAAATAACTCTAAGGTGACCTTTAAATGTTCATACTTTGGCGTTGTACAACCTGCCAGAAGTATTGTGAAATAATAATGTCTAAAGAATCAGGGCGCTTACCACTTGCGTTTTTTTAACACTGCGTTTTTTTCACACAATTGTCAATGGGACTTTCTAATGTTGAAAATGCATTGCAAGTTGGTTCTTTGCAATTTTTGTGCAATGCGTTTTTAACATTAGAAAGTTCTATTGACAATCAAGTGAAAAAAACACAGCGATATCGCGTGAAAAAAATGTGCAAGAAAAACGCAAGTGGGCAGAAGCCCTTATGGGTCTTTTTTCTGTTCAATTCGACATGAATATGACAAACTATTGTCATGTTTCATTGGCCACAGTAGAGTATTATGAATGCAGCACCATACAGAGTATAATACTACTGTAACACACTACTGATCGGCCGTCCTCTCACTAAACTTTCCCTTCTCCAATCCATCCGGAAGAATGCAACCCTGTTTATTGTTTTGTCCAACAGCTACACCAATGCCTCCACCCGTGGGCAATACGCAAAAAAAAATTACATATGGTGCAACTTCCAAGTGAGAGGATGAGGAAGTATCATCCAACTTACCTTTTATTAATGATATTTCCTTGTCGCTATCCTCTCACTTTCTTATACTGGAAGGTTGTGCCATACTCCTTTATTTTTGCCTATTGCCTGTGTTTATTACCACCTATACTGTGGGTAGGCATCTGAATGGGGTTGGTTAAAACCCCATTCACTTACATTGTACTGTAGATTGTTGTGGGATTTTGGCTCACATTCCACAGCCTTAACTTCACAGCAATTCTGATGTGTGTGAATTCACCCTTATAAGTAAAATGTATGATTTCTGATTAAATTTCATTGACAATTCTTAAATACCATCAAAAACATAATAAAAATACATGTAAAGACAAAAAATGTATAAAACTAATTTTAAAAAAATTAGAGGCACATATCAAGGGGGTTTCTAGGCTATTTTTATTGATGACATATCCTCAGCATAAAAGGTAAAGTCCCCTGGTGAATGCACTGAGTCATGACCGACTCCAAGTGTGAGGTCACAGCGTAACGTTTTCTTGGCAGACTGTATTTGCAGGGTGGTTTGCATTGCCTTCCCCAGTCATCTTTTACCCCCCAGCAAGCTGGGTACTCATTTTACCGACCTCAGAAGGATGGAAGGCAGAGTCAACCTCGAGCTGGCTACCTGAATCCGCAACCTTCAGGTCATGAGCGAGAGCTTAGGACTGTATTTCTGCTGCCTTAACCCCTTGAGTGGCACGCCCGGAAAATTTCCGGGGACGAGCTCCACTGCTCATAGCAACATAGCCCGGAAGATTTCCGGGCTATGTATCACTATGGGTGCTGCAGAGCACAATGCCACAAGCTGTGACAGTGTGCTCTGCCTGCACAGACCCACACAGAGCAGTGCAAGGGCTTTGAAAAACCAGCAGAAGATATTGCCGACATGTCGGCAATGTCCTGCTTTGTTTACAAGTTGCCATAGAGACCATCGGCTTGTCAGAAGCAAGCCGATGGTCTCTGTGGCAGGGAGAGCTGGTTGTTAGCTGTCAGAGGACAGCTAGGTACTAGCTCTTACAGCAGAAATCAGAGAAAACCTCCGATCTCTGCTGTGTTAACCCTTTACATGCTGCAGTCTATGTGACTGCAGCATGTAAAGGGTTGTCACTGCAGCATGTAAAGGGCTGTCACCATCGGACCCCCGGAATGTGATCAGGGGTCCTGATGGGTCCCTGTGGAAGTCCCCTAAAGGGACAAAACAAAAAAAAAATTAAAAAAAAAAAAGTAAAAAAAATTATTAAAAAAATTAAAAAAACACTTGTCTCCCTTTACTTTGTAAAAAATCAAAAATACAATCACACATGTGGTATCCATGCATCGTAATGACCCAGAGAAGGAAGTTAATACATTATTTAACCCCTTAATGACATGGCCCCTTTTTTTCTTTTTTCCCCATTTCTTTTTTTCCTCCCCCCTGTTTAAAAAAATCACAACTTGTCCCGCAAAAAACAAGCCCTCATATGGCCATGTCAATGGAAAAATGAAAAAGTTATGGCTCTTGAGACGCAACTGCAAAACTAGTTGAAATTCAATGATTAGACCATTTTAAAAAACCTGCCTTGGTGGGCACGGCAGGGTGGTAGGAAACCTGCCACTCAAGGGGTTAATACTCTGCACCACATAGGGTTATATCCTCAGCATTGGTCATCAACAGTTGCTCAGCTGGGGTCCACTGCTCAGGACCCTGACTCATTATTTGTTTAGGCGCCCACTATCACCGACAAAACACATAGGGGGTCGGAACAATCTGCTTCTACTCCATACTTTATAGTGGGCAGCTATGCTAATTGCAGACACAGCTCCCATTAAAATCAATGAAGGCTGCACCTGCAATTACCGACGCCGGCCACTACACAGAGGTCAGAATGATCTACTATTTTGGCATTTTGAGGATGTCACCATGCTGGTGTAACATGTCAGAGGAGTTTCAGTGTCTGTTCTAAATAGCAGAGTAGGTGCCTCCTGAAAGTGAGACCTGGTCTTCAGCCAGGAAGTCCAGAGAATACAACTGCACATAGTCAATTGTATAGCTTTGCTATCATATGGAGGAATTCTAACTTTAGTTTGGGGTGTTTTATCAGTGTCTAACAAAAGTTACGTTTTATAAGCCTAGTAATAATAAAACTGAATAGAATTGAAGGCCTTCCGCTCAGATGAGCTATTTTGTGAGGTATACTTAATTTGTCTAGTTCTATTGGGGGTCATTGTTAATGTAATTTTCTGGGAAAACCCCATATGTGACAATCAGAGAGCAATTATGTTCTCTGATGGAGGGGTAATAACATGATAAAAAATTGATCTCATCCATACCTTGGGATAGGTATATATATTGGGAGGGGGGACAAACTATGCAAAGTATTATAGATCTAAGGGTATTTTGAATTATTCATAGGGCTTTTCTTTTTTAGTATACTACTTGATATAATCAAAAGATTGAATGGTTGTGTCTCCGTTCTTAGACCTGTTTAGAGATGGATTTATCATGGTCCTGGATAAAGCACCTATTGTCTTATGGTAGAATATAAAAGGTGTTGGCAGGTAGAATCCTGATATTACCTGTAGGGAGACCTGCCATGGCCAGGATCCTGGAACAGCTTCCTCTCCATTTACAATTCTGGAATATCCAGAAAGGACTGGTGCGATGGCTGGCCTTCCACAACCTAAAAAATATTAAAATACATCATAATGATGGGCAGTACCAGCACTATCGCTATACTGCGCCTTATTAGAGTTACGCTGCTTTCAGATATCCCAATTGAGTAAATAAATATTATACCAAACAAAAAGTGCACAGACAACAATGTAAGTCATTCCTATGCCCGAAACATGTGCTTACCATAGGTTGTGCCCAAGAGGGCAACGAACGATAAGAGACAGAGTATTGCCATTCTGGTTCAATATGAGCTGTGTGAGACCTTCTGATGAAGGAAGACGGCTTTTATTCACATCCTCACCAATGAAAACACGGGCCATTATCTGCTGGGCGGGCATTGCTCAGGGAAAATAGCAGTTGGTTATCAAGAAACCTTGAGTGATGACAGCACTGCTGGAGAGAGAAGTGATCAAGATCAATAGTATAATTCTATTAAAATGTCTTTTCAATAGAAAAAAGATACACATTTATAAATGAATTAATGAAAAGTGAAATATACTAATAATGCCAGCTAACAGATCGTACATAAAAGGATCACCAGGGGAACCTCTCACTAGACAGCAGAATACAAATAGTATTAAGTAAAACTACTAGCAAAATATAGCAACAGTATTCGGTAATGCAGGACTTGCTTGTGCATGTAGTCCGACACAGCCGGAGTTCCACATGAGGGTGGCTATGTCCTCCATGTGGCTATGAAGTAGCGCTATGCAGCTGAGTTGCATTTGGATGTGGCTTCCATTGATGCCTATGGTGAAAAAGTCGCATATATGACTTGCGACCTACAACCAAAATCTACCAAGTTGGATTTTCCGCGCCTGTCGTCTTGCAGTCACATTGGGTCGCAGGTCACAACACCATTAACAATCCTAAGCTGTGACAGGTTGCCATGTAGCCCTAGCCTAATTCTGTGAACCCACCCTTTGTCCTTATCCTGTTCCATCCTGTTGTGCATATCGATTGCTCAAAGGGCCACAAATTCCGGTATACTAGCAGCAGATGCCAATACTTTTGCATATAAAGTGTTGAAAAGGCACTTTAACCCCTTAATTATTGCTAGCCACAGTTTTTTTGTTTTGTTTTTTCATCACCACGCTCCAAGAGCTATAACTTTCTTATTTTTCCAAAGATCTGGCTATATGAGGGCTTGTTTTTTTGTGGGATGTTTTATTTTTTTTTAATGATACTATTTAACCCTTTCCAATCCACTGTCTGACGTCTAAAGACATTCTGATTAAAGGCTGTACAGCTCTGACAGTGGTAGACATCCGGCAGGGTATTCGTACTGTAGATTACTCTTGCTACCTGTGTCGTATGTACCTGTCAATAGCTGTCTGAATGTATCATAGGTTTGTCACAATGTTTTGGCTGCCTGCGTAGGAGCAAAAACACAAATAACTGAAAGTGTTGGAATAAGCCCTAAGAGTTATACCTACTTCTATATAAATAAGCTCCTTTTCGCTAGGGAGGTCAGTCTCATATTCAGAATTTAAAGGGGCTATTATGTATAAACTGTCAGATTGTGTGATCAAACTGCAGCTGATCACGTGTTGGATGTATACAGACTAATAACTCCAATAAGGGCCACAGACGTATAGCTGTTCATATGTGTTGTGTTTTGTAAGGGAGCCCGGACTATGGAGCTCACACTCGTTCCTTCAGGTTGACGGCCAGTCTGAGCCGCGTGAGCGGAGCATATGGACAGCTACACTTTCTAAAGCATAAAAGTTAAAAATAAATGTATTTGTTTTTCCAAGATTCCTGCCAGTTGTTGACTCTGCCATTTATTCCCCTGCTGAAGTATATTGCAGGGTGGGAAACGTATTACTTCAGACACCTTTCAGCTGTATTACTGCCAATATAAAGCCATGTGATGGGGATCAGCATGTATTTCTGTCAGTGGAGAAAGTAAGAATAAAGTTATATGTTATACAAGTATCAGTACAACAGATATACACGATCAGGAACAGCGCAATATCTATGCCAGACCGTTATGTATCAGTAAATGGCATGTAATATTTGCCCATTATATCAATAGGAATCACAATGTGTTACAGAAAAATATGTTATTTTTTTCTGGACAATTGTTTTGTGCTTCTTGCAGAGTTTTGGGTGCGGATTCCAAATTTGTGTTCAGATTTGAACCTTACGTCTGGTTTCACACGAGCATAAGGGCAATTGTATATGCCTTAGCGCAACTTTTTGGCATTATCAACAAGGCTTTTTTGCACACGTCGGTGTATTTTACTGTACTTTTCCAGGACATGTTCTTTTGCGCGGTGCATAAACACTGTTTAAAATGGTTAATTCATGTAATCAGTTCCAGCAGAACTACACAGTGTTTCATGCATCTTATTGCATATGGTACACGCATTTGCGCACCACCCCATTGATTTCTATTGGGAACTTTGGGGTGCAAATGCGCAGCAAGATAGCGCAAGTTCTATTTTTTTTTTTTGCATGACCGAAATGTGTGCGCCAAAATACACGTATAAGGACAAACCCAATTAAATCAGTATGCTCTTTTCTCTGCGTATTGCATGCGCAAGTATATGCATGTGAAGGCGGCGTTAGTGACAGCAATACATATGTCTATAAGGTATGACTCTGGGGTCCAAATTAGTTGTTTATATTGGAGCTCGAAAAACTTGCAGACCACACACGCATTGGATGTGATTGGAAGTCATCTGTTTGTTGCATTAACAAGCAGCAGTATACATATCAAAAGACATTTGCTGTGAGGCTAGAACACGCCTCACTTGTAATAATTATAAATCATTATTATTCATTTATTATCATTGGTTCGTAAAACTAAACAAAAATATTAACATGTTAGTTGCCAGGCAGACTTCTCTCAAGTGGAGTGTCACCATGTATGATAGGCTTCTCAAAACAAAAGGTACAGAATGTATAACTAGATATTTAGGAACAGGCCGCTCCGACCCCCAGGCGCATTAGATTGCTTCTTCTATCACTTTGGTATGGAATGTACCCAACCATTAAGGTCCTTTTTGAACTGTCATTGCATCTCTGCAAAACTCTTATTTTCCTGTTAAAGGAAAATGACGGCAATATGATATGATAGCTTAGATTCACACAAGAATAATACTTGATTAAAAAAAAATGGATACACATTTATAACATGGATACAAGAACCAATATTTACTACCCTAACACCAGCCTAAGAGTAGAATAAAGAAGTGTAGACATAACTGCAATTAAACAGGTTTTATAAATGTACTTCTAAAGGTAAATCCTGAATAGGGTAACATACAGTTATAAGCAGGGCATAAGATCACCAAGTGGCAGATGGATAAGAAAGAACTTCCTAAGTTGTCCCACCCTCTCCCATTGCAAACCGCTCGGAGGGGCGGAAAGAGGCAGAGAGACGATTACGGGGAGGGGAGGAGGGGACTGCTCAGATGGAAGCATATATGCCGGCCGTGAAAATGCAGGCCGATATACGCTCGTGTAAATAAGCCCTTATGTAGGGAGATTGCCTGACACAGAAAACAGGAATACTTTGTGAACGCTGTCTGCATTCCCAATTGACAGCAATGGCCTTCAAGTCCTCACAGGTCTTCCACTTAGACTTAGAGTATTTAATTGATTGAAGCATTTGCTGCAGCATTTCATAGGATTCCTTTGCAAGGATTATACGCTCGTGGGAAAAGGCCCTCAAAGTGGGTTAGGAGGAGTCTATGAAAAGCCTCCACTCTTGTACATAATAGCAACCAAGAGCGGACATCAAATCAATAAACAAAAAGTTAGGGTCTCATCAGAAGTGAACAAATGCAGAATATTTTAAAGGGTAATATACTATAACAAAATGGTACAATACTGAATATACTACTTTCCCATGATGTCTATAACATCATTATCTTGCCTGACAGACAATTTTGGTTGCCAGATATGGATTCAGCACCCTGAACACTGATTTTTACACAGGAATATAAACCGATGTAACATGCTTAGAAATATGGTTGATTATTCTGGGATCTAGCAAGTAGTGAAAAAACTAAAACTGTCTCCGCCAACTTACTTTGCTTTGTACTACAAAATGCTGTTACTTTTCTAGCAGCTGTGCATGGTACTATAGCGTCATGCTGTAATACTACTCACCAGAACAGAACAAAGCTGTAATATGAGGGGGCTGAGAAGCTCTCGGGCTGACCCCCTTCCCGAAATGTATGCCATGTTTTCTCATTGTTGCTATAAAGTGTATTCTTCTATAGGCCTCCCTGACAATTTTCAGGATAATAGCGCCATTCTCTTTTTTTCACTTTACTAAATGACATCTGGCTGGTTTCACATGACCGAGAAACTGGCGCAAGATTTGTGCATTGTGAGACACTCAAGTCTTGCACAAATATGAACTCCATTCTTTGAAAGGAGTCACATACGCAAGCGATCTGGGTAAATAACCCCTGCATGTCCTATCTTTTTGAGTTCCTCGGAACACGTCGCCCATTGTTTTCAATGGGACAGTAAAACACATTGCATGGTGTGTTATGGGCACGTGAGTGCGATGTGAAGTGTAACACTGAAAACAATGGGAAACACTTGCCAATCCTCTTCTGGAAGTCACGCTGGAGGATCGCTACTTCACAGAAATGATGGGAGACGTTTTTGCCCGAAAAACATCTTGCATCGCTGTGAGTTTCTTGGCTCGATATCGCGCTGGCTTGTGTGTAGGTAGCCTATGGCAGAGGGATATGCGGAATTCTCCGCACTGAACTGCGAGGCATCATGAAGTTTCTGCTCATACACAATAAAACACCAAAGGAAATTCATGAGTCCATTGGAACCACTGGGTGACCAGCGCCGGTCATATATAACTGGGAAGAAATGGTCAGCCAAGTTTCATCAGGGGAATTTTTCCACCCAAGATGCTGCAAGACCTGGAAGACCCATCACAGTGTCCACCTCTGAAATCATTCACTGTGTCCTTCACAAGGTTTGGTAAGATTGGCCAATCTCACTGCAAACAATAGCTGAGACCCTGCAGATGTCTGAGGGATATGATTGGAGTTTAATTCATGGACAACTGGATATGCACAAGCTTTCAACCAAGTGAGTGCCAAGATGTTGGCCACTGACCAGAAGCGCACATGACTGAGCACTTCCAAGGTGATTCCGGAGCATTCTGAGGACTCCGGTGCAAATTTTTCGGAACCACTAGTGACTGTTGATGAAACTCGCTTACTTCACTACGATCCTGAGACCAAACATCAGTCCTCACAGTGCCGGCACTCTGGATCTCCATGGCCAAAGAAATTCAAGACACAAAGGTCAGCAGAAAAGGTCATGGCCATCATTTTTGGGATAGCAGGCATATTTTATTAACAGACTATCTGCAGAAGGGCCAAACCATCAATGCAGAATACTGCTGGCTACCTGCTGGGCAAACTAAAGGCCACACTTAAAGCAAAAAAAGATGCTGAAAGCTGCAAAAAAAACCCCATAGCACTAGTGTGAATCTATCCTGAGATGTGTTTAATTCTCTTATTAGGCCTCATTTAGACGAGCATGTTTATGTGCATACATAGGTGCACAAAAAAATCACGTGTCCCCAAACGTGCCAAAACACGCATAAATTGAGGTCCACGCCCTTTGCTTTCAATGGGGCCGCTGCTGCTGCCGGCGGCCCGATGGAAAGCAATTGGCTGCTGGCAACCCCTGCAGTGATTTTCGGGGAAGGGCTTTAAATATTAGCTGTTTCCTGAAAATCATCCCTAACTTGTCTAAAAAATAAAAAAATATATACTCACTTCTCCGCCGCTGAGTATATATATATTTTTATTTTTTACACAAGCTAGGGAGGATTGTCAGGGAAGGGCTTATATTTCAAGCACTTTCCCAAAAATCACTGCTGGAGTTGCCTGCATCCCATTGCATTCAAAATTACATAAATGGTACTCTACAACTGGAGGAAGGAAGGTTTGTACACCGACTTAGAAGGGGGTTCTTTACTGTAAGAGCAGTGAGACTATGGAACTGTCTGCCTGAGGCCGTGGTGACGGCGAACTTGCTAAGAGTAGAAGAGAGGCCTGAATGCCTTTCTTGAGCGTTGCAATACTATATGTTATAGTCACTGATTACTTCAGAAGGGTCAGTGATCCGGGGATTATTCTGAGTGCCCGATTGGAGGCGGAAGGATTTCCCCCCCCCCCCCCTTAAAATGAGGAAAATTTGGCTTCTTCCTCCATTGAGGTGTGTTTTTTTTTTCCTTCCTCTGGATCAAAATTGGGGAGTAATGGGGTGAACAGGATGGACATTCACACATGCTGCTTTTTACCAAGGTACAACGCCGCCATTGATTTTAATGGCGCTTGAATGCGGCATTTCTCACGTGATTTTTGAGCGCTGGCTGTTCTATTTTCACGCATTTTAACACACCTCATCACCCCATCACAATGCTCAGGTGCATTGCCGTCAATGGAGCCACGGCAGCTGTATCCAAGGTAGAGGCAGTAAAACAGAGTACTAAAGTCTCCATAGCCACCTGTATAACATTTTGTATCCGAGCTAGAGCCAGTACAACAGGGTACTAGGGCCTTCATGCCCACCTGCATCACATCTTGTATGAAAGCTAGAGGGCGGTACAACAGGGTCTTTTTTTTTTTATGTTCAAACGTTGTATAAAAACTGTGCGAGAAAGAGCAAGGCCTATTTTTTTTTTGCGCGTAGTGAAAGCGAAAGTATTGCAATCAATGGCTTTGTTTTGTATCGTTTTGCGATCGCGATCTTCACGCTCACAATAAGCTCAGAAAGCATAATCATCTAAAGAAGCGCTTAACCCTTTGCAATCCAATTTTGGATTCAGGGTTTCCTATGGGGCTTTCTCTGCCATTATACAATGGTGCCATCTGCTGGCTACAGCCAGCACTGCGGTGTGGGACATACTGGAGAGGCCCCTGACAACAGAGCGGCCAGTAATCTACAGTAAGAATACCCTGCCGGACGTCTTCCGACATTGGAGCTGTACAGCCTTCAATCAGAATGTCTTTACACGTCAGACAGTGGATTGGAAAGGGTTAAGGGTGAAATAAGCTGTGGATCTGTGTCACAAATACACCAAATACTGCGGTTTTTCACGCAAATTCGCCACGAAATTTGCTTCATGTGAACGTTCCCTTCTACTCGATATACCTGATATACGGCGTCTCTCTCTGCAGGTGGAGGAGGCGGGCCGGGAGCAATGCACTGAGCTCCCGCCCCCTCTCCACTAGTTTCAATAGGAGGGGGAGGGGCTTAGCTCTGCCCCCATCCCGCTCTTCCCATTTCAAACTGTGGCGAGGGGCGGAGAGGGGGTGGGAGCTCAGTGCACTGCTCCTGGTCCGGGCTGCCTTCTCCCCCTGTAGAGAGGTACAGCGTTTATCGGCGTGAAAGCGGGGCCGACATACACACGTCTTAATAAGCCCTGAGTGAGTGAAATGCGATTGCCAGCTTCAGTGAAAATAGACGGACACCTGCTATATGGTATGGCACCAATGTGACTTTTTTTATTACATAGCTTGCCACACAGCTTCACACGGGCATAAGTGCATATATGAGCACATTTGCGTAATGGGCATTGCGTTTTTGCGCCAGCCTGGGCGTGCTTTACTGTACCTTTTGTGTGCAAATTGCACAAAAAAACCCTGCCCCCGCGCTCCCATTGATCGTAATTGACAATCAGTTTAAATAGCTAAATATGTGCTATTCTGATGTGAAAACTAAATACGTCTTATATCTTTACAATCACATCAACCCGAGGACTAATTTATTGTGTTATTTATCCCACGGAGTGAATGCCATAAAACAATAAAAGATATCACATTATTTATACCGCCAGGGGGCGCTGTACAAACACCCAAAAAACATTGGAGGAATTGCAGTTTTCCCATTCTTCCCAAAAAATAACTAAAAGTTATACAATACATTCTCTCTACCCCAAATAGTGCCATTACAAATACAACTTGTCCCACAAACAATCCCTCAGTCAGCGACGCCAATGAAAAAATATAAAAGCAACAGCGCCAGAAATGTGATGGTGAAAAAACTGGAAAATGTGTTGGTTATTAGGACCTAAAACAGTTTGGTCATTAAAGGGTTAGAACATGGAGCCAGTCCAGGTATTCCTGCACCCCTATATGCTGGAGACACCCCAGTTACGATGGGATCATTTAGAGCAGACCCCAGTGATAATGTAACCAGTAAGAGCAGGAGATCCTCAATCATTGACAAGTCATTGGACTGAGTATTGGACAAACCTGCCCCTATCAGGATTATTTCCTTCCTTCATCTCCCAAAGTGCCCTGATTTCCTGCAACGTTACTTATTATCAGCCTCCAGGAGCCTGAAATGAAATATGGGCATCACTGCCAACCCAGATATACCAGTCAGACCATCTGAGCCTCCATCTCCTATTTGTTCTTAACATTACAGCATTGGAGAACCCAACCATGAATTTATGTGCCCATCTACACCCCAGATGCCCGTCATGATGCCTACAGTACAATGTATAGAGCAGCAGAGCTGGTACATGCAGGACCTGCAGGTCCTGCATGGCATGCGCCAGGCAACTTCTATGATGTCATCTGACCAGCCAACTGCCGCTCACTTTCCAACCGTCGACTGCCGTGTGTGGAAGATTGTTGGATTGCCCTGCGAGATTTCTACAGGATCACATCCAGTGGAAAGAACGAAGGGAAGGAGAAGAGAGAAGGAGAGGAAAAGATGGAGAAAAAGAGAGAAGAGAAGAGAAAGAGAGAGGGAGACAGCCTGGATAAAGACCCCAGGAAGAAGAAGAGGATGGAAGATGAGGAGCCAAGAGCAGGTAGGGAGCGTCCTTCATTGGGGAACAAGTGGTTGTAGATGTATTTATGGTGAGTGTGCCCATATAGCCAGTATGTAAGTCCACTGTATACATTGTAGGGGGTGGGGGGTCTAGTGGGATATTTTACAACAGGTCCTTATGTACATTACAGCTTAGTATATTCCTATGATATAGGGATGTAGTCAAACTGGACAGTTTATCACGGGGGTTACACAATGGTGTTGTATATATGCTGGTATTAATAATGATATTATTACGGGGTCTGTGTGTTCTATTTGGTCATGTTGTGTCCCTTCCTGTAGGATATTCCTTAGGGTTCCCACACACTTGTGTTTTTTTAACCCTGTGTTAACTCAGCATTTTTTTAACATGCATGTCAATGGGACTTTCTAATGTTAAAAACCCATCGCAGGTTTGTACTTTGCGATTTTTGTGCGATGCGTTTTTAACATTAGAAAGTCCCATTGCCATTCACGTTAAAAAAACACAAGTGTGAGGGCGCCCTCAGTTGTTTTGTTCTTTTTATCTCATTTACCATACAGTTAAAATATTAAGGCACGTTTATGAAACTGTCTAAAAGAACATCTGTTTTAGTTGTCCCAACAACCAATCACAGCGCAGTATTGATTTTACAAGAGCAGAATACAAAATGTAAGCTGCGCTGTGATTGGTTGTTGGGGGCAGCAACAACAGTTTTTCTTTTAGACCTTTTTTCATAAATCTCCCCAGTATTATGCGGGTCGTTATGTTTTGGGTGATACCATATTTTTGGGTATCACTTAGCAGGCCACAGACAACAAATAGCGCCATTCTGCAGTTTTCTAGAGACTCATCTTATTCTCTCCCTTCAGGACCCAGCACCCCTGCCGTTACACCCAGGTCCAGCGCCCGACTTACCATCAGCAGGTTCAGATTCCATCAGGTATTGGGTAGGGGCAGCTTCGGAAAGGTAAGTTTTACACTTCTCTATTTCTTCGTAATCAGATGTAAAATCCCAGTCGTAGTGTTAGGCCTCTTTAACACGGGCGACAGCGATATCGCCACGAGAAAATCGCCGCGACATCGCAGCTGTGTTCTGTGCAATATTTCTGCATTTTCTCATGGCGATATCGCGGCTAGCTGGTATTGTGTTGTGTTTTGCTTTTTCTTATGTAGCTAGGGCTTATTTTAGGGACAAACAGTAGGATTTCCTACTGTAAAAGTTACATCGCTCCGGCAGAAAAAGGAAGTCTCCATAGGGACACATGATCAGTAAATAAAAGATCAGGGATTTTGAAGAACTGAAATGCATATTTTGCATTATTTTTCCTCAGGTCGTCCTGGCGTCTGTCCGTCGCCGAAGTATCTTCAAGGCCATCAAGATGATCACCAAGGAGGAGGACAACAAAGAAGAGCTTCAGCGCGAGAGACGACTACTCCTGGCGGCCAGAGATTGCCCGTTCCTGTGTCATCTCAGTGCCACGCTACAGTCGGAGGTATACATGGGGGTCTCCCTGCTCCGGTCACCTATTCCATAATAGGCGACGGAGCAGAAAATGTGTTTCTTAGGCCGCCTGCACACGGGCGATTTGCATTGCAAAATCCGAAGCGAGATTCCGCCTCCAGATTTCGCAGCAAATCCAGCCCATAGTATGCAATGGCAAAACGTGATTTTCTGCCCACGAGCGGAAATCAATTTTGATTTTGCACTCTCTGGAAAGAAATCGCAGCAGGTTGCGATTGGCCACAGGCTACATATGGCGGGCTAACATTGCAGTCAATGAAAGCTGTACATACTCGGCCATTCCGCAATCATCAGTGCTGAATGGCCGCAGGAGCCGTGTCGTCGCTAGGGCGACGGCACGGCATCGTCTCAACTGCGCATGCTCTGTCCGGCACATTCGCAGCAGAGGAGGCCACATCATCTCCATAGCAATGGCGCAGCGTCCTCTGTAATGCACATGTGCCACCTAGCATATTGGCAGCACAGGAAAAGATGCCAGACAGGTAAGCAGGCCTGACACCG
Source organism: Eleutherodactylus coqui (assembly GCF_035609145.1). Taxonomy (NCBI): domain Eukaryota; kingdom Metazoa; phylum Chordata; class Amphibia; order Anura; family Eleutherodactylidae; genus Eleutherodactylus; species Eleutherodactylus coqui. The sequence goes on along the minus strand of NC_089847.1, from coordinate 50,966,816 downwards.
GGTCAAACTCTGCTGCGGGAATCCCGCATGTGGGGTCTGACCCACCCCTGTGCATGAGGCTTTAGGGCGGTTTCACACGGATGAGCGCAAATCGCATTTGACATTCTTGGACGCAACTCCTATCACACTGGAAACGGACATTGCATCCGTGTCCTGTGCGATATGCTGGAGACCGCACATTTGCATCTTCTATTGTCATGCGAGACTCACGCAAAAATAGAACATGCTGCGATTTCTCCCAAAAAAATGGGTTGTATTTTCATGTGAGTTTTATGGGGTTTTTAACACACAAAACTGGTGCGATTTTCTGGCCCGTGTGAATGAGCCCCGGCTACAGCATTGTGCTTTGTATTACAGGATCACGTCTACTTCGTCATGGAGTACCTGTCCGGTGGAAGCCTGCAGACACTGATTAATGTGTCCGGTAAACTGAACCGTCCCACTACACAGTGAGTAACTAATTCTGGGGTGCGGCGGGCGGATCGGTTCTGTTAGAGGTAAGATGACATTGTGCAGCAGTTATGCAGAATGATTTCCTCATTGATACTAAACACTTTCCTCTCTTCATCAGGTTCATCACAGCGGAGCTGATCTGCGGCCTCCAGTTTCTCCACCGACGTGGCATCGTGCATCGGTAAGAGGAACAGGATTGGTGTTGTCATTGTTTTTCATGAGCTATGTCTGGTACTGCTGCTTAGCTTTATGTACTTGAATGAGGCTGAGCAGAAATACCAGATATAGCCATGGACAGGAGAGGCGCTGTTTCTAAAAGGATTTTCTTTTCATTGCAGAGACATCAAGCCAGACAACATCATGCTGGATAAAGATGGGCACCTCCGAATTATCGACCTGGGTCTGGCGCAAGACGGTCTGACCGCGTCCACCAAGATCCGCGGAGTGGAAGGAACAACCCGCTACATGGCCCCCCGAGATGATCCTGAAGAAACCCTACAACGTAGCAGTGGACTGGTGGAGTATGGGCATTGTTGTGTCCAGAATGGCCACAGGAAATTCACCATTTTTTGATGGCCAACAGCTACATATCGTCCGGCAGTCGATCACCACCGATAGGCCAAGCTTTCCACTGTGGCTGGATGCAGACCTGAAACATCTGATAAAGGAGCTGCTGCAGAAGGATCCGGAGAGGCGCCTGGGACTGACAGGAGACATCAGGAGTCACCCATTTTTCGGAGAAATGCACTGGGAAGAACTGGAGCAGAGGAGAATAGTGCCACCATTTAAACCTTTTCCCATAAGTAAAGGCTTACTGAATGTTATATTTCCATGCCAAGTGTCTAGAAGAGGAGAAAATATTATATATTCTTATATCTCTATTTTTACTTCCTCTTGCAGCATGTTGTAGGTATCGACCACCTGGATTTGCCAGAAGAAGCGCCAGCTCTGCACCCTATGTCCAACTTTTCATTTCTGGCACCTAGTTGGACACGGTAGGATGGACCCGCGCCTCCTGCGCCCACCAGCTCTGCGAATCTTCCAACCTCTCGGACGACTTCAAGACCTCGGTGATCCTCCATTCTACTATCAAGTCAGAACTCACCGACAGCGCCTGCGACATCGCATGGAGATGAGGTGAGTATCTGCATGGGCATTAGATCCAGGGACTAATTTCCGATTCCATATTTGGAGTCAGGAAGGAATGTTTTTCCCCTTATATCAGAACAAATTGTCAGATGTCTTAAAGGGGTTTTTTCTTTCCTTCCTCTGGATCAATACAACTGTCCATCACCCCCCTCCCCACCCAATTCGGCCACTTCCCAAATATTTGGTGATTTTCCTGGGACCAATGACATTGATTCGGGGACGGTTCTGGCTGCCGTGCGCGTAGTCGGGAAGGAGTTTTTCCTCGTCTGAAGCTGAATTAGCAGACGGCTCAGGGAGGTTTTTTCGCCTTCCCCTGGATTCATTTATTACAATAGGTGATCCAGGGAACTTGTCTGGCTGCCCTCAGTGGGGTCGGGAAGGAATTTTTCCCCATTATAGGGGTTTTTTCGCCTTCCCCTGAATCAATGAAAGTCAATGGATCTAATATATCCTTTAAAGAAATGGTCAGGGAGGCGCTTCAGGTGGCTAGTTGGTGGAGTATATTTAGTGTGATCACTGGAAGATCGTGACTCGTGAGAGAGTGAAGATGAAACTAAAATAAAATAAAATTAAAAATGACTCACCTGGCGTGTGGTGGAAACTCCTGTGGAGAGGAGTCCCACCAACGCCTCCAAAGTCCGAGTTGGCTTATCAGATCTCTTATGGGATCTTTCATATGATGTCCGGCTGGTTCCCTGGTCGCTGGAGTGCTGCTGCAGAGCTGCTGTGTCCAATGTTGGATTGGGCCCACGGTGTGAATAGGTTCAAAGTAAAAAAATATAAAAAATGCTTCTGCGCTGCCTCGAACAAACGACCGGTTTTGACAATAATAATATTGTCTAAAGGATTTATTTAGGTTTAGGTACAACGCGTTTCGTCGTTAAACACGACTTTATCAAGTACATAACCGGTCGTTTGTTCGAGGCAGCGCAGAAGCATTTTTTATATTTTTTTACTTTGAACCTAATATATCCTTGACTTTTATTTAAAATATACATCAAACCATCATTAATAAAATTGTAAATCAATAAAATTCTGTATTTTCACCCCGATATCATTGTGTGTCTGGTTTTATTTGCATCGTATCCTTCTACTGTTGCTTGTATTGTTGCTTGTATTGTTTGGGTTTTCTGGTCTCATTGCATGTACTCAGCAATTTTGATACTGAGAATATGATTGGGCTAGACATCCATGTAATACAGAGCAGCAGACTCAGGAGGGGATCAGTGAGGGATGGGGGAACAGCGGAGTATATAAGACCCCCGGCGGGGGCTATCACAACATATGATTTTACCTCCGTCGTTATAAATCTACTGGGCCGTTTCAAAAAGGGTTTGGGGGACAGAGAGAAGAGCCGGAGAGTGCTTCTAGGGGAGTTATATTTTTTTTCTTTTTCTACAGCTAAGGATGATTTTCAGGGAAGGGCTTATATTTAAAGCCCTTCCTCGAAAATCATCGCTGCAGGGCTTGCCTTTATCCCATTTCTTCTAGCCCCATTGAAAGCAATGGGAGAACATCGCGATCCTCTGCCACAGCTGTGACATCTGTGGCTGGGAAATCCTTCATCCCCATGGGGAGTCCCCTTGTCACTGAACACTGTGACAGTGCTGTCAGTGTTCAGTGAGGAGGGGACTCCCCACAGGGATGAAGAAATCATGATCGCGATCTTCTCTGTATGTTTTTTTTTTTTTTTTTTTTTTTTTCCCAGCTCAAATACAAGTTTTATTAATGGCACCAATACAATGCTGATTCATGCTGTGAAGGAACAGTATTTGCAATGATGATCAGGCAGTCCCTATACTCCCACTTGAGTTACAGACTAATATTTAAATGTTACCCTTTATGTGTTACAGCACCAGGATGGGCCATAGAAAATCTTGACATTAAAGTGAGAGCAAGTATTGTGTTGCAAAATTAAGGTGTCAAAAGTTGTAAAGTCCAGATGATTTGAGAATGCGGGTCCAGAGCTCACAGCTTGTCCAGGAAGTTATCCAAGGCGGGAATACCTTCTTTAAGACCCTTTCGTTTGCGGGTCTCTGCTACAACTTGGAATGGCCTTGTGCTGTTGTCAAAAGGATCACCAGGAAGAATCTGCCAGTGGTCGAACACGCACTGAGGGAAGGCTTGGCCACCAGTATTGGATCGCAGATCAGCAGTGAAGCCAAATGATTCGTTGACTGGCAAATAAGCTTTAACAATAAACATTGGTGTGCCGGCAACCTGGGATTCTTCAAACACATGGCCACGCTTCCTGTTCAAGACACCATAGATTCCTCCAACCACTTGCTCGGGGCACTGAATCTCTACAAGATAGATGGGTTCCATCAAGCGGGGTTGTGCCGTTAGTACGCAAGCGTAGAGACAGCGACGAGCGGTGGGTATGATCTGTCCACCTCCTCTGTGAATGGTATCAGCATGAAGGGTCACATCATGCACATCGAAGCGAACAGCCCTCAAGTTCTCTTCACAGAGAGCGCCCTCCTTTGTAGCCCATTGGAAGCCTGCCACTACACTGTCCTTGATTTCATTTAGGTACTGGACTCCTTTGGTGACGTCAGTGAGGATATTTGGCCCAGTTCCATCAGGACCAAAACACCAGATCTTTCTTGCTTCAGTCACATCCCATTCGTATTTCTCAGCCAGATAACGGGCCCTAGTCTTCAGCTCTTGACGAGCTGCCACGTCGCCTTTGTCAATATCTTCAGCTAGGCCATCGGGGAAAGGACGAGCCTTCATGTACAGACGGTTGTGCTTGTTGGGAGACTTTGACAAGCACAGTAGGCTGGATTCCTCACTCACGGTCTCTCGGTAAGACACAACGGGATCAGATTTCTTGATTGGAATACAAGCATGGTCTTCTTCCAGATCTTTCAGACAGATTTCCAAATGCAGCTCACCAGCTCCAGCAATGATGTGTTCCCCAGACTCCTCAATGATACACTGCACCATAGGGTCAGATTTTGCCAGACGCTTCAAGCCTTCTACAAGTTTTGGGAGGTCAGCAGGGTTCTTTGCTTCCACAGCAACACGGACAACAGGGCTCACGCTGAACTTCATAACACGCATGTTGTGTGCATGTTCAAAGGTGGTGATTGTTCCGGTCTTAACCAAAAACTGGTCCACTCCAACCAAACCAACAATGTTGCCACAAGGTACATCTTCAATGGGCTCTACATAACGTCCCATCATCAGAATAGTTCTCTGAATGGGCTTCAGGTAAAGATCCTCTTTCTTTCCAGGGGTGAAGTTTGGTCCCATAATTCTAACTTTGAGGCCAGTAGACACAACACCAGAGAACACACGGCCAAAAGCATAGAATCTACCCTTGTCAGTTGTGGGCACCATCTTCGATATGTACATCATGAGTGGTGCTTTAGGATCACAGTTCTTAATGCCCATGGCAGCGTCATCATCAGGCGGTCCCTCATACAGAAGCTCACAACGGTACTTCTGAGCAGTGACTGGTGAAGGCAGGTGGATGGTGATCATCTGAAGGAGAGCTTCACCAGCTGGAAGCCAGCGTCTCATCACAGCCTTAAGCAACTGTTTGCCATCCTTATCCTTGTCTTCAGTGTCCAGCTTAATCTCCAATTTCTCAATTAGTTTTGCAGTCTCGTCTTTCTTGAAGTTCATGATGGCATCAAAAACCTTGAAGATTGGGTCCAGGACCAGCTGACAGAATGTTCTTGGCAGCTTTTTACCATCAGCATTGCTGGCAGCCTTGGAGAATTTGCCATTTGATGGGTCAAAATACCTATCGCCCCACAGCTTCTTCATCATGTCTTCCACTTTCTTTGCACGATCTGTTGTTGACAGCTGACCTTCTCCCTTTGCAGCAAACTTTGCTACGTACATCTCAGCAAACTGTTTCAGGGTAAAAGCCCAGCCATGCAACCCAGAGCCGAAGCCAACGGTACCAAGAACTGGGTCAATCATTATGTTTCCCATTGGTCCGGTTTCTCCCTCACCGTAGGTGGAAATGATTACGTTCACATTTTCGACAATTCGTTGGAAAGTCTGGTACAGCTCTTGCGTTCCAAGCTGGAGTTCCAGAAGGGCACGGTCCATCTTGTTCATCATCAACACGGGTCGGATGCGCTCGGCAATGGCCTGGCGGAGCACGGTCTCAGTTTGCACACAGACTCCAGAGACACAATCCACTACAACTAAAGCTCCATCAGTGACACGGAGGGCAGCGGTGACCTCAGAGGAGAAGTCAACATGGCCAGGGGAGTCAATCAGGTTGATTAGAAAGCCACAGCCATCTTTACTTTGCTTGATGAAGGCCAAGTCGTTTTCAGAAAGCTCGTAGAAGAGGGAGATTGCGGTAGACTTGATGGTGATGCATCGCTCCTGCTCATCCTTACGAGTGTCCGTAAAACGCGTCTCCCCAGCTCGAGCAGATGCAATAATGCCAGCCTTACATACCAGCGAGTCTGTCAGAGTGGACTTCCCATGGTCCACATGCGCTATGACAGACATGTTGCGGATATTTGCCTTTTTGTCCATGATGGCACGTATCTGGTCGACCGTGAAGTTCACCATTGTGGCGGATGGCGATGGATTCTTTCACGGGGGAGAAGCCGGAGCGGACCGTCTGCCTCAGAGCAGACAAACAGGCGGAAGAGCTTCTCTGTATGTTTTTAATTGGCCAGCTCTGCTACCGTCGGCCCCATTGACCACAAGGTGAAACCCCAGGATGTGATAGAATCCAGGGGTTTCACATCCAAGGATTCGCCTGCTGCAGCTGTCACATCTGCAGCAGGGAATAGTGATGGGATCGCACATTTTGTGCAAATTTTGCCATCATGTGACCGGACAACAAGTGCAAATTTAAAAACATGTCTGCTGCTAAGGTCATGCAAATTTTTAAAAAATGCATTTTGCATTTCGTTTAATGCACCTAAATGTGTAAAAAAACGCTCGTCTGACTGAACGCTAAAGGTGTTTTCCTGCCTTTGCACTACATACATGACTTAGATCTACATATACATTACACATATTTGGGCTCATTCTCATTAGTTCTTCTGTTTTCCTGTTCGGGGAGCAGCATCCCCTCCGCCAACTGGATCAACCAACTAGACCCCATTGACTATTACGGGGTCTGTTTGGTTTCCATCTGGCATTTTACAGGATGAAGTAGCGCTGCATGCTGCACTATTTTGCCCTGGGTTCTTAGTGAATTCAGTAATGGAGACTCCGAATTGAACCTCCAACTCTGATATGAAGTGACCTAAAGGGCTTGTTCACACAGGCGTGCGAGTACAACACTGCGAGTCTCCCGCAGCATTGTACACATTACATCTGATACGCTCTGCCAGCAGAGACCACGTACGGTGCAATTAGTACTGCGCATGCTTGTGAATCAGAAGTCACGGACATGCGCAGTGTGTTATTTAATTTTTCTTTCCCCACTTTGTTCAGAGTGGGCATGCATATGGAAAAATCGACCGTACACAATGCATGTGTATGGACAGCGTATAATATATAGCCCATACAAGGGCTGCGTTTGATACGCAGAGAAATAGAGCATGCTGCGATTTATTTCTCCTGTGTATGGATACGCAGTGCCCAAACGCAGGTGTGCATGGAAGAATGAAAGTCCATTGACTTTCATTGCCTCCATTCACTGCGTATTACACTCATTAACTAGGAGGGTCTTCCTGCTCCCTGCTGACACTGCATGCCGCGATCCCTGCACTTGCAAGTCTTGTGTGGTGATGGCTACCCCCTTTCAAGCTAAGGGGCCAGGTCGCAGTTGCGACCCCTAGTGGTACGTCTGGGATCAGACTGAGGAAGAGACATCTTCCCGTTGGGTACTATCAGAGTTGAATGATATATGGACGATGCTGATTGTGTAAATATTGCACATTATTCTTTACATGGTCTTTCCCCTTTCTCTGACATCTAATGGATCCAATGTGGAGCCCAAGGATGTAATTGGACGCACATGATAATTTTACCTTCTTCTTGTTCTTCGGTGATAAGATCAGCTGTGATGTCATCTACGCTGTCGGGGACTATATTGCATTGTTCTCCCTGTAAGACATAAGATGTAATTAATGGACTGTATAACATGAGCTGCCAGCCCAATTAGTGATCAGTTTGTTGCTACACACACACCCTGCGTTGTCTGTATATATTTAGATATTAGGGGATATAGGCTACATTGTGTGTGTATATATAACACTAAGTGCTGTATCCTGCATTGTGTGTGTGCGTGTGTGTATATATATATATATATATATATATATATATACACACGCTATGTAATATACCCAGCATAGATATGTATAGACAGAGCGGACACAGCGGTAATAGTGACAGCCCACAGAGTTGCCCCAGCAGTAATAATGACATCCCACAGTGGCCCCAGTAGTGTTAGTGACATCCCACAGTGGTTTCAGTAGTAATAGTGACATCCCACAGTGGTTTCAGTGTGAATAGTGACATCCCACTGCGGCCCCAGCAGTAATAGTGAAATTCCACATTGGCTTTAGTAGAAATAGTGACATTGCACTGTGACGGCAGAAGTAATAGTGACATCCAATAGTGGCCCGATTAGTAATAGTGACATCCCACAGTGGCTTCATTAGTAATATTGATATCCCACTATGGCTTCAGTAGTAATAGTGACATCGCACAGTGGCCCCAGCAGTAATAATGACATTCCACTGTGCCCCTAGTAGTAATAGTGACATTCCACAGTGACCCCAGTAGTAATAGTGATCTCCCACATTGGCCCCAGTAATAATAGTGACATCCCACAGCGGCCCCGAGTAGTAATAGTGACAGCCCATAGAGCGCCCCCAGTGGTAATAGTGACCCCCCCAGAGCGGCCGCAGCAGTAATACTAACATCCGACATTGGCTTCAGTAGTAATAGTGACATTCCACAGCGGCCCCAGTAGTAATAATAACATTCAACATTGACTTTAGTAGTAATAGTGACATTCCACAGTGGCCCCAGTAATAATAGTGACATCCCACAGTGGGCCCAGTAATAATAGTGACATCCCACAGTGGGCCCAGTAATAATAGTGACATCCCACAGTGGCCCCAGTAATAATAGTGACATCCCACAGTGGGCCCAGTCAGGGGCGTAACTAAAGGCTCAGGGGCCCTGATGCAAAATGTGAGGTGGGGCCCCCCCTCTATCTGTATCTGTACCCGTACCCATACCTAAACCATGCTGCACAGAGGCATAACTTGAAGCTCCTGGGCTCCAATGCAAAACCTGTAACGGGGCCCCCAACTATAATGCTTTATTCATAGTACTGGGCTCCCTATATGGAGAAGAGAGGCCTTATGGGCCCCCTAAGGCTCCTGGGCCCGGGTGCAACCGCATCCCCTGCACCCTCTATAGTTACGCCCCTGGGCCCAGTAATAATAGTGACATCCCACAGTGGCCCCAGTAGTAATAGTGACATTCGACAACGGCCACCAGTAGTAATAGTGCCATCTCACAGTGGCCCCCAGTAGTAATAGTTATATCCCACAGCAGCCTCCAGTATAATAGTGACACCACACAGCGGCCCCCAGTATAATAGTGATACCCCTTAGTGGCCCCAGTAGTATTAGTGACATTCCACAGCGGCTTAAGTAGTAATGCAATTACTACTGGGGCCGATATAGGGGACACTATTACTAATAGTTTCCCCTATGTCAGCCCCCGTAGCAATAGCATCACCCCTGCTCTCCCCCCGGAGACCCATATAATTTCCCCTTACTCCTCGTTGAAGTGCCGCTGCTCCTCTGATCCCGATGCACACTGTGATCTCGCGAAACCAAGTAGGAGACATCAGGGGAGCGGGGAGGAGGATCCCAGCTGCACACTGACGTCAGAGTGTGCGCAGGGATCAGCAAGGCTAGCAGCGCTGCTGAGTGAATGCGGTCAGGGAAGCCGCGGCCCCTGCTATATATATATATATATATATATATATATTAGGTGATATACTCTGCATTGTGTGTATATAACACTAGCTGTTATATATATATACAAGGTGATACACCCAATGATGTGTGTCTATATGTGAATATATATATTTACTAGGTAATATACCAAGTATTTTGTGTATAAAAAACACTAGGTGACATACCCTGCATTGCGTATATGTATATATATATATATATATATATATATATATATATATACACACACATACAGTTAGGGCCAGAAATATTTGGACAGCAACACAATTTTCGCGAGTTGGGCTCTGCATGCCACCGCATTGGATTTGAAATGAAGCCTCTACAACAGAATTTAGGTGCAGATTGTAACGTTTAATTTAAAGGGTTGAACAAAAATATCTGATAGAAAATGTAGGAATTGTACACATTTCTTTACAAACACTCCACATTTTAGGAGCTCAAAAGTAATTGGACAAATAAACATAACCCAAACAAAATATTTTTTTTTCAATATTTTGTTGCGAATCCTTTGGAGGCAATCACTGCCTTAAGTCTGGAACCCATGGACATCACCAAACGCTGGGTTTCCTCCTTCTTAATGCTTTGCCAGGCCTTTACAGCCGCAGCCTTCAGGTCTTGCTTGTTTGTGGGTCTTTCCATCTGAAGTCTGGATTTGAGCAAGTGAAATGCATGCTCAATTGGGTTAAGATCTGGTGATTGACTTGGCCATTGCAGAATGTTCCACTTTTTTGCACTAATGAACTCCTGGGTAGCTTTGGGTATGCTTGGGGTCATTGTCCATCTGTACTGTGAAGCGCTGTCCGATCAACTTTGCAGCATTTGGCTGAATCTGGGCTGAAAGTATATCCCGGTACACTTCAGAAATTCATCCGGCTACTCTTGTCTGCTGTTATGTCATCAATAAACACAAGTGACCCAGTGCCATTGAAAGCCATGCATGCCCATGCCATCACGTTGCCTCCACCATGTTTTACAGAGGATTGGGTGTGCCTTGGATCATGTGCCGTTCCCTTTCTTCTCCAAACTCTTTTCTTCCCATCATTCTGGTACAGGTTGATCTTTGTCTCATCTGTCCATAGAATACTTTTCCCGAACTGGGCTGGCTTCTTGAGGTGTTTTTCGGCAAATTTAACTCTGGCCTGTCTATTTTTGGAATTGATGAATGGTTTGCATCTAGATGTGAGCCCTTTGTATTTACTTTCATGGAGTCTTCTCTTTACTGTTGACTTAGAGACAGATACACCTACTTCCCTGAGAGTGTTCTGGACTTCAGTTGATGTTGTGAACGGGTTCTTCTTCACCAAAGAAAGTATGCGGCGATCATCCACCACCGTTGTCTTCCGTGGACGCCCAGGCCTTTTTGAGTTCCCAAGCTCATCAGTGAATTCCTTTTTTCTCAGAATGTACCCGACTGTTGATTTTGCTACTCCAAGCATGTCTGCTATCTCTCTGATGGATTTTTTCTTTTTTTTCAGCCTCAGGATGTTCTGCTTCACCTCAATTGAGAGTTCCTTTGACCGCATGTTGTCTGGTCACAGCAACAGCTTCCAAATCCAAAACCACACACCTGGAATCAACCCCAGACCTTTTAACTACTTAATTGATTACAGGTTAACGAGGGAGACGCCTTCTGAGTTAATTGCAGCCCTTAGAGTCCATTGTCCAATTACTTTTGGTCCCTTGAAAAAGAGGAGGCTATGCATTACAGAGCTATGATTCCTAAACCCTTTCTCCGATTTCGATGTGGAAACTCTCATATTGCAGCTGGGAGTGTGCACTTTCAGCCCATATTATATATATAATTGTATTTCTGAACATGTTTTTGTAAACAGCTAAAATAACAAAACTTGTGTCACTGTCCAAATATTTCTGGCCCTAACTGTACATATATATATATATATACATACACATACACATTAGGTGATATACCCTGCGTTGTGTATATATAAGAAGTCACTGAAAGGCCTCCTTCCCACGAGCGTGACGGGGTCCGCCGCGTAATATTACGCAGTGAAGCCCGTCACGGCGCCCCCCAGAGCCCCTATACTTACCTGCGGGAGATAGCGTGAAATCGCTTCCCCGCCCACCACCGCCGCGTCACCGCCCGTCACCGCCCACCACCGCCGCGTCACCGGCCGTGTCACGTGACGCGGCCGGCCGCGTCATTTGGCGTCATATGACGCGCGGCGGTGGGCGGGAAAGCGTTTTTTCACGCTATCTCCCGCTGGTTACAGCGGGAGATAGCGTGAACGGACGGCTTCCATTGACTGCAATGGAAGCCGTCAGTGCGTACAGCCCGTCCTCACCCGCAGAAAATAGAGCATGCTGCGGGTGAGGACGGGAGAAATCGCGGTGCGTAATTCCGCGCTGGAATTACGCATCGTGAGCATTGTGCTATTAGGTTCAATAGAACCTAATAGCTGCGGGCAACGCAGCGGATTTTCGCCGCGAATTACGCGGCGGAAATCCGTTCGTGGGAAGGAGGCCAAAAGGACTAAAACTTTACTTTTATTAAATAAAGCTAATAAAATATAAACAAGACAACACCAGTAAATATCCCCATTACTACATCATGTCCTTACAGGCATAGTAACCCAACAGGGATCCAATAGGTATTCATTTATAGGGTGCTCTCTCATATACTGATAGTAGTTTCTTCTGTTATGTATGAGAGCCCCAACCTACTAATCACAGGGTATGGGATGGATCATGCCACAATATTCTTATCCCAACAGACCCAATATGAGACCAGTATTAGGATTTAATCATGGAAATATCTCTTTATACGTTAGAGATTGATGCTATCGCCTCAGAATTATTCATCAAACGCGGGTCCCTTAGTCGGGTTTTATTCCATATCGACTAAGCACTGTACGCATTAATCAATAGATAAACCATAGGACACGACCTACTTCTGTTCTCCTAATATATAGATGCCTGGCCCTTATCAGCAGGTCTATACATGGCATTAATGCAGCCTCCAGAAGCAGTGATGTTAAAGCTGTCTGCATTATCAGAGGACCTAAAGATGATTACAGTGATATCACATATCCTTCATGTTCTCATTGATAATATCACTGTTTCATACCAATGGGTATCTGATTTTGTTCACTTATTTAGGTATTTGGCAGTGCAATTAGTGCAGCTGCGTTTGCTAGTAAGACACTATAGTGATTTGCACAATCATAGCATGCCTGCCAGCAAGATGTATAGGGCAGCAGACTATAATGGCCATAAACAGTTAAAGTGCCCCTTTATGCCATCATGCTGTTGACCAGGTTGTCAGAATTTCTCTATTATTCTAGGTTAGAATCTCTATTTAGCAGGGAAGCCTATCGACGCGTTTCCTCGGCCACCTAAAGTTGTGGCGGGTTCATCAGGGTGGCTCTGCTACCTTCACAGTGATTGTGCTATCTAAGCGACCCGGTTATAGCCTGTTCGGCTGTCAGAATATTTTGTGCAGTGATGGTCAGACAAAGGAAGGTACAGGCTTAAGTCCCTGTGTCTCCGCCCCCTTCCAATGTCTTACTGGGGGCATGTCTCTCTAGCGCCAATCCGCAAGTAGCAACCGAGCTATGGCTCCTTCCTCCATAGTACCACGATGCAGTATAAATCCTGCGCATGCGCAGATTGCTGGCCGTTCGGATCGGCTCTTTCCGTACAGTCCCGTGATATGTTGTTGATCCCGCTGCGGAATGCCGGTTGTTTCAGACCTATAGTGCCGCGATCTCTCCTAATCCCTGCGCATGCGCTTGTCATTCAGCATTTGATCAGCATCGAGTGCTAGTGCATCTCATGCCGCCTTCCTGCAAGGGTGACATATATATGCCTTATAATACCCATAATACAACACAAGCGGTCCTAAAAGACCAAGGGACATAACACCTGTCATAAATCATGGTGGAATATACTCTCTATAGGTCCTGATGATTACTATATAGATATAAAAAAACATAAATCTCACAAGTATCGCACCAAGGATCTGTGGAGGAAATCACTGATTACAGGCAGTCCACTCTGAAGGCATTATCATACAATAAGGCATATAGCGCATCCCTAAATCTGTGTCCAATAGTGCACCTCATATCCGCCAATCATTGAACCGGCAGTATTAAATCTCCACTATTTGGTCCTACATCATACATGCCTCAGTTTCTCTCTTTGTTTTTATTGAAAATGTAAAATGGCAGATGTCATGGGCAATATCATTACAAGATACCATTCATGTTGATGAGGTAAGTGTATGGTAAGTGTATGGTTAGTGTATGGTAAGTGTATGGTTAGTGTATGGTTAGTGTATGGTAAGTGTATGGTTAGTGTATGGTAAGTATATGGTAAGTGTACGGTAAGTGTATGGTCTCAATCCAGAATAATCACTAAGTTGAAATAAACCTCATTCTATCACCGTTACTCAGTTGCTACACTAGACATGTAGCCCCCAGGAGGGGGTCATCATTGGCTGTGATCAGTTTTGATGTAGAGATATTCAATTCATTGAGGACAGACGGACACTCCACACCAATAAAAGTCCAAAAATAAATCTGGAATATTAGACCTTATGGATACATGCACTCGAGAGTCTTATAAGTATGTAATCACTCAGAAGGAAGGTAGAGGTATCACCAAAGAAAGGAGGTAGGGAGCTCAAATGTTGGTTATATAGCTATTTAGAAGACCAAAAGCACATATAATTTTGAATAGTATCTCAAACTTATGGTGGCTTCACACGAGCATTTTTTGTGCATGCATACGCATGCACAAAAACATGCTTCTGTTAGAGCCAATACATTCCCTATGGTGTGTGCGCATGTCCGTGCTTTACTGGCGTGTGCCTGCAAAGATAGGACATGCGTGCAGCATAGGGAATGCATGCATTGTCTTCAATGGAGCCGCGGCTGCTGTTGGCTGCTCTGTTGAAGACAATGGTCTACCTACACCCTGTAATTGTTTCTCAGGGAAGAGCTTTAAATATAAGCTCTTCCCTGAAAAAACAAGAATTTTAGTGTAAAAAAAAAAAACGTACCTGTCCGCTGCTGCCGTGTCCCCGCGGGATGCAGAAGACATCTGCTGCATGCGGCAGATGTTTCCTTCATCCACGCGAGGAAAAAGAATTCCGTGCTGCACCTGCCACAAAGGCTCCTTGGAGACATGCTCTAGGAGTGAAGTTGGAGGCTGCTCTGAATTACAAAGTACGCCTTAAGGCGACAGCACATCACCACATCGAGGAAATTAGGGTCAGCAGCGACTCCAACTCAACAGGAATCATTCCTTCATCACAGACAACCTGAGTGACCCACATCTGCATGGACACGGCCGCAGTCCAGTCTTCCTATAAGCACTAGATGTTGTTTCGGTTATGAGGCCGCCTCAAGAGGGATGGGGCCCATAGAGAATCCATGTGCTATACAGCTAACCGGAGGGGAGCTAGTAGACGGACCCAAAGCCCCCAGGGTCCCTGTTGGAGGGTGAACCCCGGACTACCACTATACCTTGAACAAGACTGTTCTTAGGACTAGATATTTTTTGACTGACTGTCCGACACTCTCGTACTGTGGTGAGAGCGCAATACGTATGCGGTTCAGGTCTGGATCCAGCCTGTGTCTCATCCTGTAAGTGGAGAAAAAGTAGCAGAGAAGTGGCAGCATAAGATGACGCATGAGGAACATGGACAGCACACCTTGTTTCTTCTGTTATTTGGCTTGATAAAGACCTCGTGGAGGTTGAAACGTTGCCTTTTTAAACTCTGAAACAATAAAATGTTCCTTTAACTAAAGAAGCTTTTTTCACTTGCATCATCTTATGCTGCCACTTCTCTGCTACTTTTTCTCCATATATCTAAAGGGGCATTTGTCCATAGCCCTGAAGTTGGCTCTGCATGTGTTTGGACCAGTTGTGGTCCTTTTTGTCTCCGCCCCCTACAAGTAATTTTTCTGCGGGGGTCCTCTGTGAGTGCCGTGGCCCTTTGTTTTTTCATCCTGTAAGTGGAGATTGCGCCAAAGCTACCTACAAGGAAACTGCAGGCTGGTCACCATAGAGGAGCTATCCATTAGGTAAGGTGCACCCGTTCTGAAGCAGAGATGAGGAGCGATGTGTTGGCAGATTCGTGTGTAGAGTACTCTTCCCATATGGAAGGTAACACCGCTCTTCAGCAAGCCCGGAGGAATGATGATAGTTAAAAACATTGCTGTCCGTAAGATGAGCTATTCTTCTCTGGATGTAATCTCGCAATGGCCGTCCCGTCCGCGTGTCATCCTGGTTTTTGACACCGTGCCAGGTCTGCCTGCAGGGACCTGCAGGAGGGGCAACAGGGGAGCTACCGATAGGTGTGGAGCAGACCCGAGGAGCGATGAGTCTAGATAATCCCTGTGCGAGTACTCATTCCAGAGTGGAAGGTACCACAGCAAGGCCGGAGTAACGCTGACAACCAGTTCTAACACTATTGTTCATAATACGAAATCATCTCTGCTGGATGTAATCTTGTACTGTAGACAGCGTACTTAGTAAGTGGCGCTCGCCGGCCGCTGTCCGCGTGTCATCCTGGGCTCGGATACTGCGGTATGTCTGCCTGCAGGCAACTGCAGGAGGGGCAGCAGGGAAGCTACCGACAGGCAAGGCTCACCCTGGTGTGGAGCAGACACAAGGAGCGATGCGTCCCAAGACTCCCTGTGCCAGTACTCTGTCCGTATGGAAGGTACCACAGGTCTCAGCAAGCCCGGAGTAATGCTTAGAACCAGTTCTAGGACTGTTACCTGTAAGACGAGATATTCTCCGGCTGGATGTAAATCTTGTACTGTAGCGAGACCGCACTTGGTAGGTGGCTCTGGCCGTCCCTGTTATCCTGGACTCCAAGACTGTGGTGCAGCTAGCTGCAGGGATTTGCAGGAAGGGCAACCGGGGAGCTACTGAAAGCCAAGGTTTACCCACTGCGGAGCAACCATAGGGAGCGATGAGTCCATAGAATCCTTGTACAAAGTACCTCTTCCGATATGGGAGGTACTACAGGCGACAGCAAGCCCAGAATCATGCTGAAGTTGGATTGGGCAGGGAGGAGACAAGACTAAGGCACCTAGGAGTAGGGGGCCATAACGTTTGGGATGGGGGGAGGATGAGCTACCTCCCACGGAGCATCACTGGCCACTTTGCGACACACACACAGGCCGCCACACAGTCTCCACCATTGACAGCGAAAAAGACCGTAGGCGGCGTTATACAGGAGACACGTGCGACCGAATATCAAGCTGCGCAGCAAACCTAAAGATGGGCCGCATGGTAGCAAAACGCATCAGAACACAGTATGCGAATGCCAAGCGGTGTGTCAAAATAGCGCACGTCGCGCCATACAGTGGCATACATTAGAGGCTGCTTGGCACTAAACATACATACCGCTAAATGGATAGGAAACATTGCAGCGGCAGTATAAACAAGATGGACCGCAGCCATAGAAACATGTTGGCCCACGGCTATAGAACCTGGCAGCCGACTGGTAAATAAAAAATTGCCATCTCGTGCAACCCAGGGAGCGCGGCGGCAGTAAAGGAAAGAGATTAAGGCGTGCTGGAATGGCGACGAAAAATTAAAAATGACTGCTGCTGTAACACAAACCACGCAGCACCGGCAATACAGCTACTGCCATATTATTTATTTTTAATTTACACCAGTGTGGGGGGCGCCACCAACGAGGCCCGCAGGCCTGCCGTGGCTGCAAAAATTTCAGTAGGCCCGAAGCCGCGGGCTAAATATACAGTGGCGCCAGCTGTGACCAGCAGCAGCGGAAAGGCCGCTGATGCCCGCTACGCTCGCGGAGGTCCCGACTGCTGCAGGAACCACAAAATTCCAGGGCCCATAGCTAGTGGGAGGAGTTAACACTTTTTATGCTTAGTGTCGCCTCCTACTGGCAGAAGCTATACCCAAGGTCTTTGCTGTGTCCTCCAATGATACAGACGAGAAAGAAATGTTTTGGATATTTCTGATGGACTGCCTGGCGACAAATGGTTTAAATGAAGTACTGGAAAAAATGTGAGTTTTCCTTTTTCTTTAAAACAGCATTTATATTGATTTTTTTATGAATTTTAAATTGTACATTTTTTAAAATGTATTTTATTAGCCGTTTGTCATTTTGTAATCCTTCTATATCAGTCTATTAAATAGGTTTTTGAATAGGTTATAAATCCCAGTAATATATATCTATCTAATAATATATGTAATTAGTTAGGCGTAGTTTTCATATTCAATGGTATTGTATGTTACAACTATTTATATTTAACCCCTTAATGACGCGGCCCTTTTTTCCCCATTTTTGTTTTTTTCTCATCACTTTAAAAAAATTGTAACTCCTTTATTAATCCATCGACATAGCTGGATGAGGGCTTGTTTTTTACAGGGTGAGGTGTATTTTTCATTGCAACTTCCTGTAGTTTACGTTGGTACCACTTGGTAATACATATGACTTTTTAGTCGCTTTTTATTGCATTTTTTCTGGCAGACAGCGTGTCCAAAAGCTTTCTTTCTTTCTTTTTTTTTTTTTGGACAACGTTCACTGTGCAGGGTAAATAATGCGTTACTTTGATAAATCAGACTTTTACGAACACAGCAATACCAAATATGTAGCTATATTTTATTATTTAGATTCTTTTATTGCAAATATGGCGGAAGGTGTTTTTTTTTTTTTACACAATTAGTAAAACTTTATTGTTCTTTTTTTAACTTTTTTTTAGACCCCTCAGAGAACCACTACATGCGATGTTTTCATTGCTCCTGCAGTATGATATAATTTAATAGCATTACATCATACTGCGATCGAGGAGGCAGTCTATCAAGCCACCCCGCAGGGATGGCTTGATAGGCATACTGCCAAGATGGCCCTGGGGCCTTTCAGAAGGCCCCTGGCTGTCATGACACCCGCACGGCTCCCTGCGATCATTCTGGGGATTTAAATGCCTGTCAGATTGACAGCGGCATTTAAATGGGTTAACAGCCGATTGCAGCTGTTGCCGCTGAGTGTCGAGTTTAATAAGTAGCCTGCATCCGAAATGTATGAAAAGAGATAGCCGCACAATCTCTCTTCATACATACCCCGACCCCGCAGGACGTAACTGTACATCCTACAGCGGGAAAAGGTTAATGTTTCCCAAATCCTCAGCATTTTAACAATATAGAGAAACAAGATCAGCGCCTACTCACTCATAACAAATTTTCAAAGGTTTGTGTGAATACTTAAAGTACTCACCTGGTGCTCGGTATGACCCCCTGCCTAGAGGGTCTACCAGCACCTGTATCCTTGTTCGCTTGTAGTTATTCCCGGGATTCCTATCCGGTGCCACCGGAGAGCGATCAGCAGGGTAACAGTCCAGAATCGGCTGTTTGCATATACACATTATAGAAATCAAGAAAATTTGTGAGTGTATATGAAATGTATAAATGTATGTTTGTTAAATGTTTATTTTATGCTTGAAGAGGGCGGTTTAGTCCGCCGAAATGCGTAGCAACAATTAATAAAATATAATTATATTCTATGGACCTTCGTGTCCTTTGATATCCCGGGGGACCACGAGCGCTGGGGAAATTTTCTTGATTTCTATAAGGAGCATTTTAACAGTGTTATATTTAGTGGACCAGGAATGGACCATACCGGTATTAAACATATTGTTTTACCTATCAATGCTGTACAAACAACAGTACAATTTCACTCTCAGGATGGCTAACCAGCTAAGAGATATACACACCCCGCTGGAATGCACCATTTAGAACGCATGACGCTCCAGGCGCACCATCCAACGTCAAGTGCAATGCACGCTGGAACGCAGCGTCATTCCAAGGCGCCGTGTGACAGGAACTAAGAGCGCCTGCTCAGGATAACGTTCCATACGTCTGATATCAATATTTACATCACAGCTACATGCCGTGACAGCACCCGGGCGAGCGAGCTTGGGGAGACACTGTGTTAATATAAGGCTAGCAGTAACGGACTCCAACATCACCACGTTATGACGTGTGAAGTAATCAATGTGGGCCGTTCCGCGAGAACAGCGCCAGTACACTGCTCCCCTATGAAGGAAATACCAGCTAGTATAAAATTGTCTGTTTTATTACCTGTGCCCAGTGATTTGTCTACCTACCTGTATTTATTGCTATTTGGTCAATTAAAATCCCCCCTTTTGGATCAAAATTGTTTTGGATAAACTCACCCGGCCTGGAATCCATTTTGGGAGGTCTTAAGGACATGAGAGCTCCCATCTAAGTAAGTTTTCCATTTACTGTACTGTTTTTATGTTATCCTTATGAGCACCGGACAATAACCTTTTCCTTCATTCTTTATAAACTAAATTATAGTGCTCACGGGGCAGGCTCCAAGGAGTCCAGGAATGTAGTTTTTATACTCACCCAGCTTGTTTCTGCGCCTTCACATGTGGAAGTGGGCGCAAGTGGACTCAAGTTTGCAGGCTGTGCTCAAAAATACATATTACTCTCTATGGAAGTGGACACACAGCTGTAGAGATGAGTCCATTGGTACTGACTTCCACGGTTGACAGTGGAGGAACAAGGAGCCAGGTAATTATAACATTCCTGCGCCCCTCAGAACCTGCCCTATGAGCAGTAGAACTTAAAGGGGTTGTCCCGCGAAAGCAAGTGGGGTTCAGCACTTCTGTATGGCCATATTAATGCACTTTGTAATGTACATTGTGCATTAATTATGAGCCATACAGAAGTTATTCACTTACCTGTTCCGTTGCTAGCGTCCCTGTCTAATTTCAGCGTCTAATCGCCCGATTAGACGCGCTTGCGTAGTCTGGTCTTCTCCCTGGTGAATGGGGCCGCTCGTGGCGGAGAGCTGGTCCTCGTAGCTCCGCCCCGTCACGTGTGCCGATTCCAGCCAATCAGGAGGCTGGAATCAGCAATGGACCGCACAGAGCCCACGGTGCACCATGGGAGAAGACCCGCGGTGCATCGTGGGTGAAGATCCCGGCGGCCATCTTAGTAAGGTAAGGAAGAAGTCGCCGCAGCGTGGGGATTCGGGTAAGTACTAAACATTTTTTTTTTTAAACACATGCATTGGGTTTGTCTCGCGCTGAACGGGGGGCCTATTGAAAAAAAAAAAAAAACCCGTTTCGGCGCGGGACAACCCCTTTAATTCATGGTGCTCTTAGGTGGTGGCAGATTCCATTTAAAATGTGCCCATACAAATTAGATGAACGTCAGCTGAACACACTGATTTTGGTGGGACCAGACTACCATTTCATGTGCACGGGGATGTCCCAACTCTATCCTGACAGGGGTAAGTGGGATCAGGCATGATGGATCTCAACATAGCACTTCCTATGTGTGTGTCAGAAGGAATAGCTGTCACCCAAATAACCATTTAGCCGACTGCTATTCAAGGTGTGAGACCAGTGATAGCCTTCATCATAAAAACATGCAATACACGTAATAGAGTTGAAGACATAAAGAATATGCAAACTTTTCACAAGAAATATAAGAACTCGCCAAGCCACAGAAATCTGGGGGTCCAGATAGTTCAGCTTGAAGGAACTCAAGGCCATCTGTTTCTTGTCTTCTGAGTCAGTCTCCTGCACCTCCAAGTTCAGCAGCCACTCTTCCGCTCTCATGACAGCTTTCTTCTTGCTTTCGAGAAGTCTAAGATGAAAGGAAGAAAGGAAGACATCATGTGCCGCATCCATGTTCTCCAAGTGACTGTTAGGGTAAAGCCGTACGTTACGGATCTGACACGAATTTTCTGCAGTGGCAAAATCTGCACCAAGTGGTGCCAAGATTTTATGAAGCCCCATCTACATTGCTTGTACTGTGACACACCGCAGATTTACTGCACACAATTCAGCAGCAGTAAATGGGTATTCCACGTCTGGCCTTACGCTAAAGGTGGTTTGCCACACAGCGCATTTTGGAATAACTTCACTACAGTTCTTTGAGCCCAACCCAGTAATGGATTCCAGTAGAAAGGAGGAATCTAAGTCCTTCATTTAAAGGGATTGTACCAAGACCTAAAGTTATCCTGTGTCTCCCAGATAGGAAATACTCTTAAGATCAGTGGTGGTCCAACCGCTGGGGCTTCCACTCATCCCGAGAATAGAGTTCCTGAAAGTCCCTACATGAATGGAGAGGAGATTGCGCACCTGACAGCCTCTCTATTCATTCAATGACAATGCTGAAATTGTATGAACGCTGAGCAATTTCCAGTGCTGTCATTTAAATGAATTGGCAGTAGGCAAGCAAGATCTCTGCTTTACTCATGTGGTAGAACCATCAGGACCCCCGTTCTTGGGATCAGTGGAGGTCCCAGTGTTTGCATCCCCACAGTCAAAGCTTTTCACCTGCACCAGTTTTGATGAATTTTCCTGCCAGCATCACATCGTCATTACACCTCATATGAACTGACCATAGTGGTAGCTGATATACGGAATCCTAAGGATAAATACACAGGGGGATCTGGAAGGAAAAGGTCCCCCAGAAATAGCTGCACGCTCATTTACATGGTGCACACCACAATCCTAATCTTAAAATGACATTTAGGGCATCCTACATAGTACACGAGCTTCTCCGGGTCGTTTCCTTCAGCTTCTTTCAGCACCTTCTTTGTTTATGAAATTTGTTCTTTTCTGGCCTCAATCTGTAGAAATAGAAGAGAAGACAAAGGGGTTGTCCAGTTATAAACCACTGATGACCTTTCCTTCGGATAGATGATCAATAGTAGATCAGTGGGGTCTGCTTCCCAGGACCCCCACCACTCTGCTGTTCACTGGGACAGTACACTTGTACACTAGCCAATCTCTACAAGAAGCAGACAGCTCTGTTACCACAACAGTGGCCCGGCCACATATTGCAGGCTAAGTTTCCATTGAAATGAATTGCCTGCAATACCAAACCTCACCACTGCAGCGCGAACAAAGCTGTCTGCTTCCTGCAGAAGTCATATGTGTGCAGGTGAGCATCGGCCGTGGAATAGCTGATCAGTTGGAGCCCCATCAATCTACTACTGGTGGCCTATCTCATGGATTGGACATTAATAGTTTACACATGGACAACCCCTTTGAGTAAATTGCACTACGTTATTGGGATAAATGATTGGAAACCAAAGGCTGAAACCCATGCAAACGCAACATTTCTTACAGTTGATGCTTTGCTACAGTTATATTCAGTCTATACAATCCTCTGCAGTCCAAGTCTGGACTCCAAGATCATACATTGTAGCAAACTATCAGCACAGATGTTAGATTGATTCTCACATTTAGCACACAGAGGATTGTATAGACTGGATACACTCAGCTGTAGGAAGTATTAAGTTTGTACATGCCTTTAGTCTTTGGATGGAAGGAAGGAAGATGGAACAATACCTCTGCAGCGCCACCTATTGGATGGCAACATTCCTTCAAACCAATGCTTGACCCATAATACTTAGCTATATAAAGGTTTAAGCGTTGATTTAAAGGAATGCTGCCATCCAATAGGTGATGCTGCAGAGGTATTATTCCATCTTTCTTATGTACATATTACCCAGAGGAGCATGGATGGCCTTATGCGTCTCCTCACTCACCTTCTTGGTGCTCTCTACCTAAGGAGTGATGTTACCCCTTCCGACCTGGATGTAAAGAAGAATTTTCCCCTTTACTGACAACAAAATGATGAACTGACACAATGAGTTATTAAACAAAATTGTAGAACTTTCGTTACACAATGGTGGATCAGTGATCTGCAGCCGGCGGCTCTCCCGCTGTTCTGTAACCGCAGTGTGAAGGGAGTTACGTATCACAGATCACTTTATGTAGTAGTACAAGTATATTGTTAGGCTGTTATATCATTGAAGCTTAATTTATATAACACCCTAACAATATACTTGTACTACTACATAAAGTGGACTGTGATATGTAACTCCCATCACACTGTGGTTACAGATCACCGGGAGAGCCGCCGGCTGCAGATCGCTGATCCACCATGTTGTTGGTGACTGTGAGTGACATTATATTTCCTGTCCACTTGTGATCTCTTTCCTTTGGGTTCCTTCGCATTTTCGATGTTTTGTAGCATGCGACATTGCGAGTCAAGAACCTCGCGGGTTTCACAATATGCCCCCGACTTGCAATGTTTTGTAGCCCATGTTTCCCTAAGGAGCCTTCTTCTTTGTTGCATCGTATGAAAATGTGTGGTGTGATGAACCTTTTACAGTAGGAAATCCTAGTGTAAGAGCCCTAAACTAAGCCCTAGCTGCAGAAAACACTTACATCAACTAAGAAGCGCTGTCAGCTCCGCTGCATCTTCTCCCCGATCCCCGGAACTTGTCTTCAGGCAAGTCTTCTGGCCGGGCATTGGAAATTCCCCGCCTCCAGGAAACGCTGGCTCTGATTGGCTGAGTGCCACACATAAAATTATCTTCCTATGACCAACCGGACTGGGATAGAAGACCTCTTGGGAGCGGTGGGTTTGTGTGGGAAGATGATCACTTTGCAGTCTCTGGACGTTGGTCTGCAGGAATTCTGTAGACTTGTTGCATCAATGATGATCTCTGATGAGAAACAAGTGTAAGATTGACTCCAACAACCATCAGAATAAAGGATTCAAGGAGGCAGCCATCACAGAAAAGCAGAGATTCGGAACAATGTGCCATCACGCTGATGTCAGGAGCTGCACACCAACTGTGGACAATATAAAGACCATTATCTGCTCTGCAACCAGTGATTACGACTCCGGAGAAGATAAATACATTGAAGGAGCAGAGCTGAATTCACTGGACACACCAACGTGTTGTGCAATTAAGGCTCCGGCCACGTGGCGGCACGGGTGGCAAGTTGCTGCGAGACGCAGATCGACAAAAGTTCCAGTCTTGGTGTCTATTGTTTTGCGAGCTGCAGGTGGCAAGAACTTGTGAGATATGCTGCAACTGCATTGGCACTAATGAGAGACTGAAGCGGAAGGGTTACACAGCGATCTTTGGTCAAGTGACCCATACTGCCATGTCATAGCCTTAATATGAATAACTCGCTTGGCTCTGCTACATCTCTAGACAATAATTACGTTTTGAAACCTTGGGGGCCATGACGACTTATTCCCTAAGAGGAAAATCCCTTAGTAGGCACCCATACGTGTTTTCATGACCCCCAATAGTATATCTGTACGCAGCCCACCGTGTGTGAATAAAGCCTAGGGCTCCAGTGGCCATCTATAATGTACGCCTGCGTGGATATACTCCCATCCACAGGAGGACCCAACTGTTCACTGCTGAGAACGCAGCAAGACCTGACAGCTCTCACCTCCCAAGTAAAGAACTTTTACACGGCTTGTCCAACAATTGGGCAGTGTAAGAAGTACAACCATCAGCCAACAAACAAGTCAATGCTCATTTGTCCGCTGAGCCTTGACTTTCAACAAGCATAAAATTGCTCACTGGTCATCTGTACGTCTCCCTGTGTGAGCCGATTTGGAACCCAAGATGGCCCTGGAATAAAACTATAAAGTGGGCCCATATTGTAGCTGGGGCCAAATTAGCAGCAAGTGGGATGAACACAAGTAGGCAGACGTCAGCAAACCGCCAGCTGCAGCACTGCTGACTGTAGGAGGGGAGAAGTTTATGCGGCGTGGATAGCTCACTGCAGCAGATCTTCTACAAAGCACAGAACATGTTAGAGCTGCAGGTATATATTAAGGTGCCGCCTATTTCTACCCTTTAGGCCTCCACAACATCAATGATCATCATCGGCTGGCTTGTCTTAACACCTTAGTGTTTTCACATCCTGGGTGTCTGGACTTGATTCTGCAGGGCCGTAAAAACACACTGGCCCTGTAGAGTAAAGCCCCGGGGTTGGGACTGTGACAGCTCCCGCCTCAAGGCTACCAGAGGTACTGAATAAAACTACTACAAGGATTAATATAACTAATAACAGTATATGACAGCCAAAAAATACCCACAGACTGTGACCACATAAACCACCATAGTGTTACTGAAAAAAAGTATACAAAAAGGCCAATGTTACACCCATACTGTGGCCATAGAAAGGTAGATAGCAGTTCACAGCACCAGTATAATGGAGCTCGGCAGGCCGTGTAAGTGATTATAATATATTAGCTCCATTAATCACTGGTGATGTCCTCTCTAACTGGGGTGTTTCACTTTCCCTTTTCTTCTCCATCCAGCTCAGACCACCATCATGATTTCTCCTTCACACAACTTGTCTCTACAGAATTAGACAGACACCTTTAACTCTAACTTTAACTTTCCATATCTACACACAATGCCACCATTCATGTTGCTCCAGGCAGTAATAATGCCATATCTGCCACATAGTAATAGTAGCTCCTTTTTTTGCTCATTGTAGGCCTCACATAGTAAGTGCCAATATTAAAGCTCCCTACACAGTATTGGTGCCTTTTTATGCCGCCACTCAGTAATAATGCCCCTCCTGGCCTGCGTTTAGTAATAATGACTCTCCCGTTCCCCTTTCAAAGGGTTTGTCTCCCCATTTTTTCACTGATGACCTATGCTCTGTATAGATCAGTAGCAGTTGATGGATAGGGTCTGCCGCTCGGGAACCCTGTCCATCAGCCCTCTGCTCAGTACAGCAGGCTGGATGTCATCATAAGAGCACAGGGAGGAAGCGCTGGCGGACGGCTCTCCTGTTGATTTCAATGGTAGTGAAGATGAGAAGTGCTGATGCGGCAGTTCCCGGCTTCACTACCATTGAAATCATTGGGAGAGCCATGCTGCTATGACACTTCCTATTCCTCTTCTGGTCAGCAATGAATGTGAGG